>NC_136273.1:71944940-72259800 GCF_964187855.1 Myxine glutinosa
AGAGGGACATCATAGAAAGACAGGCACTTAGACACACTTATATTAACCCCAACAGACGACAGATAAACGGGACAAGGCTGACTCACACGGGGATTGATGGCAAGGAAAGGCGGGTAGCGATGGCTCCAGGTGCACCTGGGCTCAGGGCAGAATCGACCCGGTCCGGTCCAGAGATGCGGGAGGTTTCACAGCGCTCGAGGTGGCGTCTTGTCGTCTCAAGCTGGGGGCGCATCTGACGTCACGTCCGGTGAGTCGCTTCGTATATCCGGCGGGGAGTGACACGCCCTCGGCTCGTTAGCTCCGCCCCAGATGGAATCGGTCCGCCCTTCTTATTGGGTGCGGGGGGGGTTACCAGGCTCCGCCCTTGACGAGGAGCTGACAGCCAGCCCCTTCGTGGTAACCCCGTCGGAGCGCATGGTCATGGCGGCTAACCGAGCCGGTGTGAGGACGCACACTCCCCGCGCCGTCGCCGCGCCGCCCCCCTCTGCTGTTGTAGTTGTTGTTGTTGTAGCTTCTTCATGGGGAAGAGATGCGGGGAGGTATGGGAAGGTCCTAAACTCACTACTGGTGCCATACAATCACATTCTGGTGCAACGAAGAGTCATAATTAATGGAAACGAGTCCTTAACTGACATAGACTAAGAATAACTAGCAAGATGTCCGAAAGTTGTCTACGTGAGATGCGGTGGACCTGGGCACGACATTTAATGGGGGAAAAAGGGGAAGGTCGGTTCTACAGAGTGTTATTTACAGGCAATGGGACTAGGGAATGGGGGATTGGGGATAGTTGGGGAGTATTGGGGAAATAGGGGAATATTTACAAGCGGATATGGAGGCCAAATGCCATATTCGCAACATTGCACCCTTCTCTACCCTCGGGGCGTCCCGACCCGATAAATTTTTGCCTATTTTAGTGTGGCACTCAGATGTAGTTCCCTCTACTATTAACTCTACCCTGAGTGCGACAGTTTTACAGATATTCACAAATGAGTAAATATGTCCCCCTGCGACGTTGCACCCTTCTCCTCTCAGAAACACACCCACAGGATAACCGAATCCGGAAAGAATTCGCAAACTAAACATACAGCCGGTAGGGAGCATTATTTACACGACTACGCTGCTATTTACACTACGATCCAGGACCTGTTTCTGGAGGAACACATGCAGATGTTATGCATAGAGAGAGCACGCATGCCAGCATCGATACACCAACCCACGAGTGCTCTGTGGCCTACGGCCTTTAATAATGTGCAGAGCACCCCTTCCAAGCATCAAAAGCACCACCCCATCACACAGTGAGCACCATCCGGTGCACCAATAAAGTGTTTACAAATCACCGGTGGTGTCGCAGCCGGCCGATGTTCTGCCACTGGTCTTGCCTTCGTGTGGTGCACTTGGCCTTCTTACTTCTTTCAAAAATAAAGAAAGGCGCCAACCGCGTCCATTTCTTTATTGTGGCCTTCAGGGGGCCAACTGTTAGTGGTTCACCTTGTATGGCATCGGTGCCACGTTGACCCATAGGTCCATCCACGGGTGGTGCTTGGCCGCAAAAGAACTGCGGTCCATTGTGGGTGGCCACAAACATTGCGGTCCATATGGTGTATCGATCCAAGCAGCAAGCATCGAAAGTGCAGGCCCACAACTGCGAAGCCAGCACCTCTCTCTCCTCTCTCTCTCTGCCCCAAAGCCAGATCCTCGGAGGTGGGAGACAAAAGAAGCAGACAAGTGAGTAAGGTGGTAAGGGCGCAAAAGTGCACGCAATGTAAGGTAATGCACACTGGGGGCACATGGGAACCAGGTGAGCCAGGTACGTTCCTACCGTATGCCCCCCCCCCCCACCAGGTAACCTACATGGCCCCTCCCTTACCCCTTACTGCATCCACAAAACACAACACTACCCATAAACATCTACTTTACCAATCAACAAACGTCCCTACTGTCTTCCCCGTTCCTCCCATAAACCAAATTCGTCTTCTCTCCCTCCTAACCAATCAAATTTGCCATTTTCAACTCTCATCAAAATTTGCCATCTCCAACTGAACATCACAATTTGCCATTACCAATTCATCATCAGTCCCTCCTAAGGAGGGAGAGATGGAATCACCCCAATGTCTCATCCACGTCGTGATGCGTCTCACAAATCCAACAGCAGTCCTTACTTCCTGCAACACAAAACAAAGAAAACACAGGTGTGGAGTCATCATCATCACCACAGGTAAGTGGCTGCGTATGGTGCGACAGGTTCATCAATCCTAACTATTTCCTAAATGACTTTAACAACTTTACACTACCCGGGGTCTTTCTCCGGCCAAACCATTGGCCCTCTTACACTATGGGTTCTAAAAACCAATTCCCATTGGCCAAACTGTGGTGCTTTTCAATTTGGGGTCTCACTCCCCCGATTCATCTCCCGGTGCCCTCGCACAATTTCTGGGCTGTGGCGTGTACCTCTCCCAGTGGGTCTACCCACCTGCACACCTCCACCACTGCAGTTGCCTCCGAGCTTACCTGCTCCTTACCCTAACCGAACTACCTGGGGAAGGCCCTCTGGCGCTCTCCCCACTCGGTGCCCTCTCTGGCACTGGGCTGCCCGATCCACACCCGGGATCCTCAGGCACCCACTCACAACTACCGGCTCCCAGAGCCCACCTGCGGCCTCACCTGGCCGACATCCTCACAGTGGTGGAGTGCCCAACCAACTACACACACTAACAGGCTACACGCCCAACCATTTCCACGACACTAATGCACCCATCCACAATACCATTCTGTCACCCGCACCACAGATGCCAATATCCAACCACAATTTACCTGCACCCTCTACCTAACACTTACACTACCCGCCCCGGGTATCCGTGATGGGGGTCCACTCTTCCCCCATTCACACCTTCGCACCATGCACACCACTCCGTACCACTTACTCCAACTCTCTCCACACACCTGCACTTGCACACCTGTGCTCTCACTCTTGGTGCCGCCTGCACCCTTCTCTCCCCAAGCGCATTCGCGCTGATCCACAACACTCGCTACTCACACACTGCTCCACACACCTGTCCAGTTGCACACCTGTGCAATCACACCTGTCCAATTCTCACACAGCATCATCTCATCTAACTACTCCCCTCTGAAACTTGCGCTTCCCAGTCGTCCCTTTAAACTATTGCGCTCCCACGTCATTATAATCCACACTAATCTACCTGCGTCCCCACTACAGGTATCAGTCACTAACTAAACTTAACGTCACCTAATGTCATCTTCTAGGGCCCTATCAATATAACCTAACCCACCCGGGCTAGTTTTCACTGCCATACACCCCATAAGCTATTGCTCCTTTGCCCCCATCATGGGAAGGGTGGCAGGGATGCCAGCCTTACCCACCGGGCCCATCGCTCACTACCAATTTTGCACATCAAATTTCAACAAATCAAAAATTTGCCAATCATCTGCCAATCCCTGTACCAATCATCACTGCCACTCCTTTGCCAATCATCAAATTTTGTTTTTCTCTAATTTTGGGGCCAAAACACTAACCTCATCACCCAGTCTACTCACTAATGCCTCTCGGTGCGCCAATTCCTGTCCAAAGCCCGGCTTCGTAAAGCCAAGCCATGAATGCGGGTTGTTCTGTGCCAGCGGCTGGATGCGTCCGGCACTCGGTGCAGGGACGGGGGCTTACCCGGGCCGAGATCCCACGCACCATCTCGGCGTGGAGCCATCCAATGTCCCGATCTCGACCTGCCGGACTGCCTCAACAAAAAGTGATCGCCATGACGACCCTTTCTATCGGGCTGCCCGCTCCGCCTAGTGGAGCACGGACGCGGCCGTTCAAAGCGAGGCCCGGCACGCACCGAGGGCCCGCTTCGGCTAAACGTCGCTCTAACCTCTAACCCGTCTAACGTCGATGCTTCACCTGGACGCTTACTCCCCGCAGCCCGTTCCTTGCTCACACATCCAGCCGTGCCCATGCTCCTCGTACCTTTCCTTACACACCCAGGTACACCCATTCCACTCACAGCCTTGGTCACACACCTGACCACCGAACACTTTGGCACACATTCGTTGCTCGCACACCTCACCAATACACCGCTTCGCGCCCCCTCCTCGGTCACCTCCTCTGTGACAATCACAGGTGTGCCCTCATTCGCACACCCAACCACGTGCCTCACTACCAACTCCAGCGTGCATTCCCACTCACGCTCTACCATTCCAGGTGTGCATCCTTCCATTCCAGGTGTACATCCTCGCTCACCTGTCACACCCAACTCACGCTCCTTGTCACTCTCACTACTCTCACCACCACTCTTGACAACGCACTCGCCCTTACTCTTGACAGCGCACTCTTTCCCCATGCACCTGTCCGTTACACACCTTTCTCGCGCACACTCTCCCGTCACACCCTCTGTAACACTCACCACAGGCGTGCATTCTTCCTTGCCTTTGACAGCGCACTCTTTCCCCATGCACCTGTCCGTCACACACCTTTCTCGCGCACACTCTTGCGCACACTCTCCCGTCACACCCTCCGTAACACTTACCACACCGCGCTTCCATGTGCTCCCTCGCACACACGCTACGACCGACTCACTCTCGCCAGCACCCTCACTCCTTGGCACGCACTTTTTCCTCACACACCCCAGAGTCGGACTTTCTCGCACACCTCCTCTTTCGCACACCAGACCTGTCGCACACTTCACCAACGGCCTCTCACGAACACCCGGGTCCATCTCGACCCCCAAGCTTCTTAAATCCCCTGGCGCATCATACGCACGACCATATTGGTCACCACTTACACCGGGTCCTCTTCCTCTTCGCTTCTCCTCCATCACCTGCGAATCCCTCATCCGGTTAATGGGCACATCATCACGATCCAAACCCAGACTTTGGACCAATTCTTTTATCTCCTCTTTTATCTCTTTCTTATCCCCTCTCCGTCGCTTCTTAATTTCGCTCACCCCTTCTTCCACTTCTTCTAATTTCTGCTTCACCTCTTTTATTCCCCGGTACGTCTCCTCAAGCTCGTCCTCCAAGGCTACCTTGACCGTTTCCATGTGCGTCCTCACCTGCCGGTCCTTCGTCTCCATTACCTCTATCACCTCGTCCAACCTCGTTGTCAATCCCTCACGTACCATCTGACATTCCCTCTTCGTCGCTACCAAGTCATCTTTTAGTTCTTTCTGTGTCGCTTTTAATCCTCCTAATACCGCAGTGTTCCTTTGAACCTGCTCCGTTACTTCTTTTTGTCCCTCCGTCAGCTGTTCCACCTCCTGCGTCAGGACCTCTATGCCCCCTTGTAACTTTACAGTCCCCTTTCTCACCTCCTTCTCCATGTGCTCCTTACAGTGCCTCACCTCCTCGCGCACTCCTCCGACCTCCTCACTCACTCCTCCTCTGATCTCCTCTCCCATCACTTGCATCTCCTGCCCAGATGCCACCCTCATCTGCTCCATTTCCTCCCTGTGAGCATCCAGTTTAGTTTCTACCCCCATTCTGACCCCCTCTATCTGCTGCCCCATTTGTTTAACTTCCCTTTCCGCTTGGTCCCTCATGTCCCTCAATTTGCCTTCCATCCTGTTTTCTAACCCCTCTAACCCTTTTTGCATCCCTTCTATTTGATTCTCTTGAGCGGCCATTCTGTTTTCTACCCCCATTAACCCCTCCTGTATTTCCCCTAATCTATTGTCTAATTTCCCAAATTTCTCGTCTAATCCCTTAAAATTATTGTCTAATCCCCTAAAATTATTGTCTAATCCCTCACCAGTATCCCTCGCTTCGTCCCTCATTACCCCCATTTGGTTTCCCATTACCCCCAATTGCTCACTCTGAGCATCCATCCGGTTCCCCATTACCCCCATTTGGCCCTCCAATCGCTCACTATTCTGGGCCATAAGGGCCTTTATTTGTATTAAAAAAAGGTTCAAATCCACCAGGGGCGCTGCCACGGTCGCGGGCGTGGACGCCGTGGCCATCTGCGAGGCGCCATTTTGCGCGCCCGCTACTTCGTGCGTGACGGCGCTACTTTGCGAACCTGCTACCCTCACTGCTTCGCTCTCCTCGCGTCCCTCAATTTGGTCCTGGACCGACCCTGCCTCACTCTCCACTACCGGACCCCAGCTGTCTTGGTCTGCCATGGCGCGACTTTCAAAATTCGGGTTTTTATTTTCGTATAACAAAATCAAATTTCGCCGCTATAATTTCGCGCGGGAAACGCGCTCCGAATCGATTCTACTACAAATTTGGGCCTAATAAATTTAGTCCCGGGTCCGAATTCCACTCCTCGACACCAATTGTTACAGACGCGGTGGTGGATGTTAGTTTACCGAGCGGTTTGGTATGACCACGTCTGCACAGTTTACCCGATTCTGCTCGAACGTTGACTAGTCGCGCTACGCTAGGTCAATGAAGGAAAAGACACACGGCTGGGATTAAAATGACACGACACCAGGGATACGGTTCTCAAGACCTCCGGAGGAGATTATATTAAGGCGGAAGGTTAGATTACAACTACAAGAGGGACATCATAGAAAGACAGGCACTTAGACACACTTATATTAACCCCAACAGACGACAGATAAACGGGACAAGGCTGACTCACACGGGGATTGATGGCAAGGAAAGGCGGGTAGCGATGGCTCCAGGTGCACCTGGGCTCAGGGCAGAATCGACCCGGTCCGGTCCAGAGATGCGGGAGGTTTCACAGCGCTCGAGGTGGCGTCTTGTCGTCTCAAGCTGGGGGCGCATCTGACGTCACGTCCGGTGAGTCGCTTCGTATATCCGGCGGGGAGTGACACGCCCTCGGCTCGTTAGCTCCGCCCCAGATGGAATCGGTCCGCCCTTCTTATTGGGTGCGGGGGGGGGTTACCAGGCTCCGCCCTTGACGAGGAGCTGACAGCCAGCCCCTTCGTGGTAACCCCGTCGGAGCGCATGGTCATGGCGGCTAACCGAGCCGGTGTGAGGACGCACACTCCCCGCGCCGTCGCCGCGCCGCCCCCCTCTGCTGTTGTAGTTGTTGTTGTTGTAGCTTCTTCATGGGGAAGAGATGCGGGGAGGTATGGGAAGGTCCTAAACTCACTACTGGTGCCATACAATCACATTCTGGTGCAACGAAGAGTCATAATTAATGGAAACGAGTCCTTAACTGACATAGACTAAGAATAACTAGCAAGATGTCCGAAAGTTGTCTACGTGAGATGCGGTGGACCTGGGCACGACATTTAATGGGGGAAAAAGGGGAAGGTCGGTTCTACAGAGTGTTATTTACAGGCAATGGGACTAGGGAATGGGAGATTGGGGATAGTTGGGGAGTATTGGGGAAATAGGGGAATATTTACAAGCGGATATGGAGGCCAAATGCCATATTCGCAACAATATATATATATATATATATATATATATATATATATATATATATATATATATATATATATATATATATATATATATGGGGTATTTGGATACATTATACGATACATTATACGAGATAATTAAAAAATCTTTCCCGCAATCTTTCTCTCTCTCGCCCCCTGCTCTTTCTCTCTCTCGCCCCCTGCTGGCTATATATATATATATATATATACTGTATATATATATATATATATATATATATATATATATATATATATATACTGTATATATATACTGTATATATATATATATATATATATATACATATATATATATATATATATATATATGTATATATATATATATATATATATATATATATATATATATATATATATATATATATATATTGTTGCGAATATGGAATTTGGCCTCCATATCCGCTTGTAAATATTCCCCTATTTCCCCAATACTCCCCAACTATCCCCAATCCCCCATTCCCTAGTCCCATTGTCTGTAAACAACACTCTGTAGAACCGACCTTCCCCTTTTTCCCCCATTAAATGTCGTGCCCAGGTCCACCGCATCTCACGTAGACAACTATAGGACATCTTGCTAATTATTCTTAGTCGATGTCAGTTAAGGACTCGTTTCCATTAATTCTGACTCTTCGTTGCACCAGAATGTGATTATATGGCACCAGTAGTGAGTTTAGGACCTTTCCCATACCTCCTTCCATCTTCTTCCCCAAACAACAACAACAACAACAACTACAGCTACAACAACAACTACAACCACGGCGCGCGGGGGGAGTGTGCGTCCTCCCACCAGCTCGGTTAGCCGCCATGACCATGCGCTCCACGGGGTTACCACGAAGGGGCTGGCTGTCAGCTCCTCGTCAAGGGCGGAGCCTGGTAAACCCCCCGCACGCACCCAATGAGAAGCAACGTGCCGATTCCACGAGGCGGAGCTAACGAGCCGAGGGCGTGTCACTCCCCGCCGGATATACGAAGCGACTCACCGGATGTGAGGTCAGATGCGCCCCCAGCTTGAAGAAGAGCAAGACACTACCTCGAGCGCTGTGAGACCTCCCTGCATCTCTGGACCGAACCGAGTCGATTCTGTCCCTGAGCCCAGGTGCACCTGGAGCCATCGATCCTGCCTTTCCTAGCCATCAATCCCCGTGTGAGTCAGCCTTGTGTCCCGTTTATCTGTCGTCTGTTGGGGGCTAATATAAGATTGTGTCTAAGTGCCTATCTTCCTTTGCTGTCCCTCTTGTAGTTGTAATCTAACCTTCCGAACGAATATAATCTCCTCCGGAGGTCTTGAGAACCGTATCCCTGGTGTCGCGTCATTTTAATCCCAGCCGTGTGTCTTTTCCTTCATTGATCTAGCGTAGCGCGATTAGTCAACGTTCGGGTATAATCGGGTAACTTGTGCAGACGTGGTCATACCAAACCGCTCGGTAAATAACATCTAAGCCACGTCAGTAACAATTGGTGTCGAGGAGTGGAATTCGAACCCGGGACTAAATTTATTAGGCCCAAATTTGTAACAATTAGAATCGATTCGGAGCGCGTTTCCCGCGCGAAATTATAACGGCGAAATTTGATTTTGTTATACGGAAATAAAAACCCGAATTTTGAAAGTCGCGCTATGGCAGACCAAGACAGCTGGGGTCCGGTAGGGGAGAGTGAGGCAGGGTCGATCCAGGACCAAATTGAGGGACAAGAGGAGAGCGAAGCAGTGAGGGTAGCAGATTCGCAAAATAGCGTCATCACGCACGAGGTAACGGGCGCGCGAAATGGCGCCTCGCACATAGCTACGGCGGCCGCACCCGCTGCACAAGTGGGAGGGATGGCCCAAATGCAGGCCCTCATGGAGCAATTTATGGCGCAAATGCAGGCGTCCCTCAACCTGCAGAAGGACGATATGAGGGCTAATAGTGAGCAAATGGGGGCAATGAGGGACGAAGCGAGGGCTCGGAGTGAGCAAATGAGGGCTGATAGTGAGCGATTGGGTGAGCGATTAGAGGGCCAAATGGGGGTAATGAGGGACGAAGCGAGGGGTACTGGTGAGGGGTTAGACAGTAATTTTAAGGAGTTAGACAAGAAATTTGGGAAGTTAGACAATAATTTTGAGGGGTTAGACAACGGGATAAAAGAGGTGAGAAATGGGTTAATAGGGTTAGAAAACAGTATGGAAGGCAAATTGAGGGACATGAGGGACCAAGCGGAAAGGGAAATTAACCAAATGGGGCAGCAGATAGAGGGGGTCAGAATGGGGGTAGAAGCCAAACTGGATGCTCACAGGGAGGAAATGGAGCAGATGAGGGTGGCATCTGGGCAGGAGATGCAAGTGATGGGAGAGGAGATCAGAAGAGGTGTGAGTGAGGAGGTCGGAGGAGTGCGCGAGGAGGTGAGGCACTGTAAGGAGCGCATGGAGAAGGAGGTGAGAAAGGGGACTGTAAAATTGCAAAGTGGTATAGAGGAGTTGACGCTGGGAGTAGAACAACTGACAGTGGGACAAAAGGAGTTGGGGGACCAGGTAAAGAAGAACACAGCAGTAATAGAGGGTTTAAAATCGACACAGAAGGAGATGAAAAAGGACGTAGGGGTAATTAAAAAAGAGTGTCAGACGGTACATGAGGACCTGACGAGGAAAATGGACAAGTTGGTAGAGGTGATGGAGGTTAAAGAGCGGGAGGTGCGGGAGCACATAGAAAAAAATAAAGTGGAGTTAGAGGAAGAACTTAAAGGGGCGCACGAAGAGATGAAGGAGGTGAAGCAGAAATTAGAAGAAGTGGAAGAAGGGATGAGCGAAATTAAGAAGCGACGGAGAGAGGATAAGAAAGAGATAAAGGAGGAAGTAAAAGAATTGGTCCAAAGTCTGTGTTCGGATCGTGATGATGTGCTCATTAACCGGATGAGGGATTCGCAGGTGATGGAGGAGAAGCGAAGAGAAAGAGGACCCGGTGTAAGTGGTGACCAATATGGTCGTGCGTATGATGCGCCAGGGGATTTAATAAGCTTGGGGGTCGAGATGGACCCGGGTGTTCGTGAGAGGCCGTTGGTGAAGTGTGCGACAGGTCTGGTGTGCGAAAAAGGAGGTGTGCGAGAAAGTCCGACTCTGGGGTGTGTGAGGAAAAAGTGCGTGCCAAGGAGTGAGGGTGCTGGCGAGAGTGAGTCGGTCGTAGCGCGTGTGCGAGGGAGCACATGGAAGCGCGGTGTGGTAAGTGTTACAGAGGGTGTGACGGGAGAGTGTGCGCGAGAAAGGTGTGCGCGAGAAAGGTGTGTGACGGACGGGTGCATGGGGAAAGAGTGCGCTGTCAAAGGCAAGGAAGAATGCACACCTGTGGTGAGTGTTACAGAGGGTGTAACGGGAGAGTGTGCGCGAGAAAGGTGTGCGCGAGAAAGGTGTGTGACGGACGGGTGCATGGGGAAAGAGTGCGCTGTCAAAGGCAAGGAAGAATGCACACCTGTGGTGAGTGTTACAGAGGGTGTAACGGGAGAGTGTGCGCGAGAAAGGTGTGTGACGGACAGGTGCATGAGGAGAGAGTGCGCTGTCAAGAGTAAGGGTGAGTGCGCTGTCAAGAATGGAGGTGAGAGTAGTGAGAGTGACAAGGAGAGTGAGTTGGTTGTGACAGGTGAGCGAGGATGTACACCTGGGATGGAAGGATGCACACCTGGAATGGTAGAGCGTGAGTGGGAATGCACGCTGGAGTTGGTAGTGAGGCACGTGAGTGGGTGTGCGAATGAGAGCACACCTGTGATTGTCACAGAGGAGGTGACAGAGGAGGGGGCGCGAAGAGGTGTGTTAGTGAGGTGTGCGACCAACGAATGTGTGCCAAGGTGTTCGGTGGTCAGGTGTGTGACCAAGTCTGTGAGTGGAATGAGGGTACCTGGGTGTGTAAGGAAAGGTAGCATGGGAACGGCTGGATGTGTGAGCAAGGAACGGGCTGCGGGGTGTAAGCGTCCAGGTGAAGCATCGACGTTAGACGGGTTAGAGGTTAGAGCGACTTTTAGCCGAAGCGGGCCCTCGGTGCGTGCTGGGCCTCGCTTTGAACGGCCGCGTCCGTGCTCCACTAGGCGGAGCGGGCAGCCCGATAGAAAGGGTCGTCATGGCGACCACTTTTTGTTGAGGCAGTCCGGCAGGTCGAGATCGGGACATTGGATGGCTCAACGCCGAGGGGGTGCGTGGGATCTCGGCCCGGGTAAGCCCCCGTCTCTGCACCGAGTGCCGGACGCATCCAGCCGCTGGCACAGAACAACCCGCATTCATGGCTTGGCTTTACAAAGCCGAGCTTTAGAAGTGAATTGGCGCACCGAGAGGCAGTAGTGAGTAGACTGGGTGATGAGGTTAGTGTTTTGGCCCCGAAATTAGAAAAACAAAATTTGATGATTGGCAAGGGATTGGCAGTAGTGATTGGCAGATGATGGGTAGTGATTGGCAAATTTTTGATTTGTTGAAATTGGATGTGCAAAATTGGTAGTGAGAGACCCCCGATGTGGTGGGATGGCAAATCCCTCATCCTTCCCATGGTGGGGGCAAAGGAGCAATAGCTTATGGGGTGTATGGCAGTGAAAACTAGCCCGGGTGGGTTAGGTTATATGATAGGGATCTAGCGAAGATGACATTAGGTGACGTTAAGTTTAGTTAGTGACTGATACCTGTAGTGGGGACGCAGGTAGATTAGTGTGGATGATAATGACGAGGGAGCGCAATAGTTTAAAGGGACGACTGGGAAGCGCAAGTTTCAGAAGGGAGTAGTTAGCTGAGATGATGCCGTGTGTGTGAGAATTGAACAGGTGTGATTGCACAGGTGTGCAACTGGACAGGTGTGTGGAGCAGTGTGTGAGTAATGAGTGTTGTGGATCAGCGCGAATGCGCTTGGGGAGAGAAGGGTGCAGGTGGCACCAGGTGTGAGAGCACAGGTGTGCCAGTACAGGTGTGTGGAGAGAGTTGGAGTAAGTGGTACGGAGTGGTGTGCATGGTGCGAAGGTGTGGATGGGGGAAGAGTGGACCCCTATCACGGATACCCGGGGCGGGTAGTGTAAGTGTTAGGTAGAGGGTACAGGTAAATTGTGGTTGGATATTGGCATTTGTGGTGCGGTTGCAGAATGGTGTTGTGAATGGGTGCATTAGTGTTGTGGAAATGGCTGGGCGTGTAGCCTGTTAGTGTGTGTAGTTGGTTGGGCACTCCACCACTGTGAGGATGTCGGCCAGGTGAGGCCGCAGGTGGGCTCTGGGAGCCGGTAGTTGTGAGTGGGTGCCTGAGGATCCCGGGTGTGGATCGGGCAGCCCAGTGCCAGAGAGGGCACCGAGTGGGGAGAGCGCCAGAGGGCCTTCCCCAGGTAGTTAGGTTATGGTAAGGAGCAGGTAAGCTCGGAGGCAACCGCAGTGGTGGAGGTGTGCAGGTGGGTAGACCCGCTGGGAGAGGTACACGCCACAGCCCAGAAATTGTGCGAGGGCACCGGGAGATGAATCGGGGGAGTGAGACCCCAAATTGAAAAGCACCACAGTTGGCCAATGGGAATTGGTTTTTAGAACCCATAGTGTAAGAGGGCCAATGGTTTGGCCGGAGAAAGACCCCGGGTAGTGTAAAGTTGTTAAAGTCATTTAGGAAATAGTTAGGATTGATGAACCTGTCGCACCATACGCAGCCACTTACCTGTGGTGATGATGATGACTCCACACCTGTGTTTTCTTTGTTTTGTTGCAAGAAATGAAATTGCTGTGTGGATTGTGAGACGCATCACGACGTGGATGAGACATTGGGGTGATTCCATCTCTCCCTCCCTAGGAGGGACTGATGATGAATTGGTAATGGCAAATTATGATGTTGAGTTGGAAATGGCGAATTATGATGTTGAGTTGAAAATGGCAAATTTGATTGGTTAGGAGGGAGAGAAGACGAATTTGGTATACGGGAGGAACGGGGAAGACAGTAGGGATGTTTGTTGATTTGTAAAGTAGATGTTTATGGGTAGTGTTGTGTTTTGTGGATACAGTAAGGGGTAAGGGAGGGGCCATGTAGGTTACCTGGTGGGGGGGGGGGGAGCGTATGGTAGGAACGTACCTGTCTCACCTGGTTCCCATGTGCCCCCAGTGTGCATTACCTTGCATTGCGTGCACTTTTGCGCCCTTACCACCTTACTCACTTGTCTGCTTCTTTTGTCTCCCACCTCCGAGGATCTGGCTTTGGGGTAGAGAGAGAGGAGAGAGAGGTGCGGGCTTCGCAGTTGTGGGCCTGCACTTTCGCTGCTTGCTGCTTGGATCGATACACCATATGGACCGCAATGTTTGTGGCCACCCACAATGGACCGCAGTTCTTTTGCGGCCAAGCACCACCCATGGATGGACCTATGGGTCAACGTGGCACCTATGCCATACAAGGTGAACCACTAACAGTTGGCCCCCTGACGGCCACAATAAAGAAATGGACGCGGTTGGCGCCTTTCTTTATTTTTCTAAGGAAGTAAGAACACCAAGTGCACCACACGAAGGCAAGACCAGCGGCAGAACATCGGCCGGCTGCGACACCACACAATGATTTATAGACACTTTATTGGTGCACCGGATGGTGCTCACTGTGTGATGGGGTGATGCTTGATGCTTGGAAGGGGTGCTCTGCACATTATTAAAGGCCGTAGGCCACAGAGCACTCGTGGGTTGGTGTATCGATGCTAGCATGCGTGCTCTCTCTATGCATAACATCTGCATGTGTCCCTCCAAAAACAGGTCCTGGATCGTAGTGTAAATATCAGCGTAGTCTTGTGTAAATAATGCTCCCTACCGGCTGTATGTTTAGTTTGAGGATTCTTTCCGGATTCGGTTATCCTGTGGGTGTGTTTCTGTGAGGAGAAGGGTGCAACGTCGCAGGGGGACATATTTACTCATTTGTGAATATCTGTAAAACTGTCGCACTCAGGGTAGAGTTAATAGTAGAGGGAACTACATTGCGTGCCACACTAAAGTAGGTAAAAATTTATCGGGTCGGGACGCCCCGAGGGTAGAGAAGGGTGCAATGTTGCGAATATGGAATTTGGCCTCCATATCCGCTTGTAAATATTCCCCTATTTCCCCAATACTCCCCAACTATCCCCAATCCCCCATTCCCTAGTCCCATTGTCTGTAAACAACACTCTGTAGAACCGACCTTCCCCTTTTTCCCCCATTAAATGTCGTGCCCAGGTCCACCGCATCTCACGTAGACAACTATAGGACATCTTGCTAGTTATTCTTAGTCGATGTCAGTTAAGGACTCGTTTCCATTAATTCTGACTCTTCGTTGCACCAGAATGTGATTATATGGCACCAGTAGTGAGTTTAGGACCTTTCCCATACCTCCTTCCATCTTCTTCCCCAAACAACAACAACAACAACAACTACAGCTACAACAACAACTACAACCACGGCGCGCGGGGGGAGTGTGCGTCCTCCCACCAGCTCGGTTAGCCGCCATGACCATGCGCTCCACGGGGTTACCACGAAGGGGCTGGCTGTCAGCTCCTCGTCAAGGGCGGAGCCTGGTAAACCCCCCGCACGCACCCAATGAGAAGCAACGTGCCGATTCCACGAGGCGGAGCTAACGAGCCGAGGGCGTGTCACTCCCCGCCGGATATACGAAGCGACTCACCGGATGTGAGGTCAGATGCGCCCCCAGCTTGAAGAAGAGCAAGACACTACCTCGAGCGCTGTGAGACCTCCCTGCATCTCTGGACCGAACCGAGTCGATTCTGTCCCTGAGCCCAGGTGCACCTGGAGCCATCGATCCTGCCTTTCCTAGCCATCAATCCCCGTGTGAGTCAGCCTTGTGTCCCGTTTATCTGTCGTCTGTTGGGGGCTAATATAAGATTGTGTCTAAGTGCCTATCTTCCTTTGCTGTCCCTCTTGTAGTTGTAATCTAACCTTCCGAACGAATATAATCTCCTCCGGAGGTCTTGAGAACCGTATCCCTGGTGTCGCGTCATTTTAATCCCAGCCGTGTGTCTTTTCCTTCATTGATCTAGCGTAGCGCGATTAGTCAACGTTCGGGTATAATCGGGTAACTTGTGCAGACGTGGTCATACCAAACCGCTCGGTAAATAACATCTAAGCCACGTCAGTAACAATATATATATATATATATATATATATATATATATATATATATATATATATATATACATATACATATATATATATATATATATATATATATATTGTTACGGGTCGCGGACAAGATGTTACTTTGACCGAGCGGTTGGTATGACCGCGACCGTTACAGGATCCCCGATTGGCCCGACTCCCCCAATGTTGACCAGATCGCACCACAGATATTCAATTTGGAAACCTCTAAAGCGACCGAAAGAGAAGGAAGAGAGAAGAAGACAGAGTACGGAGGAATAACAGGATTTATTATACACACAAGCAAAAAGAAGGAGCGATCAAAGTTATTTACAAGCAATGGATGGAAGAAGCAGTCACACAGTGAATCGTTAGCTTATACTAGTCAATTTACTTAACCCCAGGACAACGATTAGGACAGACGACGTTCACACTTACACGGGGGATATTGCAGGCAGGTATGGCTTGAGGATGGATGGTTGTTTTTGGAGGCAATGGAGGGTCCAGCGTGGATTGCTGCCTGGCGCGTCCTTTTCGTGGCCTGCGGCCCCTTAGCTGCCCCCTTAGCTGCAGCGCAGCTGGTCGCACGATGGCTCGCACACACCTGCTCGTTCAGGCGTCTTCCTTCTCCCCAGCAACAACGAGCGACAGCAAGCAAGAGGACGGGGTCAGAGCAAGAGAGGCAAGAGCAAGAGCATGGGGTCAGAGCAAGAGCAAGAGCAAGAGCAAGAGGGTGGAGTGCGTCCCACGGCGGCTTATATTGGTTTCCTCACCGAACCTTCGCGCACTTTCTCGGGGGTTCCCGCTCCGCCCTCTCTTAGCCAAACCCCTTGTTCTGGGTTGGATGAGCGGGGCCGACTTACTCCTCCCCCCTATGACGAGGGGGGCGACCCGTCTTCTCTAGCCACTCCCCTTGTTCGTAATGGCCGCAAATGGCGAAAACCGGTCAGCAGCTGCAGGTAAGGCGCCGTCACGTTGCACAGCAGTTCAGTACTGCAATAAACGGTTGCTGTCAAAGCTCAAGTGGGGGAATCCCTGGCACTTGAGCTGCCATGGATCATCGGAGGGGCCTACGCTTTATTTCGTTTAATGCAATGCAGAGTCAATCTAGTGGGAAACACATATTTAGCCTACATAGAATAAGGAAATAAACTATTTAAAAAAGATATGTCGTGGCCTGTGTGTAAGTTTCATGGAATTAACTAGGAGGACGGCTGCGACCATTATTTACATTACGAGGGTGTTACACACAACAAAACCATACTTTTCACATTCGTTACACTTTCTCCAAAATTGTTACACTTCTCAAAACCGTTACACTTCTCAAATTCGTTACACTGCACCCTCCTTTCTTCAGGCCCATGCTCGGGCCTACAAAACTTTAACTTAGTGTGACACGTAGGTGTAATTCCCTCTACAATTAACCTGACCCTGAGTGTGACGATTTAAAAACACAAATAAGTATGTCCCCCTATTGCATTGCACCCTGTCTAACAGACTCAAGCCCACAGCTAACCGAATTACGGAATTGTTCTCAAACTATACATTTACGGTGGGGAGCATTATTTACAGTGACGTTATTTCTTATTTACAACGCAACCCAGGACCTGTGTTTTTTTTTTTCTTTTTAGGGAACAAGAAAAAGAAATTCCTGTTGGGAGGGAGGAGACAACACGCATTGCATTGATGCACCAGTACCAATACCACCAAAGCACCCAAAAGCACCACCAAGCACCACAAAAGCACCAAAAGCACCACTCGATGCACAGTCACCACTGTTCATAATAAACACAACAAAACAACTGGTGGTGGTCTTCTCTTTCTCTGCTGGGCCGATGTTCTTCCCGACGTCTTCTGGCTTCATGCGGCCTACTTGGAAATAATAAAAAGCACAACTTGTGTTCATTTTTATTTAGGGCCGCAGGGGCCAACTAAGGGTGGTCCACCTGTTTGGCATAGGTGCCGCCTTACCGAGGTCCGCAAGCAAGATTCCCTGGCCACTATGGCCGGTCTCCAACAGAGGTGCCCTGCCCCAGAACCTGGGGTCCATCAAGTGGTACTTGGCCGCAGAACAGCGGTCCATAAAGTGGTACATCAACGCAATGCATGCTGGTTCTGAGAATCTCGTGCGCACAATGGCCATCTCACGCACGCTCCCCTCGGCGCCCAATGGTGCACAGGTCCTCAAGTGGGAGACAAAAGGGGGGAAGACAAATGAGCGAGGGGTAAGGTCACAAGGGTACACGTCAATAAAGGCAATGCAGGGTGAAGTGAGTACGGAGAGCGAAGTGAGAAAAACTCGTCCCTACCATACGTCACCTCCCCTGTCACCTACACTACCCTTGCCCTTACCCCATATTTACAAGAATTTACACCTTTACAAATTCGTCACTACGTCTTGTCTTCCCCATCTTTCCCTTCTACACCAAATTCGTCTCCAATCCCTCTACTTCAAAATTTGCCATCACCAATTCATCATCAATCCTCATAAGGAGGGAGAGATGGAATTACGCACAATGTCACACCCACGTCATGATGCGTCTCACAATCCAAAACATTTGCATTAATGAAAAATAATAAAACATGGCATGGTGTGGAGTTACCTCATCTCAGGTGAGTGGATGCAGATGGTGCGAGGAGACTCCAATCCTAACTATCCTCTAAATGACCTTAACACTCTTTACACTACCCGGGGTCTTTCCCTGCCAATCCATTGGCCACTTACACTATGGGTTCTAACAACCAATTCCCATTGACCAAACTGTGGTGCTTCTCAATTTGGGGTCTCACCCCCCCGATTCATCTCCCGGTGCCCTTGCACAATTTCTGGGCTGTGACGTGTAGCTCTCCCAGCAGGTCTACCCACCTGCACACCTCCACCACTGTAGTTGCCACCCGAGCTTACCTGCTCCTTACCTAACCTATCTAATTTGGGAAGGCCCCTCCTGGCTCTGTCACCCCACTCGGTGCCCTCTGGCACTGGGCTACCCGGGTCCGTCCTCCGGATCCTCGGGCCCCATCCACAACTACCGGCTCCCAGAGCCCACCTGCGGCCTCACCTGGCCGACATCCTCACAGTGGTGGAGTGCCCAAACCAACTACACACACTAACAGGCTACACACCCAGCCATTTCCACAACACTAATGCACCCATCCAAACATCATTCTTCCACTCGCACCACAGATGCCAATATCCAACCACAATTTACCTGTACCCTCTACCTAACACTTACACTACCCGCCCCGGGTATTCGTGATGGGGGTCCATCCTTCCCCCATTCACACCTTCGCACCATCCACTCCACTCCATAGTTTCCACCATACTCACTCCACGACCATCCATCCCAATACGCCATATATCCCATACCATTTATTCCACACAACCATTCTCCATACCTGTTGTTGCACACCTGTGCACTCACAACTGGTGCCACCTGCACCCTCCTTTCTTCCTGGACCATTTGGTCAACACAACACGCAACCACCACTACTCCCTCATACACTGCTCCTTACACCTGTTCAGTTGCACACCTGTGCAATCACACCTGTTCAATCACACCTGTTCAATCCTCAAACACACGGCATCATCTCATCTAACTACTCCCCTCTGAAACTTGCGCTTCCCAGTCGTCCCTTTAAACTATTGCGCTCCCACGTCATTATAATCCACACTAATCTACCTGCGTCCCCACTACAGGTATCCTTGTCACTACCTACCCTTACCGTCACCTAATGTCATCTTCTAGGGCCCTACACACAATATCCTAACCCACCCGGGCTAGTTTTCACTGCCATAAACCCCATAAGCTAGTGCTCCTTTGCCCCCCCCTTCTGTGAGGGATGGCAAGGTTGCCATCCCACCACATCGGGGAGGTCCCACTATCAATTTTGCTCACCAAATTTCAGCCATTCAAAAATTTTGCATTTACTGCCAATTCTACCCACTATTATAAATTTCGTATCAAATCACTACCATCATCATCACAGTCCGCTATATCCTAGCCTCGGTGCGTCATGACATCATTAAACTCGGCTTCGCAAAGCCGAGCAATGAATTCGGGTGGTTTGGTTGCCTGCAGGTTGAATCCGTCCGGCTTTCGGTTCAAGGGAGGTGGTTTGGTTGGGCCGAGGTTCCACGCACCATCTCGGCGCGGCACCTTGCGGTCCCGGGCCCGATGGCTCAATCTCCCCCGGTCGGAACCCCGTCCCCACGAGGGGGCACCGTTCCGCTTCCTCCCACTCGCCCTTGAACCGGACCGGTCGCCTGGCCCGACAAGGCCCGGACTCGACCGTGCGGGGCGGGGCCAAGCCCGAATCGGCAACGACGCTTCGAAGAGAAACGACGCAGCTTCGATCCGCGCCGGGCCTCGCACCCAACAAAGGGCTCCTCGCACCGAGTGCTCGCATCGGCTATCCGTCGCTCTAACCGCTAACCCGGTTACCGTCGATGCTTCACCGGCATGCTCACACGCATACGCTACCCCTTTCACCCTCACAAAACCCGGCGTTCCAACGCCGTCCGTACATTCCACCAACGCTCTCCCTGTTACACACCACACCTCTCGCGCACACTCTTGCGCACACTTTGGTCCACACCTCTCCTCCGTTACGTCCTCCGTAACACTCACCATGGGCGTGCACTCTGGCATCCACCCACTAACGCGCTCACATGGGCTCTCCCACACTCGCGCCATGACCAACTCAGGTGTGCTTCCTCGCACACCCTCAACCATTCCAAGCGTGCATTCTCGCACCCGCTCCACCACCAACTCACTCCTCGTGTCACTCTCACCCTCGCACGTACACTCCGTACACCCCGACGTGCATTCTCGCTCGCACTCGGTTTCACTCCCACACTTTATAACACACCCACTCGCCGACGCACACTTTTTCCTCCCACGCGTGCCATTTCCACTCACACGGGACCCTTCACCAACGCCCGGATGCCTCCTCGATCCCAAGCGCGCGAAAATTCTTTTGTCGCCAAACATCCTCTTACAAAATCTCCCCGCACAATACACAGCACGTCTCACCTTCGGGGTTCTTCTTCCTCCCTGCACCAAAACCTGCAAACTTCCATTTGGATTAGCGAGTACATCATCATGATTTGAGCAGGGACTTTGTACATTTTCCATTTCTCCCTGCAATTCCCGGGCTACCTCCGTCATCTCTTCAATTTCAATGCCCACTTCCGCTTTTTCTTTACTCACCTCGACGACCGTTGGCTTTAATAAAATTCCCTCTACCTCATCGGTCGCCGGCTTTTCCAAACCCCGTGTCGCGATTTCTACCCCCGTCATTGTACCCGCGCTTTCCCCCGCTTCGCTCAACCAGCGCTTTTCGACCCGAGTTACCTCCTCGTGCACCCCTGGGACCTTTCGCCCACCATGCGATCCATGGTCTCCCCACATTTTTGCATGCGGTCACCCATTCTGTTGGTTATTGCTTCAATTTGGTCCCCTATCCTGTTTTCCATCCCTTTGAAATTATCGTCTGTTTTTACCATAAAGGCCATCATCTGTTTCATAAACAGGTTCCAATTCATTGGCATCTCGGGTTCGGCTACCGCGACCATGGGCGCGGCTAAATTTGGTGCCGCAACAACCATGTGCGCGAGGACGCCATCTTGTGCGCCCGAAACCTCGTGCGCGAGAGCGCCATTTTGTGCGTCTGATACCCCCTCAACCACATCCTCCATATACATTTCCCCGAGGTCCTGGGTTACCCCTAACCCGTCTATCTCCCCCACCGACATCCGATCGCCTTGATTGTCCATGGCGCGATCTCAAAATTCGGGTTTTATAAAACAACGAAATTTCGGCAGCTCGTAATTTTGACCAAATTTTTTTTTTCTACACGTTTTTAAAATTTGGTTCGGGCCTCGTATCCCACTCCTAGACACCAATTGTTACGGACGCGGTTAGGATGTTATTATGGGCCGAGCGGATGGTCCACCGCGACCGTTACAGGATCCCCGATTGGCCCGACTCCCCCAATGTTGACCAGATCGCACCACAGATATTCAATTTGGAAACCTCTAAAGCGACCGAAAGAGAAGGAAGAGAGAAGAAGACAGAGTACGGAGGAATAACAGGATTTATTATACACACAAGCAAAAAGAAGGAGCGATCAAAGTTATTTACAAGCAATGGATGGAAGAAGCAGTCACACAGTGAATCGTTAGCTTATACTAGTCAATTTACTTAACCCCAGGACAACGATTAGGACAGACGACGTTCACACTTACACGGGGGATATTGCAGGCAGGTATGGCTTGAGGATGGATGGTTGTTTTGGGAGGCAATGGAGGGTCCAGCGTGGATTGCTGCCTGGCGCGTCCTTTTCGTGGCCTGCGGCCCCTTAGCTGCCCCCTTAGCTGCAGCGCAGCTGGTCGCACGATGGCTCGCACACACCTGCTCGTTCAGGCGTCTTCCTTCTCCCCAGCAACAACGAGCGACAGCAAGCAAGAGGATGGGGTCAGAGCAAGAGAGGCAAGAGCAAGAGCACGGGGTCAGAGCAAGAGCAAGAGCAAGAGCAAGAGGGTGGAGTGCGTCCCGCGGCGGCTTATATTGGTTTCCTCACCGAACCTTCGCGCACTTTCTCGGGGGTTCCCGCTCCGCCCTCTCTTAGCCAAACCCCTTGTTCTGGGTTGGATGAGCGGGGCCGACTTACTCCTCCCCCCTATGACGAGGGGGGCGACCCGTCTTCTCTAGCCACTCCACTTGTTCGTAATGGCCACAAATGGCGAAAACCGGTCAGCAGCTGCAGGTAAGGCGCCGTCACGTTGCACAGCAGTTCAGTACTGCAATAAACGGTTGCTGTCAAAGCTCAAGTGGGGGAATCCCTGTCACTTGAGCTGCCATGGATCATCGGAGGGGCCTACGCTTTATTTCGTTTGATGCAATGCAGAGTCAATCTAGTGGGAAACACATATTTAGCCTACATAGAATAAGGAAATAAACTATTTTAAAAAGATATATCGTGGCCTGTGTGTAAGTTTCATGGAATTAACTAGGAGGACGGCTGCGACCATTATTTACATTACGAGGGTATTACACACAACAAAACCATACTTTTCACATTCGTTACACTTTCTCCAAAATTGTTACACTTCTCAAAACCGTTACACTTCTCAAATTCGTTACAATATATATATATATACTGAAACGCAAAAGAAACTTACCACCTTTGAAACCTTTAAATATCAACAATAACACTGCGTGTAGTAAATGTGCGAACTTATTTGTGGACAATAGTGTCCTCATTGTCAGACAAAACGGTCACGGATGGTCACTTGAACCTGCAATGGTCACTTCATAGCACAGCTGTTGAACAGCCGTTTTGACTGTCAGTGATTAGCCAAGGGGTACGGGATGATTTTAATGAGCTGCACGTGATGTTTTGATCTTGGCTTTAAAAAGGCCAGTGCAAAATGGGCCTTTTGACCGAAAACTTTGACCATTTTGACCATTTTGACCAACTTCAAAAAGACCGAAAACGCAAAAGAAACTTACCACTTGTTTGAAATGTAATAAAATTGTAACAGTTCAAAATAAAACAAACCAACAATTGCTAATTGAAACATTGGCATTTTATTGATGACATGTCAAGTTTTTGACCAAGATATCAAGATATCAAGATACCAAGATACCAAGATACCAAGATACCAAGATATCAAGTTTGACCAAGACCAAGATATCTCATCAGTTTGTTCTACAGTACAGAACAGCACAGGGTGCAATGTCAGTCCCCTTTCAATAGCGTGTGTGGCCACCATTGTTTTGGATACAGGCAGTGCATCGTCGGCGTATACTGCCTACCAGTCTTTGGATGGATTGCTGCTGGATTCTGTCCCACTCAGTCCTCAATGTCTGAAGCAGCTCTGCCCGTGTCCTGGCCCTGCCAACTACGCGTCTCCCAAGCTCATTCCACAGGTGCTCTATGGGATTCAGGTCAGGGGAGAGCGCAGGCCACTGCATGGTGTTGATGTTCTCGCCTTGGAGAAATGCAGTGGTAAAGCGAGCAGCATGGGGACGAGCGTTGTCATGCTGAAAGGTTCTCAGTTCTGGGTGGTCTAGCAGGAATGGCAGCAGATGAGGTCGCAGGATGTTATCCACATACCGCTGGGCGTTAAGATTCCCATCTACAACCACCAGTGGCGTCCTGTACCGGCCTGATATGGCGGCCCACACACACCATCACACTTGGGCCACCCCACCTGTTGGCTTGACGCACGCAACAATCGGCATATCGCTCGCCAGTTCTTCTCCAGACACGCTCACGCCCATCAGGACTGTCCACACAGAACCATGACTCATCGCTGAAAGCGGCCTCGTTCCACTGCGCCAAGGTCCACCGCTGATGCTGCTGGCACCATCTCTGTCGGTTGCGGCGATGGGCAGCCATCATCACGGAGCCTCTGTATGGTCTTCTGGCAGTCAGACCATAGTCATGCAGTTGTCTTCGTGCAGTATCATTGGAGATCCGTGGGTTTGCACGCCCTGGTGTTTCTGCCGCAGTGCGGGATGCTGGACGGAATCGATCCCACAGGTGACTTCGGACCATCTGCCTGTCCTGCCTTGCAGTGGTGACTCTTGGCCTCCCTGATCGAGGTCTGTCATCTGCAGAGTTGTGGAGCGTGTCTCTGTTCACCAGGGCCGATATCTTCTGGTGTGAACAGCCAAGGCGACATGCCACCTCACGGTAGCTCAGTCTGCCTTGCAGCATGCCCAGGGCACGCTGCCGTTGATCCCTTGACAATCGTGGCATGTTGATTGAAATGCCCATTTTGCACTGGCCTTTTTAAAGCCAATATCAAGACATCACGTGCAGCTCATTAAAATCATCCCGTACCCCTTGGCTAATCACTGACAGTCAAAACGGCTGTTCAACAGCTGTGCTATGAAGTGACCATTGAAGGTTCAGGTGACCATCCGTGACCGTTTTGTCTGACAGTCAGGACACTATTGTCCACAAATAAGTTCACACATTTACTACACGCAGTGTTATTGTTGATATTTAAAGGTTTCAAACGTGGTAAGTTTCTTTTGCGTTTCAGTGTGTGTATATATATATATATATTGTTGTGTTGGGGATTAAATATTCATATTGACAATATTGCTAGAATATATATATCAATGTAATCTTGTTTAAAGTGGAATTATGTTTTACTTTACGAATGAGCAAAAGAGCATAGAACTAGCATTAACATGTGGTCAGGAGAGTTAATTTCAGACAAGAATGTGTAACGCTCTTGGACCGCCACCTGTCGATCATTAATAGCCTATGTTCAGGGCACTGCGCACACGCTGCAAATTCTCCTTCAGCAGGTCAGAGTATTTGACCTCTTGAAACAGAAATAAGTATTTGCTGCCAAGAGAGCCAAATAAGGTTTTGGATAAGGAACACCCTGCATGCTCTGCAACATCAAAGGAGTTTGGGGCTTTAAAACCAGGAGAAAGTTGTGAGCAGGGAAGAGAGTGGACTGGGAGAGTGAACTGAAGAGGAGTGGAAACTGAAGACCAGTTGAACTGATCAACCAACTGGAGACTGGTCAACAACTGAACGAGCTTCAAAAGACCTACAGACCGTGCTTCAACCAAGACCGACCAAACAAGCTTCAACAGACTCTGGAACAAAGACTCATTAAAGATCTCGGCTTAGTATACAACAAATTCTCAGAAGTGAATAAAACATTGATTTTGCTAAACCGAGTCTCTTGAAGTTTTACTAACATAACACCAGTAATTGTTAATAATTCTCCAACAAGTGGTGGCCCGTAGGGACTCAACTGCCCAGGTAAGCTTTTGTTTGTTATCTGTGTAGTCTGATGTTAATCTGTGAAAATAGTTCAGTGTTTGAGTTTTGTGTACGTTTGTTGATGTGTGGAAGGAAAAAACACGAGGCCTTTAACAGGTTTCAGAAATCATGCCAATTTTTTTTCTTCCAAAATTTATGTATACGCATTTTTGAGGGATGGTGCCATGAACTGTCACAAATATCCACTAAAGCTTGGTGTCTTTAGAAAAGGTGCTGTGCTTTCATGAAGGATTTGTTTTAAAATTTCAGAAGTCATGACGATAAAAAAATTTTTTAAAAATTAATAATCAATTATTTTTTTGTTTTTTCTGTAATTTGAATTTTTTTTCGGTACATTTTACGAGTTTAATGAGACGATTGCAAAGAACCACTAACGAACCCCGGGCGTTAGCCAACAGGTGCTGCATTCGTCTTGTCATGTACAACTGAAATATGGATTTTGTATATTTCTTGCTCATTTCACGAACGTCATGAATTCATGAAATAGAGCGTCAATTTTGTAAATATCTTTAAAATGATTTCCAGCAATGGTCTGCATTCAAATCTCTGCTCGTTTTCGTGATCAAACGACTTATAAGTGTGTCGATTTTCCCGTTAAAATAATGGTTGAGATCCTGCTTGGTTGTGACCACACACACGAGCAGATTGCAGAATGGACACTATTTGATTTATAATCATATTAGCGGGTTTTGTAAAAAGCGATTTTATACAGCGTCTGTACAGTAAGCCAAATAATGGTAAAATCGACTGGCTCGATTTTAAGTCATAAAAAATTCCATTGTGGCACAAATATGGGTTTTTGTACCTTCATAAGAGTTAATTCGAAGCGGTTTGGATGCACGTCTGCATTTTATGCACATTTATGTGTGTGATTGGCCAAATGTGCTCTTATGAACACAAGAAATTGTAATCTTATGAATTATGATGTTCTGACAGGGATGACTTGATGAAGTGCACCATCAATTCATTTTTCCCATGTAGGACAGTAATGATAACTGTTAATTTCTAATGTAATGTAATGTTTGTAATGCAATGTAATTAAAAAAAAAAAAAAAAGTTTTCTGTGTCCTGGGTCCCGTAAGATTTGCACACACTGACCCTGCCACTGGAATGCGTGCAGGCAGGTTGCCCATGGTAACCGTTTGGTGTTGTGTCCACTTATCTATGGAATCAGAAGCGATTTTTAAATGTAACCTCTTTACATCCTGATTAGAAAAAATATATATATATTTTTAGGATTTTTTATGGCGGCGGCCATCTTGGACCACAGCTAAAAATCCTTCAATCAAGATGAAATTTAATGAGAGCCAATCCCATGCTACTGTGATCCGTAATCTCTAAAAAATAGAACCATCAAATGTACCTTTGATCATTTTATATTTCATCTGTCTTTTAAGATTTTAAAAAGGGAATTTATTGATATAAGATCCTATGACATTTGACAAGGCAATTAAATGGAGGGAAACCAATGATGAAATATATTGTGATCTGTTTATACATGAATGAATTTACATGTACATGAATTTGTTGACCCCAACCCAATCTTAACCCTAACTTCATTCTACCATTATCCATCCCCTCCAAATCATGTTATATTACTGATTGAATGAGGCATGTATAGGATTGTTGATCCCATATCCCATTGGATCCCATGTTGATTTAGCATATCACCTCATTATGTGGCTTTATGTGTTTTTGTGTGTGTGGGTATGTGTTTTTCATTCTCATTTTTAAAATTTCTCCCTCTCCCTAAAGAATATGGCCCCATAGTGTTAAAGTGATGAGTGCCATGGTACGACGCAGTTGAAATGGTTAAATAATACACAGATGAGTGTAATGGCTCGCACAGAAGTTCGAGAGGGAGACAGTATTTACCATATAATCTCACAGCCTTGTAAGGGAGCCATGAGTGCGGCCAATGATACACAGCTATCTTTAGGTTAAAATACAATGAGTGTCGTATTTCGCATAGTATTAATTCCTCATTCCTCCCTTGGCATTCTGCCACTTCTCCCCCTCCCTTCCCCACCCTTTTCCTCCCCTCGTTCCTCCTCCTTTCCTCCTCTTTTGCTTCTTCTTTTACCTGTTTTCACCTTTCATAGTTCTCATTGTTTTCTCATTTCTCTCATTGTTTCTCATTCTCATTGTTTTCTCTCATTGTTGATGAGATTCATCATTGTCATCATGATTGTCATATTGTTGATTATTATTGATGTTCATTCTCAAATTTTGTTAATGATAACTGTTTCATTGTTGATTATACCACGTGGATGTGTTGATACAGGAAATGTTTGTCTTCTGCAATGGATGATTATGGTATGACTCTGATAATGGTAACAATTTACAATTTTTTTTACAATTATAATTTATAATTGCCAATTTACAATTATGGTAAGTTTACATTTACAATTTATAATTACAATGATTTACAATGGTCATGATTTTACAATCATGAAAATTGCTATGATTATCAGGCATGTCATCATTGGGTTTTGATGTAAATCGATTGCATGGACTTTAAGGATAACTTTATAGCCCTGCAGGATTAATGATGTATTACAAGTTACAAAGTTTATTGGAGTGTCGAAATTTCGGTATGATTGGATTCCATTGATAAATATTATAAATTAATTGCCATTCATTGGTACACATTTCAGGAATATTACACCATTTTCATTGTCAAGAACTTTGAGTGTCTTTCAAAGTGAGACATGGTGGGTGACACATGACATGACATGTGACATCACATGACGTGTGACATGTGACACGTGACATGTGACATGGGTGACATGTGAGACATTGCCCAAATGGACTGGCTCATATCTGTCGGAGCAATTTTCGCTGATTATCTCACAAATGAAGGGTTGAGTTGCCTTCAGTGGTTGTTCAACTTTAATTTGTGATATAATGACCACACAGGATTGAACAAATATGTCAGATATGATCCAGAGGCAGAACGGTGATTTGTCAACTGATGGCAGATATGGGTCAAACGGTGACGACCGATGCTCATATTCCCCGTCAGTAGATGGAACTGTTTTGGCAACATTGGGAAAAGGTTTAGGTATAGAGTAATGTTGATCCCATATCATAGTTCAGTATCAGACATTGGTTTCAATTCGGTATCAGACTGATAAATGTAAATTTGGATATTATCATTTATATTATTTTATTATATATTATTATTAGAATTTTATTGATGAATATTGATAAATTGATTAAAATTGCATAATTGAATTGATTCTGATCCGATTGATCTGATTGATTTTGATCTGATTAATTTAATCTGATCTGCTTTTATTTAAATTTAATTTAAACAAGTCAATTGATGGATGAATAAAAAGTGCGGTCTCAAGAAAGAAGCTTTGAGACATTTGCAAAACATCAATGTGCAGACAACCTGGGACGATGAGCGAGGTGGTGAGTCTAGTGGTTATTTGTTATATTATGTGGTTATTTTTGTTTGACCCCCCTTGACAGGACTTACTGATCCAGACTCATCTGCAACGCTGATCAGTGAGATTGGGGTGTGGGAAAAGCCACAGGGCAGGGGGACTCTCTGGAAATCACCTGAAGTCATCAAGTGGACAGGTGGAGAGATACTTCCTGGAAGACCACAGAGTAGAGCTTATCGGAATAAGCTAGACAACAACGCATTCAACGCTACTTTGTATAAGGTGGAACAAACTTCTGCGAGTTTTGCAGTACACACAGTTGATAGTGGATACAGGGGTAGTCCGATGTGTAGTCCTAGTAGTTATTTGGTACATTGAGTGAGTATAGAGTGTTACTCACACACAGGCAAAATGGGAAGTGGATTCTGCAAGATTAAACAAGGTCAATTGGATTTGAGTAAAAGAGGTGCTTGTATCAGCTCCATGTATCAGAAATATGGGGCAGAATCACTTAAAGATGTGGAATCCTGGCATAAATGGAGAAAAGGACGAAAAAGGGAATTCCCACAGGATGGCACTTTTGATAGTGGATTGGCAACACTCAGAAAAGAATTGGAAGCAAGAGGGCGACAGAAGTTCAAAGTGGATTGGCAACCATTCTATTACTGGGACGCTGAATCTAGGGACAGGGAGACCAAAGCAAAGATGGGGGGCTTGAAGAAAGAGGTGAAACAGATACAGCATAGGTTGTGTAAGGTAGCAAATCAGATGCCTCTTCAAGTCAGTAATGGAGAGCAATCTCAACCCAAATTGTATCCAGAAGCCAGATCATACGAGACCAATGAACTGGAAGACGAAACTCCTCCACCTTATCGGAGAACTATTGTATATCAGCCACAGGTAGTGCCTGTACCTGTACCTGCCGAAAGACCAGAACAGAGTGCAGCGATTGGTTCTAGTCAACAGAGGACAGGTGAAAGACGTGACCCATTTGAGGTAACTACCCAAGAGGGTGCAATTGGGGCACAGGAACCGACTCAAAGTGGGCAAACGATGCAACCAGCTGCTATATCTTTATCATGCTCTCCATTTCACCATACAAGGAGTAAGGGTCGTGTGATAAATGCCAATCAATCTAACGATCAATGTGATTGGCTAATGAATGATCAAAAGTTGACTCTCTCACAAGGAGGGTTTGAGCAATGTGGTGTTATGAATTTTCCTCAGCGGCAATTTCCAGGGGCAAATCAGCAACATCCAGATCTGATGTATAGACCATGGCAGGTACATCAATTGAAGGCATTGCAGAGTAGTATGCCATCAATCAAAACAGATCCACTTCAATTTGCGGAGGAACTGCGGTTAATTGTGGAAACTCAGTTGCCCACTGCAAGAGACATGGAAATACTTTTAAAATGGTTAATTCCTAATACCACCACTTTGAGGAACTTAATGCGTGAGGCCAACTGGGTAAATACGGAAGATGGACAGGTGGACATGCCCACGGAGGCTAGAACGGCACAGATCAATAACTTGATAGAGGCCATAAAAAAAATTGCCACCAGTGACGGATTGGAACAAAGTGGTTACATGCAAGCAGAACACAGGCGAAGATGCTAGCGATTATTTGGACAGATTGCGAGATGTTTTCCGACTATATTCAGGCATAGACCGGGCACAAATTGACAATGCCTTAAAACCCCTTTTTATTAATGGTCTATTGCCCAAATTGAAGAGTGAAGTGGAAAGACAATGTATTGCTTGGGAAGGCAAGCCAATGCAAGAAATATTGAATTACGCCTTGCATCATCAGCGGATTCAAGCCAGGAATAGTGCTGTAAATGCCGAGAAATTGATGCAACTACAGACTCAAGCCCTGATGACTACGAATCAACGCAATAGGTTTTCTGGGCAACAACGCAACAATGCAGTAGGAGATAACCAGGGAGTGGGGTGGCAACTCAGGGATCTGGAGAGGCAGCCCAGCGATACAAGTGAACAGGTGGACAAACCAGCCAATGACAGACATCGATGTTTTAATTGTGGAAATATTGGACACTGGAAACGATGTTGTCCATATTCAAATAGGAAGACGAGTTCATAGGACGAACCAAGATCAAGGGTACCAGTGCTTACCGGTACCTCAGATAACGATTAGGCCTTCATTGCTGCAGATCCCAAATGCCAAAAGACCAACATGAATAATTGTTCATGCTTCTTGTCTCAAACATTTTTGGAGCAAGAATGAATTTTACTTTTGCTTATTAGCAAATTAATAATTAGTTGATTAAATGCCAAAATTGGATTTTTTTTGGAACATGAATTAAAAGATCCAGAATTAGAGTTCATTCTGGAAGCCTCATATTTGCCAATTATAAATGTGGTTTTAGGGAGTATTTTGGGCGAAACAATTTTTTACAACAAAACAATTACCAAAGTGTGGAACATTGCTTTGCAAAATTTTTTGGAAACCAAGTGACGAGCATCACATGATCAGCAGGTGGGCATTTTGGACTATTTTTTGCATGCTCATAGGTCAGTGGTCGACTGACATGTAAATAGAGGTGTTGTAAAATTTGTACAATTTGTAAATTTGTAAAATTTGGATAAATTATTGTAGGACCAAAAAGGGTAATTTCAAGGTGACATTAGGGGTTTTCTAAAAATAAATTTTTTGTCTATTTGTGTATTAGCGTTTCTAACATTAAAGGATAAATTTTACGAAATTGAAATGAAAATTGACACCCATCTTGATCTGTTAATGATGGTTCAAATGCAAACAAATATACATAATGCTTGGGTTTGTGTATGTTTGTGTGTCAATGGTTTTGTTTTGTGTGTCAATCTTACAAGAATATCCAGAAAATTCGTAAAATAAAATAGGAATATAATTTGATTATGAACATTATCTCTGTTGTCAAGGGATACAGATTTGATGTGCTGGGTTATGAGCAGCCATTAATTAATAGTAAAATTGTGAGTAATTTTAGGATTCCATTTTTGATAGAATTTATATGAGAATAACAGCTATTTATGGATAGGAGCTTCATAAACAAAAGGAGTACAAAATTAGTCAAATTTGGAAGTGGTCTTACACTGACTTTCCAGAGTACTCTGCTCATGGATTTTTACATATATAAACTTGACCTTAATCAGCATATAAATTGTGCTGTATGTATGGATGTGTCTTAGGCATAGATGATATGGGCAGATAGTAAAGAAAATTTTGTTGCATTGAACTATTGTGAGTTTTACAACGAAATGCATTGTGAATCTTAAAACCAAGGGGCAGACGTGAACGCGCTGTTATGTTTTTTACACTCAGATGTTTTTTGGGTTTTTATGGGTTTTTACACTCAGAACACGATGTTACGTGTACCTGCAACATATTTTGTTAATCTGCCACACCTATATTGGCATACTGGTGTCAGTAGTCTTCACTAAGTTGCATAGAAAATGGAGGAACAACTTTTAAGGGAGTATACAACCACGTATTTGGATATTTTCTACAAAAGTAGGGGTTTCAATAAGTGGGAGCTGTACACATGGGATTTATCAAATTAAGTTATGGAGTTTAAACAAAGTTACTGGTAAACAGAAGGGAAATGGATAGTAAATAAATTCTTCAATGCTGGGTAAATTTAATGAGATATTACAAAGACTTATAAGAGCTATTGTTCTTCCTTATAGCAGTGGGAAAAGAGTGAATTAGAACCAAATGAATCTATAAATGAATGTGATAGGGATAATATCCTCAATTTGTGTTACTTATTTGATTGTGGGTAAAGAAATTATTTTATCGTAATGGATTGATAACAGCAGCCTGCAATGTCCTGAGAGTGTGCATCCATGTAATTAGAAATCCCAGATTTGTTTTTACAAACAACATTTGGTAGAGGTCTTATGTCGACGCGCACTTACTTGGTAGATAAAAAAGGTACTGCATGTTGGCAGCCACTTTTGCGGCCATTTAGGCCAAACACATTGAGAGAAAAATTGTCGTTCAATACGTAATTTACACATGGCTATTTGTAAAAGGGAAGTTGTTGCAATGGGCAACATTTCTGAAGGTTTATTAAAATGTTATAATATGACATGTGTCAAGGCAAACTATTGGATGGGAAAATTAGATCTGGTTATAGAATGAATTTGCTGACCCTTTGAAGTTAATTCTTTGAAATTGATTGTTTTACTAGTATTTTGAGTTCACATTGGAAATAGTTTGGTAGAGCTTTGTTAAAACCTATGGTTGTGGTATTTTGGAACGAATTCACAGATCATAGGAAGTTGATAACAATAGAAATAAATATGGACCCCGGGAGATAGGGGCATCAGGATAAGGCAAATAATCAGATTTATGATATATATTAAGGGATTTTTCTTTAGTCACATTTTAAGAAGTTTGTTAGTTTGGTATATAATGTTGAATGTCATTGACATAAATGAGGGCATAACAACTTCTTGTGCACTATGTCCGTTTTACACGATCGATGAACTCATATCACCACAAGTAACACTGTTAAAGAAAAACAAAAAAAGCGGGGAGGACTATGCTAATAACATATTAGGCATAGTTTGCTTGTTTGCAAGAATTGTTGGGAATTAGATATTCCTGTTTGTGATTTAAATCATATAATCATTATTAATGCATTTATTTTCTTTGAGTTGAGTTACAACACCTGCATGTGTTTAATTTTTGAATTATATGAACCTGAAAGTAATTGTGGATGCTATTCTTAGTTTTAGTAGTGTAAAACACATGTCTGATTTGAATATTATTCGTGTGAAGTTGTTATAAAATATAGTGATTTCATGTTACAATGTACCCCATCTGATTCAATCTGTGCGGAGAGCAGATATAAATGTGGCTAAGTAAAGGAAAGACAAGACCACATCCCAAATGGAGTGATAACGACATCTGGGAAGAAGTTTGAAAAAGGAAAATTTGTGAAAATGAAGTTAATCTTGGCATACACCCTCTTTCTCAAATAATGATGAAGAAATGCTCCTTTGGAGGATGGATGTTTACCTTCACCAAGGGAAAATTATGTGACCATTTGTCTGGGTCACACTGCAACATAATGGAAAAGGGCGATCACTTACTTGTGTTCAAATACCTCGAACAGTCATCACATCAGCAATTGCAGGACGACGATATTTTACCTGCAACGTTTACGGGATACGGTGACGTGTGTCATTACGTCACCAACTTCCGGGGAGTCAGCATGGAGCTGCAAGCGAACGACTGCCTTTTCCTTCACAACAGCTGTGCACGATTCTGCTGTGTGCTCCTGGTATGGACCATGGGCAACTGAGTACCATGGTCCCAACATCATCATTGCGGATGCATCCGGCATCCCTGCTCCACATCTTGTTGACAAATCAACATCACATCAATACTTGCTCCATGCTCACGATTAGTGAGGAGGCAAGTCGACTACAACTGGATGGAGGCCTTGTTCAAATCTACTATGGCTCACAGCAAGAGTGGCAAGGATGCTGCATGGAGAGCAGGGTCAGTCTTTGACTCTGCCCAGCTATCACAACAGCAGAAAATCCTATGCAAATAGTGAAGGGGTGATGAAGACAACAGGAGAAAATGTTTTATGCTGAAATTCCAAACACAAGTGATCCGCCCCTTTTTCAAACAAAGAAAGTCAATATTTGATTAAAGGCAAATATTTTGCCAAATGTTGCAGATGCTTTATTATTTTGATGAACTGAAATTATTGCGTTTTGGTGAAGGTGAAATGTTTTGTGATCTTTATGCAAATGAGTTGAATTGAATTATCAACATAGAAAGAGTCAATGAACAAGGAAATGTATTGTGATCAAAATTCTTCCAGAATGACGGTGTATGCCTTAGGAAATTGAATTACCAGATTAGTGGTTTGAATATTTAATGTGGTAATGTTTAGATTAATGGTTAATATAAACATAAAAGAAAAACTGGGGATTGTTGGGGATTAAATATTCATATTGACAATATTGCTAGAATATATATATCAATGTAATCTTGTTTAAAGTGGAATTATGTTTTACTTTACGAATGAGCAAAAGAGCATAGAACTAGCATTAACATGTGGTCAGGAGAGTTAATTTCAGACAAGAATGTGTAACGCTCTTGGACCGCCACCTGTCGATCATTAATAGCCTATGTTCAGGGCACTGCGCACACGCTGCAAATTCTCCTTCAGCAGGTCAGAGTATTTGACCTCTTGAAACAGAAATAAGTATTTGCTGCCAAGAGAGCCAAATAAGGTTTTGGATAAGGAACACCCTGCATGCTCTGCAACATCAAAGGAGTTTGGGGCTTTAAAACCAGGAGAAAGTTGTGAGCAGGGAAGAGAGTGGACTGGGAGAGTGAACTGAAGAGGAGTGGAAACTGAAGACCAGTTGAACTGATCAACCAACTGGAGACTGGTCAACAACTGAACGAGCTTCAAAAGACCTACAGACCGTGCTTCAACCAAGACCGACCAAACAAGCTTCAACAGACTCTGGAACAAAGACTCATTAAAGATCTCGGCTTAGTATACAACAAATTCTCAGAAGTGAATAAAACATTGATTTTGCTAAACCGAGTCTCTTGAAGTTTTACTAACATAACACCAGTAATTGTTAATAATTCTCCAACAGTTGTGGATATGAGGATTGTGTTTTTTTTATTGTGTTTTTTTTTATTGTATAGTAAATTGTTGTAAAATATCGCCCTCCTTGCTCCAGTTATGTATAAAGGTCAAAGTGCGTCCCGTATTTAGTTCATAAACACCACACGTTAGCCAATCATAGATTTCCCCCCTTGTTGACAGTTATATCCTTATTATGTGTATTAGGGTAAGGCCTTGTCTTCCATTAACTTAATACTCCATTGCACCGAATTCAAATAGATAGATCCCCTTTCATTCCCCATTCCCACTCCCAAAACTTCTACTGCCAACTACAATTGCCGCCATTAAGCATGTGCTCAGCTCGGGGAAGAAGGGCGTGCCTGCCCATCGTCATCAAGGGCGGAGCCAGAGGGCCGTGCCGACCAATCAGGGCCGAGGCGAGCTGACCGATGGGCGTGTCCTGGACACTAGTGGCTTGATCGCCTGAGGCGCTATAAAAGCGCGCGCGCAAGAGCCGAGGGTGTGGTTGGACTAAGCAAGAGAGTTGAGTTGAAGAGAGTTGAGTTGAGACCAGAGTTGAGTAAGGGATCCCTGAAAGAGCAGCTTCAGCCACCGCAGCTTCAGCCACCGCAGCTTCAGCCACAGCAGCAGCCACAGCAGCTTCAGCCACAGCAGTTTCAGCCACCGCAGCTTCAGCCCCAGCAGCTTCGGGGCCTTGACGGCAGTTTCGAACGGGGCCGCGAAGGAACGGCGGCTGCTAAACGCGCCGATCGAGAAAGGGCGGCGGCTGCTAATCCCCGACCCGACCGTGCTGCGGGTCCAGCTGAACCTTCCTCCCCCTCCAGCCATCCACCTCCTGCCATTCCTGTCATCATTCCCCGTGTGAGTCTATCTTTTGTTTGTTCTGTCCTGGGTTTAATTAAGACTGTAGGTAAGCTAGCATTGCACTGTGTCTCTGAGTTCTTCTGTATATTATTTTATTATCTTTCCTTCTCCTTGGTTTTTTTGGTCCTGTAGATAGTAAATAAATTATATTTGTATTCCTTACCCTTTGTCTTACTTCTTCTTCACATCCTTCGCTTTAGTCTTTTCCCCATTGTATATCTGTGGCGCGATTCGGCCAACAATCAGGAGTCGGGTTAGTCGGGGTAACTGTTAGGGCCGCGGTGCCATCCGCTCGGCCAAACAACATCTTATCCGCGGTCCGTAACAATATATATATATATATATATATATATATATATATATATATATATATATATATATATATATACACGCACACACACATACACACAGTGCCTTCAGAAAGTATTCACACCCCTTGACCCTTTAAGATTTTGTTGTGTTACAGCCTGAATATAAAATAATTAAATTGGGAAAATATCCATAGAACTCCGAGATAGAATTGTGAGGAGGTATAGACCTGGGGAAGAATATAAAAAAAATTATCGAGTGTTGATAGTTCAAAAGAGTGTGGAATAAAGGTGCTTCTGCGAAGCTCTAGTGAGCTCCATCATTAGGAAATGCAAAGAATATGGAATTACCCAGACTCTTCCTAGAGCTGGCTGTCCGACCAAACTGAGTAACCGGGCAAGAAGGACTTTGGCAGGGAGGTGACCAAGAACCGAATGACGACTCTGATAGAACTACAGAGTTCCTTGGCTGAGATAGGAGAACCATCCGGAAGGACAACTGCAGCCCTTCACAAATCTAGGCCTTATGGCGGGGTGACTGGGTGGAAGCCACTCCTGAGAAAAGGCACATTACAGCACACCTGTAGTTTGCAAAAAGGCATGTGAAAGAATCTGAGAGCCTGAGGTAAAAGTTTATGTTATCTGATGAGATGAAAATTGAACTCTTTGGCCTGAATACAAAGTGCTATGTCTGGCGGAAACCAAGCACAGCTCATCACCCAACTAACACCATCCCTACCGTGAAGCATGGTGGTTGCAGCATCAGGCTATGGGGATGCTTTTCTTCAGCAGGGACTGGGAGACTTGTAAGGATAGAGTGAACAATGAATGGAGCCAAATACAGGCAAATCCTTGAGGAAAAGTTGCTACAAAGTGAAAAGGAGCTTAGACCGCAGCAAAGATTTAATTTCCAACAGGACAATGACCCCAATAATCCAACCAAAGCAACACTGGAATGGCTTCAGAACAAGAATGTTAAAGCCATTCAGTGGCCCAGCCAAAGTCCAGACTTGATCCCTTTGAGAATCTCTGAAATGACTTGAAGATTGCTGTTCACTGACGCTCCTCATCCAACTTGAAAGAGCTTGAGCAAATCTGCAAGAAAGAATGGGAGAAACTCCCCAAATCCAGATGTGCTAAGCTGATACAGACATACCCAAGAAGACTCGGGGCTGTAATATGTGACAAAGGCACTTCTACGAAGTATTGACTCAGGGGGGTTGACTACTTGTGTAAATTTGATATTTCTATGTTTCATTATAATTATTTTGTGAAAATTAATTTTAAAAAGATCCAATTTGACATATTACGGGGTTATTATCTCTCTATATATATATCTCTCTCCCATCCTCTTTCCTTTCGTTTTCTTCTTTTTTCTCTCTGTCGCCCCCTGCTGGCTGTTTGTGTGTTGGGCATGGCAAGATGGTGGCTGTGCATGTGTGGTGAGGTGCGAGCTGCTCCGACTTTCGATATTTCTACTTCCCCCCTTTGTTTGTCGTTGTTCTCACCTTTCCTTTCCATTTTTGTTTATTTTCACATTGTGTATTCTCTGTCTCCCCCCACCACTCCATTTTCATCAAACCCGGTACCACAACCCTCGTCCTCCCTTCCCATTTTTCCTTCCGCCAGCTCCCCCCACCTCCCAGTTCCACGCCCGTTCCCCCCGCTCGGTCTTCCCTTCCTCCAACCGTTCCCCCCTCTGCCCACTCGTTCCCCCCTCCCTCCACTCGTTCCCCCCTCCCCCCACCTGTTCCCCCCTTCCCCCACTCATACCCCCCTACTCGTTCCCCTCACCCCCCTCGTTCCCTCCCCCCACTCGTTCCCCTCACCCCCTCCCCGCCTCCATTGCATTCCTCGCTTATGTTGCCATCTCTCTTTTTATTTTTTTTTCCACTTTCGTTTATGAGTGAGAGAGTGAGAGAGTGAGAGAGTGAGTGAGTGAGTGAGTGAGTGAGTGAGTGAGAGAGAGAGAGAGAGAGAGAGAGAGAGAGAGAGAGAGAGAGAGAGAGAGAGAGAGAGAGAGAGAGAAAGAAAGAAAGAGAGAGAATTTGAATTTGAACACCGTTTATTTCCACAAAATGCACAAGCATGTCAACCCATACCGCAAGGGTATTTACAAGCAGGGGCAGAGAAAAAAAAGGTACAACAACACCAAAGCATCACACTCTTGATGCAATTCTTAAAACATCATGACGAGTTTCGAGTCCTGAACCACACACAAGGCCTCGTGAGTGCACCATTTCCATTCAAAAAGTTCAACATTCTCGTTACTCATATGGTGATCAAATTCCAGCCTTAATCTTGCTGACACCAGCCCTTTAAATATTGGAATGACGTCATCACCATAACATTTATCAATCTTAATTTTCCTTGACTTATAAATTGCATATTTTGCAATGGCAATCAGGAAATTCATCAAGGCACCAGCATTTTTACAAGAGGAGGTAAAGGGTACACCAAAAATAAACATATGCAAGGTAAAAGTGAAAGATAATTTATAAGAAAGGTGTGCAATCACAGAAAATAGAGGTGCTAACCTCCTGCACTGGACATATGCATGAAAAAGATCCTCCTCCTGTTCGCAGAAGGGACAATTTACAGGCACCGAGGCATTAAGATGGTGGATAAAAGTGTTTGAGGGGAGAGCCCAATGTGTTAGCCTCCATTGGATATCCGCTAAGAACCCATAGATGGGTGGAACAAACATATTATGCCACAGTGGAGTAGAGGGAAACCCCGGCCCTAACCGTTCTGACCACAAGGCCACACGCATCGCTCCAGACAGGGATGAGACTTCTTTCCCCCTCACGAGTTTAAGGACACCAGCCTTAGTTACTAAGTGAAAGGGAGAGGGAGAGGGAAACCCATCATCATTGGACTGGACAGAGGGCAGCACCTTGATTTCGGGGAAAGATAGCCGAAAATCTTCGACAATTCCGGCGCCTTCCCAGCCAATGTTTAGCTGCCTGAATTTTTTTACGACTACATGTTTGATTTGTTGAACAACTCGAACAGACGCTACACAAACACCTGTCGCCACCACCCCAGCAGACCTCCACTTGGTTCCAGATGCATCCCTTAGATCACTCACTTTGCTTACGCCTCCTTTAATGAATTTTTGAATTAAAGCATGGCTACGAGGAATACATGGGAAAAAGCTGTTATAGAACAGAGGTTCTTGGAGGAAATTACGACAATTATATGCCTCAAGACAACGTTTAACCTCAAGGCCTTTCCATGAATCCAGCAAACTCCGATAAAAAGCGGGAAGTGAAGCACTGCTGACACAATCAAGGTCCACCAAGAGAAGGTGCCGATCATAGTTCAGTTCACCAGCCTGTTGTAATAGAAAATGTGCAAATGGGCACCAGGGCAGCTCCTCCGCATACAGTAGTCTCTGCACAGACTGCAGGCGAAAAGCCATAAGCCGCCCAGAGACATCAATGACTCCTTGGCCCCCCTCCTTTCGAGGGTGGTACAGTATACTGGGCCGCAGCCAGTGGTAGCCGCTCCAAAAAAAGTCTATCAACTTCCTCTGGATGGCAGGGATCAGCTCCTTGGGTGGCTGCAGGGTAATGACTTTATGCCACAATCTCGCTGCAATCAGGTTATTGATAACAAGAGCGCGGCCTCTGTATGAAAGAGACCGCAGTAGTCCTTTCCATGATTTGAAACGGTATGCGATTTGTTCCACACCTCCTTCCCAATTCCTCATTTCCATTTCATGGTTTCCAAGATAAACTCCAAGATATTTGACCCCGTCTGTTTTCCATACCAGATTTTGTGGGAGTGATGGTGGTGATATCACTGAGGGGTTACCTGAACTACACCACAAGGCTACACTTTTACTCGTTTACTTCACCAGAAGAGGCTGCAGAGAAGTCTTTTAAGCACTGCTGTACTGCAGCTACACTGCCCGGGCCTTTAAGTAAAACACAAACGTCATCAGCATAAGCTGTTATGACAAATTTTAACCCGTCTACCCCCATATCCTGAGGCAATCGTTTCCTGAAAGATGCCAAAAGTGGTTCAAGGGCAATTGTGTACAACAGTCCCGAGAGAAGACAGCCTTGGCGGATACCCCATCGAAAGGGAAAGGGGGAGCATAAGTTATTATTTACTTTCAACATACAGAAAGTGTTTGTATATAACAGTTTAACATATGCTGTGAAGGTTTCACCAAAACCCATCCCCTTAAGAACCGAAAACAAGTATGCATGATCAACACGATCAAAAGCCTTTGTTTGATCCAGAAACAATAACCAAAAACTGGCAGGCACATACTTTTTACAGGAAATAATATCTCTTACCAGAAACAGATTATCATGCATGGACCGTCCAGGAACACAGTAGGTTTGATCCGGCTGTATGACAGAGCTGATCACCTCTTTCAGCCGATTCGCTGATACTTTAGACAATATTTTGTAGTCAGTACACAGTAAGGAAACAGGTCGCCAGTTCTCAATGAGTTGAATGTTCCCAGGCTTCGGCAAAAGGCATATGACCGCCCTTCTACAGGACAGAGGAAGTTCTCCAGCACGAAGGCTTTCGTCAAGGACTTCAAGCAGATCGGGTCCCACAAGATTCCAAAATGTCTTATAAAACTCTCCAGGCAGCCCGTCAATCCCCGAGGCTTTACCATCTTTCAAGCCTCGCATGGCTGCTTCAAGTTCATCAGGTGAAATTAACGATTCCAGTGTGTGCTGCTTGTCCTCCTCGACTTCTGGGAGCCCAGCAATCAGCTCCTGTATCGCCTCACTGTTGATACTCTGGGCAGAATACAGGTCAGAGTAAAATGCTTTCAAGGCCGCTTTAATCTCCAGTTGGGAGGTAACTGTTGACCCATTAGCAGTACAGAGCTTATGAATTTGCTGCGAGTTTTTCACCGAATTCTCCAAGCTAAAGAAGTCCTTATTTGGCATATCCAAAGTCAAGTAACTCATCCTCATACGCACCAAGGTACCCATTGCCCGCTGCCTCACCATTTCGGTCAGTAATGACCTTTTTGTCCATAGTAACTGATCATATCCCAAATCTTTCCCAGCCCCATTACGATTCTGTTCCAATTCTGCAATTTCGGCCTTTAATGAGTCAATTGAGAGACTTTGCATTTTAGTAGTAAACAGACTATACTGTTGACAAAACGTTTTAACTTGACACTTTGCAAGGTCCCACCATATGCGAAGGTTGGCATGCTCAAGCTTAGAGGACCGGATTTTCCCCCACACGGTTCGGAAGGCATCTTTAAATTTCTTATCACTTAACAACCGAGTATTGAGTGACCAGTACGCGCTACCTCCTGATGTCAGGGGTAATTTAAAGGACATTGCCACTAAATTATGATCGGAAAACCCTGTTGGGAGTATTTGGGTAGTGGACACCACATTCAGCATTGGCTTATTGATATAGATCCTGTCCAGCCTTGCCCTTGATATGACGCCATCATGACATCTGCACCATGTGTAGGCCCGTGAAGTTGGATGCTGCAACCTCCACACATCCTCAAAACAATAGTTCTTGATGAGGCTCGCTAACACCTTTGCAGAAGTGCCGTGGGGTTCATGTCCATTCCTGTCAACTGAAGGATCAATTGTACAGTTAAAGTCCCCTGCGATACAGGTGAGAGCAGCTGGATCCAGTCCCTCTACAAAGTCCCGCAATGTGGAAAAGAATGTTCTTCTTTCTATAGGTTCACTTGGTGCATACACATTTACTATAATAAGCTTTTGTGTATTGCAGTAGAACTCCACCGCTATCAAATGTGCCTTATAGACCTCCCTATAAATAACACTCTGAGTGGGAAGCCTGGGACTTAAGGCGATGGCAACACCAGCCTTGGGTGTGGAAACCCCACTCAGCCACCATTGCCCTTTAAAAAGTTTACACCATTCAGCTGCCAAATTGTTTGTGGCATGGGTCTCTTGCAATAGAATGACATCTGCTTTTACCCTCTCCATTGCCTGGATTGCTTGAATTTTTCGTAAGGGGGCACATCCCCCATTGATGTTCAGGGAGGCAATATGTATTTCTCGCATTGTCATTCTAAGGTGGTAGCTCACCCTCTGCCTGCAATTCCTTATTCGCCTTTGTTACTGCTTTACGAAGACGTTGAAATTGAGGCTCCGAGAGCATGGGGTCATTTTTCTGTAAAAGAGGTTTCGAGACCTTATAGTGGGGGGGCCAATGTAGCAGATTGAAATGCCCGGTGAAATTGCTTGTTAATTTTTGGACACTGGTTGGGCTGTCTTTAGGGATGATATAAGTTCTAGAAAAAATATGTCTCCAATTGTTTCAAGTTCTTTATGGCGGCCATTTTGGATTTTCAAAATGGCGGATGTCGAAAACGTAAAATTCCATTATCTTGGCTTCTAAATGACCTAGAGTTTCGATTCTGGTGTCCAGTTGTACATTTTTGGGGATAGAGAATTGAATGAAACCTTCTTTAATAACCTACAAGGGATAAAAATAGGTTTTTATGGCACAGCCGAACCAGTGTCCAAAATCTAACTTAATGCACATCTATCTTAATTGTTATTTGTTATTTGTATGTTCCAGATTCGTGACCCTGAGCTATGATGGAGCCAAAAAGCAAGAAAACCAAGAAAGAAACTGATTTCACACTTTGCATTCAGTGCCAGGATCCCCAAGGTGCACTAGTGACTGAGCCAGCACTGGGCTCATATGCAAAGTTTCTCCAGTTCATCCAGGAGAGGGCACGATATGGTGATGCCGACTTCAAACAGATCAGCGAACGATTAAGCTGTTTCACTGCCACTGACTTGAGGAACAATAAAGCAAAGTGGCACCGGGCATGTTATGGATCTACATGCAACACTGCTCACCTGGAGCGTGCTAGAGTTCGCCACCAGAAAGCCTGCGAACATGGCGACACCCAGCATCTTCATAAGAGGTGTGGACGTCCTTCTTCTGCACCTGCCGCTGCAAGTACCTCAGGTTCTACGCAAGACGAGACTCTTCGCTTCACATGTTCATCATCAACTCCATTCAACAGAGACCTTTGTTTCTTCTGTCAAGAGGTCACTAAGGAAAGTGTACATGTTGTATGCACGTTCAACGCAGGTAAACAGCTGAAGAAAGCTGTTGAAGAAGGCAGCAACCACAAGTGGAAAGTTCAGCTGAGTGCTGCCATCAGTGCACATGATGCTCATGCGATCGACGTCAAGTATCATCTCCCATGCTGGGTGCAGAATGTCCAACGTGCTCCCAAGAGTGGGACATCAAGTGATGACAAAGAACACATACTGCAAGAAACTAATGTTATCAAAATAGCCGCAGACATTGAGTTTGTCAGCCTTGTTCGCTCTCTACTCCAAGCTGGTGAAATTCTCAACATGTCTGACCTGAAGTCGGTTTACTCCAGGATTCTTGACAATAATGGTGTGCACAATGTCCCATCACCTACTACCCAAGGCATGAAGGAGAAAATCAACTCTCACATTGATGACGTTCACTTCATGAAACCAAAACGTCGAAACGAGTCAGACTGTGTATTCTCCACTGCCGTGCGTGATGCAGCTGTCGAAGATGCAATGACGAAGACAAATGAAAAAAACATCGAACAACTGTTTGAGAGTGCCTCTGTTCTCCGCAGTGCCATTGCTTGTCAGAACAAGCACCCATGGCAATTTGAAGGAGAAATGAACACTGATGATGCTGAAAAGCATGTACCCAAAGTACTCTATGCTTTCCTCCGCTGGCTACTGGAAGGACCAGCCACGAGCATTGAGCCAGAGACTATGCGCTCAGCCACTATTCATCGAGATGTTATAACCATCAGTCAGAACATCATGTACGGCTACAAGTCAAAACGCCAAGTCACGTACAAGCCCAAAGAGCCAGATGCACCATTCCGCCATCGCTTAGAATGGCCACAGCAGCTTGCCGTTGCCATTGTAGTCCATCAGTCCACCAGAAACAAGAAGCTTCTGGATTTCCTGCATGGGTTCGGTCTGTCTGTTGATTATAGTCGGATCTTGCGGTTGGAGACACAGCTGGCCAACTCAGTCATAGAGTCTACGACAGAACAGGGTGTATACTTTCCAAGAACCATGCGCATAGGGACGTTTGTCTTCTTTGCAGTGGACAACAGTGACTTCAATGAAGACACACCTGATGGGAAGCGGACACTCCATGCTACAGCCTGGGCACTCTACCAACGACGGGAACATGCACCCTCCACAGATGAACATAGAACACTGACACTACATGACCGAAAGGCCAGACACCGCTCACTCAAGGTTCTGACTGCTCCAGACTTTGTTCCTTGCCAAGCACCAAACAAACAATCTGCCACAGGTACCACGTATAGCTTCAAGACACAGTCAAACCCAGATGTCACCAAGCCGTACTCTGCGACGGACACAGTGTGGCTACTTTCACGCACAATCATGCGAACAGCTGAAGCTGAGGACGTACAAGACGACATCATCCCACCAGATGACCAGCTGCAAGCTGCAGAACCCCAGCATGCTGACCCTGTTGGGTCACTCGTCCACGATCCAAAACAACCACCTGGCAGTAGGATCAAGCATCACGATATCCCAACTTGGACAGCCTACAACTCACTGCTCTCCTCTTCGAAGCCTCTGACAGAGGTCAACGCCCTGCCATTGGTAGCAGCACCAGCCCATGAATGGCAAACACTGATAACAGTCTTGAAACAGACACAGCAAATCAACTGCATGGTCATAGGTCCCGATAGGAAGACAGTGATCACCTTAGACATGGCCCTGTATGAGCGAGCCAAACAGCTGGAGATGACCAGAGATGACTGCAAAGGCAAGTGGGTACTGCGACTAGGGGAGATGCACACTGTGATGGCTGCACTGAGGGCTGCTGGGAATGCCATAGAGGACAGTGGTCTTGACGAGGCTTGGTCTGAGGCTGATATCTATGGCCCAACAACGACCAGACAAATACTGGAAGCCAAGCACATGAAGAGGGCTTTGGAGGCCCACATCACCACTGTCCAAGCCCTCTTCGACCTCTATGTGGACGAATTCTTCCAAGAGCATCCCCATCTGAGGGGCCCATGTACCCAGTCAGCACAACAGGTTGCCCAGAGCTGTCATCTACACAACCGAGAGGAGATGACAAGCGCGCAGAACAACATGCTAGCTGTCCTCGAGTCAAACGAAGTCCTGGAGGCCATGGCAAAGTTTGATGAGAGGAAAGAAGCCAAGAGTCCACTGTTCAAGTTTGTGCAACGCTACATGCGGATGATAATGCTGATATACACATTCATCCGTGCCACCCGTGATGGACAATTTGAGCTTCACCTGTCTTCACTGGATGAGATGTGCATATACTTCTTTGCACATGACAAACAGAAATATGCCAGGCTGACTCCCCGGTACCTTGCAGAGATGAAGGCCCTGAAGATGACAGATCCAGGGATCTACCAAGAGTTCATGGATGGGAACTTCAGTGTCCATAAGAATGAAATCCCCTTCTGTGCTGTAGGTGTGGACCATGCACTGGAGCACATCAACAGGATCATGAAGGTGACAGGGGGTATTGTGGGCATTACCCAGAATGCCAGTGCCCGCGAAAGGTTCTTTCTGACAGCACCAGAGCTGAGTAGGCTTGCTGAAGAAGCCCGTCAGATGGCTGGCTCACAATCAGCTACACGCAAGGAGCACCACGACCTATCAACCACAGTCTGGGCTCGGCAGGAAGACAGCATTCGTCGACTGAAGAATGTGATCAGAGAGTCCATGAATTCCATGACGCATGAGGGTGAAGACCTGACGACTATCATCACCAAGGTGGTGATGCCAGCTGAAGTACAGAAGGATGTCTGCAACCAAGATGAGATTGGTCGGAAAGCGTATAACACGTTTGTTGCAGAGCGCATCAACACAAATGAAATCAACCTTTGGGCCAGAATGGGAAAGGTCAAACTGAAGATGTGGAAGAGTGCCAGGAAAGCTGTGAAGCACAAACTGGCAGACAAGGTTGTAGAGCTGAAAGACGACAGGTCACTGTTTGCGTGCATGCTGATCGTGGCCCGCTCACGACCAGAGATCAACTTGAAGGATGCCATAGGTCAATATGAATTCACCGCGCTTCCACGAACCCTCTTTGCAATGGCTGGGACACTACTACCATGCACAGACAAAAGCAAGCTCATGGGCATCCTAGAAGATCTACCCAAGAAGTCAACTGGCACTGGTCAGCAGCCAGACGACGACAATCCTGAACATACTCCACCCCCTCCCAAGAAGGTGACTGTCATAGACGGCATGGCATTAGTGCAAGCAATGGGTAAGCCACAATGGGTCAAAACATGTGCCCAGTGGGCTGGCCATTTCAATGCAACACTGGACTGCAAGACCAACGGGTATGATGAAGTCCACCTCGTGTTTGACCGATATGATCTGCCAAATTCACTGAAAGAGGCCACACGGGAGAGGCGCCAAGGTGGCAAGCCGCCCACTGCTTACCACGTTCAAGACAGCACCCCGATTGGGAAACTGACAGCAAAACAGTTCCTGTCGCACACCAACACCAAAGATGAGCTAACTGTCTATCTGGCAAAGAAAGCTCTGTGTACCTTTGAGGGGACTACCAAGGTCTTCATCGTCACTTCAAGGCAGGATGTCTTCTCCAACTGCATGGATGTACAGCATCTCCGTAGCTCCCAGGAGGAGGCTGATACGAGGATCTTTCTTCACAGTCTAGATGCCGTCCGAAGAGGTGCAACACAGCTGTACATTCAGTCACCTGATACTGATGTATTCATCCTAGCACTCCACCGGTACCATGAACTATGCAAAGACACATACTTCATCACGGGTGTGGGGAACAAGAAGAGGCAAATCTCACTGGAACCAATAGTACATGAACTTGGTGTCAGGAAGGCTGCAGCCCTACCAGGATTCCATGCATTCACGGGAGCAGACCAGACTGGTCGGTTTGCCGGCAAGGGAAAGCTCACATGTTGGCAAGCCCTCAATAGGTGCTCTGTTGAGGTGGTATCTGCGTTTCATGACCTTGGGGCCTCTGAGGAGCTGAGAGCTGACACAGAAAGTGACATTGAGGCATTTGTATGCCAGCTGTATGAGCCTCGTACTACAGTTGTGGATGTGGGCAAGCTGAGGTGGAGACTGTTTACCAAGAAACAGCTAGAGGCACAGAAGCTGCCACCAACACGGGGAGCTTTACATGAAGCCATTGCTCGTGCACATTTCCAGGCCATGGTGTGGCATCAGGCTGATGTACCGGACCCCCAGCTTCCACAACCAACAGAACATGGATGGAGAGCAGAAGGAGATCAGCTGGTGCCCATCACAACCAAGGACCCTCCAGCCCCAGCTGCCATCACACATCTAATCAAATGTAACTGCAAGAAGACCCAATGCATGTCTCACTGCTCATGCAGGTCTCAGCATCTCAACTGTTCTGAGATGTGTATGCGTGGGGCAGATGAAGAGGTGTGTGGTAACACGGGTCAGGAGCGCCCCATGGGAATCGATAACACTGATGATGAGGAGGATGGAGATCCTTCAATGTAACAATGAACACTGCCAACTAAAAATATTGCACAAAGACATTATAAGTGTACATTTGAACACTAAAGTCCAGCCTTTATGTGATTTATAAGTGAAAATGATGGAAAAAAATATATATATGTGTTGGCATAAGTGCGTGAAAATCCAAGATGGCTGCCATAAGAACCCTTTTGATCATATGTAGGTGTATAAATGTGTGTTTATTGGATTAAGTATCCGCAAATATGTACATTTGGACACCAAAATTAACACTCTAGGTCATTTAGAAGCCAAGATAATGACAATTTCGGTTTTCAACAAACGCCATTTTGATAATCCAAAATGGCCGCTATAAAGAACTTGAAAAAAATGGAGACATATTTTTTCTACAACTTCTATCATCCCTAAAGACAACCCAACCAGTGTCCACAAATTAACATTTGAATTCAACGGGAAAACATTGGCCCCCCCACTATTAATGAAAGCTTGAACATCAGGGAAATGATCTCTAATTACAACATGACGTTGTCTAAACGTTTCGTTTAAGAAATCAATGACCTTCCCTTTTGTCACCTCTGCTTGCCTCACCTGCTCCTTCTGAGACTCACTCAGGGCAGCAAGACTGCATCCTTCCTCATCAGCCTCGACCCCACTCTCACCTAGTAGTGTGTCAGGTACTGGCACCTCATCTGTGTCATTGTCACCATGGTATTTTTGTTGCGTCTGCATGGCACCAACTACCCCATCGTTGTTGTCTGCCACCGACTTATCAATCTCTTTCTCATCATCTTCCGTTGAGATGAGGGTCCTTAACTGCTCGTCGCATGGTGCAGGGTGTCCACCATCACACACGGTGACACGCTCGGTAATGCTTCGATTCTCTTCATCCTGTGAAATGGGCAGATTCCCATCTCTACCTATTGCATTACCATTTTGCTCATGGTCATCAGGTTGGTCTGTATTACCATCTGCCTGCACGAGAACCATTTTGTTTCCTTTCCCTCCATTCTCATCGCTCGCAAGAGAGTGTTTCAAGTTTCTCCTCGACTCGGTCTCCATCAGCTTCACCTCCTCGAAGTCCCTTTGTTCTTGAGGTTGCAGCCTCTCCTCCACATATGGTTGCTCCACTACCGTATGGGCTTCTCCACCAGCACCACTGTCACCCGCACCCTCGTATTCCGGTGTTGACCTTTTTTCGACACCTGGCTCATCTACAGGGTCGTTCAAGTCATTTACAGGGGGGGGGGGGGTGCCCCAGCTGCTGCGGCGTAACTCTTCCTCACATCAGGACAATACTGCCGAGTGTGTCCGTATGCCCCACATGTATAGCAAATCAAGGTCTCAGTAGCTGCAAAGATCCGGTAATCATGATCTCCTATTTTAAAATTTATAGATATGTTCAGCTGTTTTGCCTCATCCTTTAGTACGACGAAACAGAAACGTCTAAACGACTCTACATGCTTCAGCCTTCCGTTCCTGGTTCGCAGGGGGACCGTGATAATTCGTGAGACGACAGTCCCATGCTCCCCTAATTTACGTAGGATTTCTTCATTCCTCAGAAAGGGCGGAACATTACTTAAAATAACTTTAACCGCCGGCGTGTCCATGGACGATACCGGAACAAATTGGTCGTTCCCCAACGTTAACCCGTTCTGCACCACGATGTCTGCAAGGCTAACTTGTGACACGAAAACCACCACTTTGTGGTTCATTCGAGATGCAGCACGAATGTTATTCACCCCGATCAAATCCCCGATTGCAAGTAGAACATCGTCCATTTGCACGTCTTCCGGCGGAACAAGGCACAGCCCGTGCTTACGCGATAACACCTCATCACTAACACGATCAGCAGTCCTTTGACTATTCCTATTAGCCATTTATCGGTAATAAACTAAACAAACTAAACAGTAACAATGCAATAAACTAACCAAACAAATGAAAATTAATTAAATAAATAAATAATCGGCACGGTATAACCAACCCACGTTATAAATTAATACAGGTGGCTAACCGTTACCGTGCTGTCTCTCTCTCCCTCTCTTGTCTCAAGAGCAGAAGGGGAACACGGAGAAAACTTCACAACCACGTACAAGGACACAAATGGAGTGAAAGGAGGATAGGAAAGACCACCAACACAGCACCGTACTCACAGCTCAACACCCACAGCCGCCATGATTACCACACCCACGCACGACTCACAACCATCCAGAAGAGAGAGAGAGAGAGAGAGAGAGAGAGAGAGAGAGAGAGAGAGAGAGAGAGAGAGACAGAGAGACAGAGAGACAGAGAGAGAGAGAGAGAGAGAGAGACAGACTCTGAGAGACTTTTGTGTCCTTTTATTATAAAAGTATAAAACCAAAGTATTCCAACTCCACTTTACATACAAATCACAACCTCATTTCCAATGCATTTGCACAAAACACCCCCCATGCCCCATAACTCTTCAAACACAAGAAGGTTCCCCATGTTTACATGATAAGCATGTTCGAGCTTTATACGTGCTGACACCATCCCGATGAAACAAAAAAGTGCATTTTCATTTTTTCCACTACCTAATCTGGCTTTTCTGGTTTTATAAATTGCAAGCTTAGCAATTCCAAGCAAAAAATTCAAAAGCCAAATCACAGAGTTTTTCCTAGTGTTACATGCAAGTCCGTAAACAAAGATTGTAACAGAAAAAACAATTTTGAATTTACAAAAGATTCGGCTCAGATACAGAAACAGAGATGACAATCTCTTGCACTCAATAAACGCATGATACAAATGTTCAACATTACCACAAAAAGGACATAAATTAGACACAGCAGGGTTAAACTTCTGAACTAACACCTGTGTGGCCAGGGCGTGATGGACCAGTCTCCAATTTAGGTCTCCTGTACATCCGACAGTAGGACACCTGTACATTTCATCCCAATTTGGAGTGAGAAATGCTGCTGCAGGTAAAGACTCTTTCCACTTGTTCCTTAAGGGTGCTGCACAGCCTGGTAAGCACACTTCTAGACAAATTCTATACATTGCCCTTTTTCCCATGATGTGGAACACACCGGATTCTTCACTGTTAGAGGAAAACACACCATGTTGTTCCTGGGCAGTGACTGAGAGTTCAGGGAAGGTTAAACGAAAATCTACCTCTTCATTTACCCCATTCCACCCAATATTTAAATCTAAAAAAGTCTGGGATACAATCTTTATGACCCTGCTCACTATTCTAATTGAATGCAAGCCTATTTTTCCAGAAACAGCGCTGGCAGACAACCATCGCTTCAAGGATAGCTCCATAAGATCTCGCACTTTATTAATCCCATTGTTCGTAAAATGTTCCATAAAAGCTCGGCTGGTAGATACTTCAGCGAATAGTGAGTTTTGGAACAATGGCTCATGCACAAACCTCCTGGGATCATAAGAGATCTCCAACTGCTGCACTCCTTGAGCTTGCCAGGCATTCAGGAGAGACCGATGAAATGTAGGGAGCCGAGCTCTATCGACCTGCTTCAAGTCCATAAAGAAAAGTTCCCGGTCATAATCCATTCCACCTACTTGCCTGAGCAAGGTATTCGTGAGAGGACGCCAGGGCACAACCTCACTGTACAGCAGACGTTTTATTGTCATTAGCCGAAAAGCCATTATTCGACTAGGGATGTGCACCAGGTTTTGACCACCTGAATTACGTGGTCTGCACAACACATCTGGCTTAAACCAGTGGTGGCTTCCCCCAGAAGAAGTCAATTAGACCCCTCTAAATGTTGGTGATCAGAGCTTGAGGAGGCTGGAGTGCTATGATCTTATGCCATACGATTGGAAGCACCAGGTTGTTTATTATCGTTACCCGTGCCTTAAGTGACAAGATATGGAGCATCCCTTTCCACTTTGATAGTTTCTGCTTAATGTTATCTAGGAAACCATCCCAGTTTTTCTTCATATAGCTTGTAGTTCCCAAATGGATGCCTAAGTATTTAAACCCATCCGTTTTCCATAACATTCCTCCTGGAAGAGTTGGGGGAACCATATGTGAAGCCTGTGACCCAGATAGGGTAACTGGGTACAGAGAAAGAGCTACACTTTTGTTCCAATTTACTCTTGCTGATGAAGCAAGTTCAAATTTGGCAAAACAGCGGGATAGCTCAAAAACATCTTCCTGGTTTTTAACCACAACACACAGGTCGTCTGCATATGCTGATGTAGCAATTTTGGAATTGTTTGACAAGGACAAACCAGATAAGGTGGTACGAAGGAGAGCCAGTAAGGGTTCGATGGACAGTGTGTACAACATGCCTGACAGTGGACAGCCCTGACGGATGCCACGCTGAAAGGGGAAAGGACGACACAGACTGTTATTTACTTTTAGCAGGCATGATACATTGTTGTATAAAAGTTTTATGCAAGAAATGAATTTTTCTCCAAATCCTGCTTTAGTAAGAACTGCAAACAAAAATGAGTGATCCACACTGTCAAAAGCTTTCTCCTGATCAAGGAGTAATAACCCAAAAGCGTGCGACGCAGTTTGACCGATAGTAATCAAGTCTCGAACCAAGAAAATACTGTCATACATGGATCGTTCAGGTATGCAATACGTTTGATCATTCCCAACTAAAGACGAGATGACCTTTTTAAGACGCATTGCAAGCATTTTTGACAAAATCTTATAGTCAGTATTTAACAATGACACAGGCCGCCAGTTTGTAATCTGCTGCAAATCCCCTTTCTTGGGAAGAAGACATAAGACAGCTCTTCTGCAGCTCAGGGGCAATTCCCCCTGATTTAGGCTCTCGTGAAAAATCTCAATTAAAGCAGGACCCAGCACATTCCAAAAAACTTTGTAAAATTCAGCAGGAAGTCCGTCAATTCCGGGGGCCTTGCCGTCTTCGAGTTGTTTCACTGCTGTTGTGAGCTCCTCCAGAGAAATGTCACATTCCAGTTGGAGTTGCTGCTCTTCAGAAAGAGATGGGAGAAGTTCAATCATCTCATTTGCCGTCGTTTTATCCACCGTTCTTGAAGTAAACAAGTTTGAGTAAAACTCTTGCAGTGAATGTTTAATGTCACTCTGGAAAGTCAGAACACCGTCGGAAGAGCGTAGACTCTGAATCTGCCGAGAAGTGTTGGCAGCCTTCTGCATTTTGAAGAAATCTTTGTTTGGAGTCTCGAGGTGTATTATGCTCATCCACAGGTGAATCATTGCTCCCGCCGCACGCTCTTTGACCAGTTCGGCCAGCAGAGTCTTTTTTTCTATCAGCTGCTGATATTGGTCACTTCCCCAAGATGTTCCAGCTTCTTGTTCATATTTAAGTACATCTGCTTTTAGAGCACTTATCAACCCAGACGTTTTACTAGTGGCATACGAGCAATATTGTTGGCAGAAAATCCGAAGTTGTGACTTGGTACAGTCCCACCACTGTCGCATATTGACATAAGAACACTTTTTCTTTTCTAATCCTTCCCATACCAGTCTGAAGGCATTTTAAAAATGTTCATCTTGTAACAATTTCACATTGAAATTCCAGTGTACACTCTTACATCAATGATAGGGTAACATACATTCCATTGCAATCATATGCTGATCAGAAAAGCCAGATGGAGTTATACAATCATGTTCTCTTAACCAGATTCACCATTCCTTGGTTCACGTACAATCTGTCCAGTCGACCCATGGTTAACTGGTTTTTGCACAGCACACCCATGTATATTGACGGGTGTTTGGATTTTGTAATCGCCATACATCTCTAAGTTTGGATTTTTTCACAGGTTGTGCCAAGGACTTTGCACTGGGTGGATGTGGCTCAGGAGTGTTCTTGTCCAGTCGAGGGTTGAGTGTGCAATTATTATAGTCTCCCCCCATACAAATTAAACAAGTCAAATCAACAGTGCTTAAACAATCTGCTAATTTTGGAAGAAATAGAGCCCTTTCAGCGCTGTCACTGGGGCAATACACATTAATAATGCTAACCTTTTGATTGCTGCTAATAAAATCCACCACCATCAAGAAACCCTTACAAATCTCTCTATAGTGAATCTCGGATGGTTGAAGGCGAGGATGCAAGATTATTGCCACCCCCGCTTTAGCTTCTTCAACCGCACTGGAAAAAACATAGCACCCTTTAAACATTCTGCGCCACTCGTCTTCACAAGATTGGTTGATGTGTGTCTCTTGTAACATGAAAATATCAATCTTTTCTTTCTCAAATAGTTGTAACACCTCCAGACGTCGCATACAGCCGCGGCCTCCGTTTATGTTGAGAGACGTTACCTTCATTTATTCTTTATTAATTTTCCTCCACTTGGAGTTCTTTTCCTGCCTTAGGGGCACACTTTCTCAACCGCTGAAATTGAGGTTCTGAGATCCCAACTTGCTGGGGTTCACGAATCATGTTTCTAGTAGTTTTTAGAAAAGCATGTAGGTTTGGGAAATAATCCTGAATTCTGACATTCCTTTTCCTGAAGGATTCATCGAGGAATTTTTAAACTTCATCTTCTGTGACTACAGTGTCCCCATCCTCATCCTCTTGGGCACAAAACCCACTACCTGACAGGGTAGAGTAGGGTTCATCAAAATCAAACGCATCATCTTTGTCATTCTCTTCCTGATGCAAACTTATTTCTGAGGCACAAATCTCCCCAGAATCAGAAACATGGATATCGTTTTTATTCATGTTTAGCTGCTCATCGTCACATGCAGCTTCCTTCTTATCATCCCTTTTATTTTGTTCGAAACGTGTAGGCTTACAGGTTTCCTCTGAGGGGCTGTCTGACTTATCTGTTTTATCATTACACCTGGTCATCCCTGCGCCCACCTCTATGACCATTACATTAATGTCATGTAAGACATCAGGGTTATCAATATCAACACTTGTGTCCTCCTGAGATGCGCGAGGATTCTCGATGTCTATATCACACTCAGAACCCTCAAACAGTTCGGCAAGTGGTGCAAACGAATTGCTTAGATTTAAACCCGGTGCCGGTTCAGTTTGCAATCCCACACAGGTATTCTCTACACAAGCTCCATCTTACAAGCTCGGCGACACGTTTGACACAACAAGTACCTTACTTTGCACTGTGCTTGCATCCTTCACGACGGGACATGAACGTTTATGTCCTTTTTTACGAACCACTGTTACGAACCCTTCCATATTGTCATCCGTACAGTCCTGTACAGTAGGAGAGGGATCAACCACGTTTGTCACACCAGCAGGTAGGGAGGAGTGGTCTACCGTTTCCTGTTCACCCATTGGTTGTGGGGAGGGGTCTACCATCCACGTATTTCAGGAGGTGAGGGGGAGGAGTCAACTGTTTCCCGATCACCATTATGTCGTGGGGAGGAGTCAATCATATCATCCGCCCCATTAGGTGGGGAGGGAGAAGAATCTACAATCACCTGGTCTCGATTTTCTAATGGTCTCACTAGAGTCCCTGTATATAGAGAGTTGTGTCAACTCAAATTTGGACGCCATTTTGTGTCTAAGTGTGTCAGATTAGATATACATGTACATTCGCGATATGGGGTGATATATTCTAAACCTGCTAAAAAAAAATTTACTACACATATTTAGTCTTATTATTACATACAGGTGATATTTGTTTTGTCAAAAACTCAGCTATTGCCGTGAAAAAGAGCTGTGTGGTGATATTAAAAGTGGTATGGCAATGCATATTACAAGCCAACACTGCATATAAGAGCTAACATTATAAGTAAGACAAACCAATGCTGTCGTTCTCTGAATTTTAATAACTTTTAGAAAGGAGTGTGGGCATATCCAATATTTTTTAAAGGGTGCCGAGAGCAATTCCGGTGTAGGACTTCCAGCCGACATATAGTCTAACACACTTAAAACAAATTCTGTACGTGGTATTGCCATATTTATATAGTGTACAACTTTAGTTTTATCGACATTTATATTCAATTTCCATTGTAATGATTTAACAAGCTGCAAGTCAGCTTCTGTCTCTGACATAAGGAAAACGTCATCGGCATCTAGTAAGATTGAAACGTTCATTTATTACTACACCCTTGCCCAGAACTCTGATGGATATTGCCTGATCGATTAATATGTTTCATAGCTGGCGACTTAATTAACACTTAATTTTCGACTGCGCCAAGCCGTAATTAAACAGAGAAAAAACTTTAAAAAATACCTGCCGTGTGCACGGTTCGTCTAGTCGAACAGATATGGAAAAGCACAGATAAGACGTCGTATTCACCATAACTTGTTTAATTTCACCAGGAACACGATGAGGCCAACACAGTAAACATTCAGTACAAAACTTGATTCATACATTCAGTACAAAACTTGGTTCATACATTCAGTACAGAACATGATTCATACATTCAGACCGTAAGAAAACTCTGCCCGTAATACAACACTCTGACCAGACCAACACTTCATCCCACTACGTTCACTCCTCACAAGTGAAACTCATCACTACTCCGTTCACTCCTCACAAGTGAGACTCATCACTACTCCGTTCACTCCTCACAAGTGAGACTCATCACTACTCTGTTCACTACTCTCATATTGTATGTTTTGGGAACGATAGCTGTCACCAGGTTAAATATATAGGGATTGTCCAATGTGCAAAATCTTCCATCACTACAATTTGGCCATAAATCCCGGGGTGGGAAATATTTGAGCAAATATGCCACAAGACGCATGAGCACTGGACAAAGCAAACAATAACTCGTCAAATTTTGGACGTATGGATGACTGCACAACCCGCAAAAAAATTGAGCAGGTCCCCCCCTAAAATTGCTTTTATGATTGCCGATTAGGCTAAAGATTTTAAACCAAAAAAATAACTTGCCTCGGAATAAGTTTTGAATGAACGGACAGACAACTGAAAACAAAATGGACCATGGGTTTCCCACCCCTATAAAATCAAAATTAATTCCCTCTGAAAAAGTACAGTGACATTGCCCGCAGACTACCCAACCACAGACCAGGCAATGTCACTGTACCGGGACATTTCATCAATCAATGACAATATGCGGTCCGCTAGGACTACCCGAAAAAAATTGAGCAGGGTTCTTCCCACGGAAATGCATTTTTGGTCAGCTCCTTGAAGATTATAAACAAACACAAATCACTTCCCTTTAAAAGGGTTTTCAACGGACAGACAACCAAAAAAAAACTGAGCAGATAGAATTGCTTTTGAACATCGATCATCAAGTGGCGTGAGCCTACCTGGCAGAGTCTCGAGGAGTCGATCGCTTTCCAGCTCTTTCGTCTGACTTTCGCTTCCCAAATTTGTCTTTTGACTTTATCACTTGGAAATCTATACATCTTATATTTCCCAGATTGGTTTGAACAACCAAAAGCAGAACAACCAGTCATTTTGTTTGGCAATAAACAACATTCCCGTACCAAGCTGACGTTCACGCACGGTGAAGTTAGACACAAAATGGCGCCACGAAATCACGTGACCAGAAATCTCGGGTCAGCGCATGGCGCAACTCTCTTTATACAGGGACTCTAGGTCTCACCAAACCGGGACAGGAACTCTTTACGTATCCGTAAGCTCCACACCCATAGCACGTCATGACGTCAGTGGAGGCATACATTCTATAAGTATGGCCATTAATCTTTGCATGCAAAACTACATTGAGCTTTTGCACATTTTCGGGCGATATCATGTAAACGACCCTTTTAAAAGTCATCACGTGTCGAAATTCACCCCTTGCCGAGTGTATCGGCACCATTGTCACTTTTGATACGATCGTACCGAACTTGCTCAATTGAGCACACAAGTCCTCACCTTTAACAAAGGGAGGGGCATTAGACACATTGACCCTCACCGCAGGTGTATCTAATGGGGAAACCACTAGAAACAGGTCGGGTTCTATGAGAAGGCCTTGCTCCACAACGGAGTTCACTATGTGCACCTCCGATACAAACACAACAACCTTCTTGTTCATTCGAGAGGCTGCACGGATATTATGCGAGCCGACGCATTTTCCGATTGCCAGAAGCACTTGCTCCATCTTTACCTCACTCGGAGGGTCGCACACCAGCCCATGTTTGCGAGTGAGCGACTCGTACTATTCCTCAAACAATCGTTTGCCATAGCGAACGTAAATTAAATAAATAAAAGGTGAGAAATCAACAAAACGATACCAACCACAAGCAACACCGGCAAGTGGAGGTAAAACAAAAACTAATGGACGACGTCCAAGAACCGTTTAGAGCAGCGAAACACCGCTGCCTGGACTAGGAAAACACGGCAAAATGGAGGCCAGGCCTCAAACCCGGAGGTTCGAAAAGAGGCAACCGAACACCACCTACCGTGTGCGCTCTCTCCCTCTCTCTTGTCTCAACAATGAAACAGAAAGGACCAACAGGGGAAACTTTACAAGCATAAGCAAGGACACAAGGGAGCGAAATGGGGGATGGGAAAAACAACCAAGACCACAGAGAACTCACAGCTCAACATGCACAGCCACCATAATGCCACACCCACGCACGACTCACCAACAACCAGCAGGGGAGAGAGACAGAGAGAGAGAGAGACAGAGAGACAGAGAGACAGAGAGACAGAGAGAGAGAGAGAGAGAGAGAGAGAGAGAGAGAGAGACACAGCCCACGCCTTTCGGTGAGATCGAGGGGTGAGTCCATCGGCACTCTGATGGGTTGTGGTGATTTCTCGCCCTTTTCCTCATTGAGAGGTGTTTCCTCACGATAGTTTCACTCGTGCTGGTGTATGCCGAGTAGCGATTTTCCCTTTCCCCCCCTACTTGTACACAAAGCTGTCCACCCTCCCCAAATCCATCTCGGCTTAGGCCGAGGGTTTCCCGATCATCGTAATGTCGGCACGTTCCCGCTACGCGGCCTTTGAGGGCTTGACGCGGAAACATGGCATGGTTTGCGTTCCCCCTAACGAGGTCACCATGGAAGACATCGTTATTGCGGTGGGTAACATAATCAGGCTCGAGAAAATCCGTGCAGCTTCACGGATGAACAAACGCCTGGTAATATTCGTGGCTGAAGAGCAGCTTGTGCATGAAATTGTGGCGACCAGGTTGTCTTCCGAGAATGGACATTTTGTCCTGGTCTCCCCACTGGACACACCAGCCGTGAAAGTCTTGACATCAAATTGTCCCTCATTCCTGAAAAACGATTTAATTTTAAAAGAGCTTTCTCGGTATGGTACAGTGGTGTCGGAGATCACGATGTTATCTCGGTATGGTACAGTGGTGTCGGAGATCACGATGTTATCTCGGTATGGCACAGTGGTGTCGGAGATCACGATGTTATCTCTGGGGTGTCGCAACGAGCAGGCTAAACACATCATGTCCTTCCGGCGGCAAGCGTACATTGTGTTTCCTGCATCCAATGTGAACAAGGTGTTCAACGCGGTATTTACGTTTCGTGTGGATAATCATGAGTACCAGGTATGCGTCCACAGAAACGTTAAAATGTTTCGTCTGTGGGAACTTTGGGCATCGAAAACGGTTTTGTCCACAAAATGCCCCCGCGGTGTCCGAGCAGACAACACCCCCTGTTAATGTGACAGAAAAACACCATCGACATCGATAACCTCCGAAAATGAAAACGTCTGGGATGGTTTTACACTCGTCTCCTCTTTGAGAAAGAGGAGAACACCTCGGAATGTCCGTCCACCCCGTAAGGAAAAGAAGGTGGTGTTAGACTCCGATGCATTGGACTCAGTACCACCTGATAAAACATCGATGAGTAATCGATATGAAGTATTGCTAAATGTGAATGCAGATCCTCTGCCTGCTGCTGATATGGACCCTCAGCCTAATGTGGAGGAGTTGCATGCGCTACCTCCAAATGAGTTTGGAGTGCAAACTACGTTAAACCCTTGTGCGGATTATGACAAATCGGGTCGAGATTCGACTGGGGGGCAAAAAGAGCAAATTTCGACCCCTCAGTGTTCCAACGCACCTGACGGCGATCTTTCAAATCAAATATTCGTTGTACCGGCCAATTTAGAAAATGTACCTGAGCACAATGATTGTCCCGAGGAAGAACCTCAAATTGTGCAACAGGTTGCAGAATCGCCCCTCCCACTCCCCCCACCCCCCCCCCCCCCGCCACATTACCCGAGGTTCTGGTGGAACCTCTCCCTCAACTGCCTCAACCTGTTCCGACAGAAACCTCTCCCTCAACCTCTTCCTACAGAAACAGGGCAAGATGACGCCTGCACACCACAGAGTATTCTGGTGTCTCAAGATCCAGGGGTCACAGATAATGCTTCTGACATGTCTGAGGAGGAATCCTATGACATTGAGGAATTCCCCACATACAGTGATTCCAACGTCTTACCTTCACAAATACTCAAGTTTCTGAACCAGACTTTTAGAAAAAGATATATTGAAATAAAAGATCATTTTTCTGATCTACATGGGTTTATTGAAACGGCAAGGTGTATTATTCACCGACCCAGTGACCACAAATTCACGGAAACCCAATGCAGTAGGCTTAAGAAACACATTGTTAAGGCAAAAAACGAACTAAAAGGATGATACGCATATTTCCCTTTCCTTACCTCTTTTACATCTCTGTGACTATTTTTGGTAGCCTCAATATAAATGGTGGTGCGAGCCAGTCTAGGATGCTCCAAGTGGTCAACCTTGTAAGGCAACGGAAACTAGATGTGGCTTTCTTACAAGAAACCCACTCTACTCCATCGTCTCACGCTATATGGAATCGAATGATGAAAAAGGCCGGCTACTTTAGCGATTCAAACTCTCGTACAGCAGGAGTTGCCTTTCTAATTAATCCCCATTTTTGCCCGCTCCAACTTTCATTTCAGGAAATAATCCCAGGTCACTTAGCTTCACTGGATTTTGTTGATGGAGACATAAATTTTACTTTAATAAATGTCTATGCCCCTTCAAAGGGCACAGACCGACGAACCTTCTATGACAGGTTACGACTTCACAAGATGCAGTCAGACTTGCAGAAGTGCATTATAATAGGTGGTGATTTTAATTGCACCCTGCAACCTGAGTGCGATCGGAATGGCGCAGAACCTCACCCCGGACCAGCCAGGCTGTTATCTAAAATAATAAGAGATTTGGGTTTTCAAGATATCTGGCGGATACAAACTCCAGGCACCCATCAATTTACCTGGTGTAAGGTTGCCAATAATCAAGTGGCCCTTGCCAGACTTGATAGATTTTATATAATTTTGCCATTTGCCAACCTCTCCCCCACCACTGAAATTTCCCTGTCTGGTTTCTCTGACCATCACCTCATTACCATGAGTTACCGTGTAGGGTTATCTCCAAATCGCCACTCTTTTTGGAAACTGAACATTTCCATATTAGATGACCCCTCCTTTAGGAATGCATTTGAGAGGGTGTGGTCCAATCTGAGAGGCTCCAAATCCAGTTTTAAGGACCAGCGATTGTGGTGGGACAACACAAAGGTCCAAATTAGAAGTTTCTGTCAGCAGTTTTGTTTTCTAAACACACAGGTAGAACACAGAATGAAAGTGGAGCTGGAGAAGGAGATTCTCCAGATTCAAACAAATTATAAAACCCATCCTACCCCCCAAAAGAAACGAAGACTATGTGAGAAGAAGTCTCTTCTTAACCCTTTGAGTACGGATGACGTCCAGTGCCGCAACCCGCGAAAAAGTTTTGTGTACGGATGACGTTACTACACGTCATCGACTATACCTATAAATAGATCGTCAGTACGTCGTTGCATTCCTCTAATCTCAAATTAATCCCGTACCGGGGGTATTTTTATCCAAAAAAAATCCCGTACTCAAAGGGTTAATAATATAATTTCTAATCAAACCCAAGGAGCGCTAACGAGACTACGCTTTCAGCACCTTTACCTCCAGGATTCTCCGACCCGGTTTTTCTTTAATTTTGAAACAAAATTTCCTCATTCCCAAATTACTGCTTTGAAATGTCCTGATAATTCAATCACGACCAACCCTGTCGAAATTAAGAAGGATGCAAGACTTTTCTTCTCTACACTTTACCAGGCAACAGATGTCGATGCAGAACTTGTTCGATGGTGTCGGTACACTAATTCCAAAGCAAAGAACGGATCTGGAGTCATCGCGCATGCTTGAGGAACTTTCTGTTGCCCTTAAAAGCCTGGACAGAGGGACATCACCTGGCCTGGATGGTCTGCCAGTGGAGTTCTTCGGGAAATTTTGGGACTTGATTGGACCTGATTTGCTTCTGGTTTTCCTGGAGAGTTTGAAGAAGGGTGAACTTCCACTGAGCTGCAGGAGAGCTGTGCTTAATTTGCTTCCTAAAAAGGAAATTTATTGCTCATATCACAGTGGAGGCCAGTGTCCTTATTGTGTACGGACTATAACATTTTCTCAAAGGCCTTGGCCTTGCGTCTCTCACCCCTACTAGGAGACATTATACACATGGACCAGACTTATTGTGTTCCTGGTCGCAATATTCAGGATAATATCTCTGTTGTCCGAGATGTCATTGAAATCTGTGAGACTAATTATGAAAGTTGTGGCTTGATCTTCCTCGACCAGGAGAAAGCTTTTGACTGTGTTTCTCATACATATCTTTTTGAAGTGCTAAAATGTTTTGGTTTTGGACCTCTCTTCCTATCCCATATACAATTATGGTATTCAAACATATCGGCTATCTTAAAGATAAACAATGAACTTGTACCCCCCTTTTGTGTTGGGAGAGGGGTAAGGCAGGGCTGCCCTCTGTCAGGAATTTTGTATGCTTTATCCCTTGAGCCCCTCTTAAATACCTTTTGGAAGTCCTTGTCTGGTGTTACTTTTGGAACCCACCCCTTAAAAAGCATTGCTTATGCAGATGACATCTGTGTCTGCATCAGACAGTCAGAAGATGTTGATTTGATGATGAGTGCATTGGATCTCTTCAGCAGGGCATCATCGGCCAAGATATATTGAACAAAAACAGAAGCGCTGTGGCTTCAACCCTCTACCTACACCCTACCTGCCCCCTATTTCCCCTACCTCCTCCTCTCCCTGCCAATCTTTTGTGGAGAAGAGATGGGATTAAATTCCTAGGGGTGTTCCTTGGCCCTGGGAATTTTGTGAGGCATAACTGGGAAGGCTTGTTGGCACACATTGAAGTACTGTTACTGAAATGGAAGAACTTGCTCTGCCAACTGTCCTACCGAGGTTGGGTACTAGTCATCAACAATCTGGTCACCATTAATTTATGCTACAAGGTTCTTTCCCTGCAGCTGCCCAAAACTCTGGTGGAGGACATACAAAAATGCATCACCCATTTCTTCTGGTCCAGAAAGCATTGGCTGAGACCAGAGATTCTAAACTTACCAACTGCAGAGGGTGGCCAAGGGCTGGTCAATGTCAAGTGCCGCATCATGGCTTTCCACCTACGAACAACATGGCACTTCTTGTTTGAATCATGTTTGGCCTGGAGACAGCTTACCAGCTGCATCTTACGTCAAGCGGGGAAGCTGGACCTTGCACAGGAGCTGTTCCTGATGGACTCGACCAAGATAGACCTATCGATGCTACCTGCCTTTCACCAAAGCCTAATGAATGCGTGCCAAGCCTTTACTCCTCGACTTATGTTTGATCCATGTTCTTCAACGACCCATTATTTTACAACTCTGTATTTGGTGAGTGTGTGAATGAAAGCACCTTCATTCAAAAGTTTATAAATGCCTCAGTAACAAAATTGTGTCACTTGAGAAACGCCACCAATGACAGGTGGATCAGTGCTACCGTTCTGGCTTTGATTGTTGGCATTAGATTGTGTCGCAGAGTTGACAGCTTTTTGAAAATGGTGCTTCGCATCTACTGTGCCTCAAATGGCTGGGCAAGCAACCCTCCCGTACCCACCTCTGAATCTTCTCCACCCTTCCCCAATCTTTGTCTATGTGGTTCTCTCAGTTTGGAACCGATTTAGTGGGGCAGATATGTAACAAAAATTGCACGAGATGTTCACATCCGGCAGAAAGTTTGAAATTTTGCATACAGGGGTATTTTGACATGCTGAGTTCAGAAATTGGCGGATCCAAGAGGTCTGACCAATGGACAGGCCGCCATCTTGAATTCCAATATGGCTGCCAAGACGAAATGTTGATAATCCCTATCTTGGGTTCTAAATGACCTGTGGCGCTGAAATTTGGTACACAAGGGTATGTTGACATGCTGAGTTCAATAATGCAATAATTTGAAATGTCTGACAAATGGTATGGCCGCCATTTTGAATTCCAATATGGCCGCCAAGACGAAATGTTGAAAATCCCGGGTTCTTTGCAAAAGCAATACCAATTCAATGGATCCCTAGTTGACAAATCATATAACAAGTCAAAGAGCTCATTTCAAAGTATATTTCGTACCAGTTGGCAGCCGTAACATGCTGCAAGCTTTTTTCCATCCGTTTTACTTCTCCTACTGCTCATCTCGGAAGCATTGTCCAGAGCAGAAACATAGTTCTGTGCATGGTAGATTAGCAGCAGCACATTTGCAATTTCCAGCACACCGTTTTTTACACTTGCACTTGATCAGCTCTCGGCACCCTTTTGACGCCTCTGGCATTACTGTCCAAAATGGATGCCAGACATCATCTGCATTTTTAGCCCATCCCCAATCTGCAGGTGAAGGCAGCTCTGGGTTAGCAATTTGGGACTGTCCCCAGATGTGACCGGCCTGAAAGACTGCCCTCTTCACATGTTGACGCAGTGCCTCTTTTGTCGGTGGAATATTTTCCGATTGCCGATTTCCCTGAGCAAACAGCTGCTTGCGTGCTTCGTTCACTTTCTTCAGAGGGGAAGTTCTACTGTACAGAACAACGAAGAACCTCTCTATGTTGTCCATGTCATCATCTGTTACTTCCGCTGGTGCATGTGAGAGATGATTGAAGATCTCCCCCAAGTTTGGCATGGAATTCCATATGCTCCACACAGTCTTTTTGCCAATCGCAGAAACAGTATCGCATCCGGAAACAGTATGCAGGAATAGAAGCCCCCATGAGCGTTCAGGGCCAATGTGAGTCGCAATAGTGTGAGCAGCAATGTGCCTGAAATAGTTTCCATGTCCAAATGCCAACCACATTGCACAACCGTCCATAATGCTTGCCATTGCGATAGCCAACACAACCACATCCGTGTCTGTTGCATGAATGACGATACTTCTGTACCCCTGCTGATATGCATGCCAAGCATGAAGCATCATTCGTGAATCAGCCTCTTCATGCGTACATGGTTGAATTTGAGAAACATCAGAAGGGGGCTTTGATTTAACCTCTTCTTCTAAGGTTGTAAGAAGTGTTTTTCCCTCTGGAATAGGCATCGTTTGCAGGGAATCAGCAAGGAAACTGAATAATGTCTTTTTGTTGGAATCTACACGAAGGAAGCTGCTCCAGTTTCGTGGCATGGATATCTGTTCAGTCACATGGAGTGGTATGCCAGTGCCACGACCAAGCCTGGTGCCTTCTTTGAGACTGTCCGTTCTGTAGGTGTCCCACACCACATCAACACGCATCACAGTCCCCTCATTTAACTTTCGGGCAATGTACGGAAGGACCTGTTTCTGTGCATAGTCACCAAATGTCCTGATCACACTGTTGCACTTCTTAGGCTCCAAATGATGGACTAAGGCAGCCCCATCGAAAATACGAACTTCTCCTTTGGGCGCATCACGAGGACGTTGTGCTAAAGCTTCCAAACAGGGCAAAAGATCAGCCTTGCCGGTTGGTGGCCGCATTGTATTGATACCTTCAGCCAATGCAGGTGGCCACCCATGACACTCATATTCATAAAATGTGTTAAGATCACCATCTCTAGTTTGGCAAGAAATGTACATTCGTGAGAAGAGCTCCACATTACTTTTCATACGTGTAATCTTCGCCTCAGACTTTCCAGGTGTTTTCTTGGGCTTCGATTTCAACAGTGGCAGATTGTTCTTTGAAATGCTATCATAGAAATTGTCAGAAGGATCCTTGATTCGCTGCCCCACAAATCCGTCAAATTGTGTTTTGCCAGTGTCCTCCATGGATCGCACTGCGGCTATCACTTCATCAGGCATGATGACCTTTGTGTCAAGCACATACAAGTCATTACTGTCTTCCGCAAACGCGTTTCCAAGTTTTTCAAAGGAACTGATTGCATTATTGAGATCTGATGCAAAGGATTTCTGGACAATAGGCAATTGTTCGTGGTGGCGGACATCAGTTTGCCTCTGTCTTTGAAACTGGTCCTCAAACTCATTCAGGATTCTGGCTATTTCTGCACTAGCTACCATCCACCGGCGAAGAGCCCCTTCATTCTCAGTAATTCCAATGACTCCACCATCACCTTTCACATAAGCGTTCTGCTGTTCGTGTATCTGATCGTGTGCCATAGCAGAGAACTTGTGTGATGACTTCTGAGTGACAAAGTTCCCCTTGACAAATTCACGATGGATATCCATGGAATCGTTTGAAAGTTCCTGAAGGTCTGTTACACTGTCAACCATCTGGCGTAATGGTAATGGTCCATGGCAAACATCCATGGAATGATCGCCGTGAGAGTCTCCACATAGAGCGTGTAGTTGGCTTCCCGTTGTGATCTTATGAATGCCAAGAGAAGACACTCCAACTGCAGGACTTTATTCCAGTAGCAAAACTGGGGGTACTTTGTAGCCATCTTCTTGCTCCAAAGATCAAATGATTGTAAATCTTCAGTTTCACATGTTTTCCGGTAGTCATCGTATGCCTTTCGCTGCAGAGCGTACAACGCCGCTACTGTGACTTGGTGTGCCCATTGTGACCTCGATATTTGCGAACCTTTGTGAAGACTATCTGCTCTTCCCTCTGTTGTTACACCAGCACTGGTCATTACACTTGCCCAGCCACTCCCCTCCAGGAAGCTGCCGATCGCTTTCAACAAGGCCATCTCTACATGAAGTCCTCCCATCATCACAACAAACTTGTCTTCACCATATATACCTAGCCAAGTCCATTGAACCTTCTTTGCAATTGCATAGAGTGGTTGATCAACGGTCAGAACTGGAACTTGTCCGGGGTTTACTAGTTCTGTCGCCTGCTTGATTAAATTCATTCCATGCTTCACCATTGCCAATGTGTGAGCACTCTCGTGGAACAGAGGTAGCAGTCCTGTAATTGCAGGAGGCCGAGGAACTTCAACCTGCAGATTTGCCATGTATGCTGACCAGGAGATATTATCTTCACTCTCAAGACCTTCCTTCTCCTGCAGACTTTGTACAAACGAAAGCCACTGACTTTCTTTGTCCTGTATTCCGGAGGACACACTTGGAGTGGATGGACCTTTTGGTTTTCTTGGAATGGGATTATTAGTTGGAAATGTTTCAGGAGGCACATCACTGTAAGATGCAGGAAGGGCGGCTATGGTTTTGGAGCGCTGTTTGTTCTCATTCTCAGTGACATTCTCATGATTTCGAATGCTGCCACTTTTGTCATGTGAAACATGTTGTGTCAGTGATAACGCGGTTCCATGAAATGAACTTTGTGCTGATGCTGATGATGGGTTGTGATCTATGTTGTCTAGGTTGCCTGTTGTGAAAATTCCACTTCGCAATTTTGTTGGACACACAACGCCGTCATGTTTGTATATTTCTATGACTCTGTTGGCCTCATCTGTGGATACCTCCAGTATGCGATCATAGGAAACACACAAACCATGTTGAAAAAGAACGTCAACGAGATCCCGTTTCCTTGTTTTGCTATGAATGAGAAGACCCAGGTAAAGTGGCAGTGATGTTTCACGTTTCAAATTGTGACGTACTGCTGTAGTTTCCAACCTTCCTCGTTTCATAGTGTTGAATGTTACAAGTTGAGTTAAGGATTGCACAGAGACGCCTCCCTTGTTGTTTGCGTTTTGTTTTTGTATGTTTGTACCAGCAAGAATCATTTCCATCAACGCTGCCAATGATGGTGGTGAGTTGTTATATGATTCGTTAACTAGGGATCCATTGAATTGGTATTGCTTTTGCAAAATATCTTTGCGCACAATCTGGGCAGCTCTCATGAGAATGACCGCGTCGTTGTCAGAGCTTTGTCTACAAGCATGCAATAAAGCTTCACCAATGTCCTCTTTGAATGACAGTGCCACTTCATGGTTGCTCTTATGTGCCTCAAGTTGCGGAAGGTGTCTGAGAAGCTTGTCCTTAAGGTGAGTTGAATTAATCCTCTTTGAGATATCACCTCCCAGTTGTGCCAGACGTTCTGTATAAAGCTTTGTGAGATCGGCTAACTTGAAAGTGTAACTGTCATCTGTACACTTCATTTCTTCCAAATAGGCTATCAATTCGGCCAAAGCTACTGATTCTGGTGGCATATTTTCACTTGAACTGGCTTCCTCATTCTTTCTTACAAATGATCTGTATCGAGTATGGAGAACAGTCATGCACTTCTTGTGATAAACAGCATCTGATGCCGTCATATCACCTACAGACAATCTAGCCAGGAGTTTTGTATCCCTCAATTCTGTTGCCATCAATCGAACATTGGAATCTACATTTTTTGTTGCCGCTCTGTGGACTATTTCTTCATTACTGATAATGCTATCACAAAAGAAACATGTGCTAGCAGTACTCTGTTCAACGGATGGAGATTTGAAACTTGTTCTGAGTCTTTTCTTAACAGGCGAGTAAGTTTCTTCACCAAGTTTAAGGTCTGAACTTTGCTTTCTTTCCCTTGATTCAGCCCTGGCCACACGAGAGCTGCTGCACTGCACATAACAGTTTTTGTGCCATTTGGCAGCATGCGCAGCTAGGGTTTCTGCAATACCGCAACCATCATCTAGTCGGGAAATGTTTATCCCGCAAGGCAAGGCACCTAAATCATTCAATGCCTTGAGATTTTGAGCAAGATTCTCGTAGACGTCTAGACACGACTGATTGCTGCCCTTACGTGCATCTCTTAGTGGTTCATTTTCAGAACGTTTCTGGCAAAGAGCGCAAATGTTCCAGTCTGTTGGCATTGGAATTGTTGACGATGTTTTCTTTGATTTCGACATTGGATCTGAAAGAGAAAAAACATAAAAAAAATAAATTATTGGAATGTCATGTGAATGTTCAGTTCCGGCAGAAAGTGTTAAATTTCACATACAGGGGTATTTTGGGGCGCTGAATTTCCCAAATTTCTACTGCCTTCGACAAAATTACAAACCCATCAGTAGATTTGAGATGCAACAATTTTCCAGTTATCATAATAATGCTCAAATGATTTAACATTATGACATTACCTTACACTGTGCTATTAAAGCAATGAAAACATCGATGTTTGTCTTGGCGGCCATATTGGAATTTAAAATGGCGGCCATACCGTTTGTCAGACATTTCAAATTATTGCATTATTGAACTCAGCATGTCAACATACCCTTGTGTACCAAATTTCAGCACCACAGGTCATTTAGAACCCAAGATAGGGAATTTCAACATTTCGTCTTGGCGGCCATATTGGAATTCAAGATGGCGGCCGGTCCATTGGTTAGATCTCTTGGATCCGCCAATTTTTGAAATCAGCACCCCAAAATACCCCTGTATGCGAAATTTCACACTTTCTGCCGGAAATGAACATCTTTTTCACATATCTGCCCCACTAATTAGTTTTGGCCGCTCTCTATCCGTTTCTGGGAGCAATGGAAAGACCCTGTATGTGCAATGCTTAAAATCCTTTTTCCTTCGTTGTCCTCCCCTGTACCCTGTAGATGGCCTGCAGTCCTGCTGAATACCCCTCCCCTTTACCCTATTTGGGGGTGGTACTATAAACAGCCTGTGCCGAAACGTGTTGGGGATCTTCAATGGAGAATTGCTCATTGGATCCTACCCACAAATTCCCTAACTCACCGCTTCTCGCAAGCGATAAGTGAGCAATGTCCATTTTGTGGACAAACTGAAACCTTTCCCCATGCGTATGTACGCTGTGACCGGTTAACTCCTTTATTTGTTTTCTTTAAAATGTTACTTGCACGGTTTTCCTTTGTTTTTTATTTTCCTGCCTTTATTTTTGGCCCGAGTGGGCGGTTCAATTCCCCAACAACAATTTTAATTCATTTCTTTCTTGCGCAAGCCAAGTTTTCGATATATAAGACCAGGAAATCAAAGATACGGAATGATTCATTTTGTACAGATGTTTTGGAAATGTTTAAAGCTCTCTGTGTGTCAAGAGTGAAGCTGGAATTTTGTTGTTGTTCTGAGGTACAACTCTTTGAGAAGCAGTGGTGTGTGAGAGATGCATTTTGCAAAATAGCTGAGGGTCAGTTAGTATTTACTATGTAGTTGTTTTCCTTAATACTTGCTTGTTTATTTGCTGATAATTTGTTTAATTAATTATCATGTAAATGCTTGTGCAACTGTTGTGATTGTTTTCTTTGAATCATCATTTATTGGGTTTTTTTATACTTTTGTAATAAAAGTCAAAGTCGCTCGCTCGCTCTCTCACACACCCTCTCTCCATATTTTCCTGTCTCTCTCTACATTTTGCTTTCCCACTGTCCTCTCTCTTTCTCTCTCTCTCCCTCTCTCTCTCCCTCTATGTCTATGAGATGGCCAGGTTTCGCCATGTATACAAATGAAACAACTACACGTCCGAACAAATGAAAAACTGCATCAAAAGGATCCGAGAAAACGTTCATTACGAACTCAGGCGCGTGCTGTGTCCCCTCGGAACGCACGGCTCGATCATTTACATGTTTCCTATCAACATGGTAATGCGGCATTTGTACGCATTTCGACCATAGGCCTCAGGACTCTCCGAGTCAAGGTCGGGATAGCACAACACCACGCTTCTCGCCCCCCCCCGCCCCATTTTATCCCCATCAATCCCTATGTCCCCCTCCCCCATCCCTACATTGGCCCCCCCCCCCCCCCCCCACAGTCAACACATTCCATCTCACTGCAATTATCGAAACACCCCGGCACTGCAATCCCCCAACTTCCACCCTACCCCTTATGTTCTTCCACAAATCCTCATCTAAATTCCGTGTGACAGACACGCGATCCCAATCAATTTTTCATTCCATAATGGCCTAGCACCCTAATCTCCGCTCTCCGCTCCCCTCCTTTCCCCTCCTCTCCCCTCGTGTACCGCAGTATCATGTGCACGCAGGTACGCAGATGAAACCCACTTTGGAGAGCTTTGTGATCATGGGCCTAAAATAGCTCCAGGCTCTGGCTTGTGTCACAGCAGGAACTCCTGCATGTCATGTTCATAAGATTCGTTACATCTTCTTTACCTTCTTTGTATTTCCTTTTTTGAAATGAAATTTTACACGTTTACGCTCTGATTTATTCAGGAGACACACAAGGCCTGGCAGCTCTGACACCACCATGAAGGGATCGGTGGGATTTCATGGCGGATCGTTTGATGCTTCTTCACACGTTTCTTACCCTCATCCTAGAAAACAGAGAACAAACGTTTTGTTTCCACCTAGCAGTCAAAGTCGATCATGAATAATTTCGAAAATTCTGCTGCTTCCTGTAATCGAAAGATGTGCTCAAAGAGTTAGCAGCCAAAATAAAAATGGAAGTTCCAAGATGGATAGTGATGGGTGCTTAAGACATCGATGCAGTCAGTGCCAGAATCCTATAGTCCATCCTGATTTTACTTGCTCAGTCTTCAAAGACTCCATTTTAGCGAATTCTGGACCAAGCCAAAGGCCTTAGGGCTTAGGCCTATGCACTACAACAACAACAACAACAGGCATTTTAAGGCCATTTTCCCTGCTAGAGCAGGGGTTAACCACTTAGGCCTATGCACTACAACAACAATAACAACAACAACAACAGGCATTTTAAGGCCATTTTCCCTGCTAGAGCAGGGGTTCGCCACTTTGGCCTATGCACAACAACAACAACAGGCATTTTAAAGCCATTTTCCCTGCTCGAGCAGGGGTTAACCACTTAGGCCTATGCACTACAACAACAATAACAACAACAACAACAACAGGCATTTTAAGGCCATTTTCCCTGCTAGAGCAAGGGTTCGCCACTTTGGCCTATGCACAACAACAACAACAGGCATTTTAAGGCCATTTTCCCTGCTCGAGCAGGGGTTAACCACTTAGGCCTATGCACTACAACAACAATAACAACAACAACAACAGGCATTTTAAGGCCATTTTCCCTGCTAGAGCAGGGGTTCGCCACTTTGGCCTATGCACAACAACAACAACAACAACAACAACAACAGGCATTTGAAGGCCATTTTCCCTGCTAGAGCGGCGGTTCGCCACTTTGGCCTATGCACTACTACAACAACAACAACAACAACAACAACAGGCATTTTAAGGCCATTTTCCCTGCTAGAGCAGGGGTTAGCCACTTTGGCCTATGCAATCTCTTTAGAATATGTAATGTGTTTTTTGATGTTCCCAAGCCAGTGTTGGCAGATGGCAAAGCCAGATTAATGTCCCCCTAAAGAGAAGGCGTACTTCAAGTTATTTTACTCACCGGTACAACTATTTAAGTTGTGTTTGTGATATATTTTCTTAGCATTCAAGTCGACACCACATCAAGACCCAGCAAGACAACTCCAAATGGCAGTTTGTGAGAATCCAATTATTCACACTACTCACGCATCAATCAAATGCAAAATGCCCTTTCTACCGAGCTCTCACGTCTCCCACCTTCTCATCTGAAAGTCAACAGAACAATTCGTAATTGGCTCCGATTTAGTAATTGTACTTTACAGATAACTAAGAAATCGACAACTGTTTGCCAAGTTTATGTCAACACTGATCAGAAAGTGGACTAGTGTCTTAACACAAGCAAAAGCATTGGAAACCTACATTTCTGAGGCTTAAGGTACAGGTGACTTCAGGTACGTTCCTTTTATGAGTCTTCGAGGTATCTTCTTGATTTGTGGTGGTTGAGAGCATGCAGGTAAGTTCAATGCAGGTGTACCATCAATGGTGGTTTTGCTTGGGGTGATTTGGACAGACAGATACAGTGAGTTCCTCCAGCTTGGGGACTGCCACACTCTGACTGGGACAAACTCGTTTATATAGATCGAATACTTTCCCTCTCCGGTACCTCCATGCCAGGTTGATTAATTGGATCCTGTTAATGTTGAATCGATAACACCTCCAGGTTCCTCCAGGGATTGGCAAAGGTGGTCCGCATGCGCATAGCAGTTTATCACCCACCTTCAAATTATTGTCGACAGTCCCATGTCTTTTTCAAATGGACCTTTTATTCGTTACTCGATTTCTACTCGCAATTACCATCTGCCATTTAAGGTATTTTATTTCTTACTAGCAGGGACCCGCGGAACATCTGCGCAATGTAGAATGTGACCAAGTCCTCAACTCTCCAACCCCACAAACCATAATTCATCAACCCCCTCCCCCTAGCCCCCCCCCCCATCCCAAACCCCAAGTCCTCACTCTCCCCCTTTCAACACTAAGACATCAATCCCTTCCCCCACTCTAAACATTCAACCTCCTGCATAACCTTCGTGGTAAAAGGCCTACTTGAGAGAATGCAACATAGATATTTGGGCGGTGTATAGACAATAAACCGCTGCCTTGATAACTGAGGCCTATCTTCACAAGGCCTGTGACGCCTATCGGCTCAAAATATTTTTAACTGTCACTTTGCTCATTTTACAATGAAGAGAAAACTTATAGGGAGGGCATGGCGAATGTGAGCATGACAGCTCTGAAAATGTGTTGCATCACATGGCAGTAAGCACCAATATGGCGGCCGTATGATTTTTACCTCTACCACTGAAGGTGGATGGAGGTAATGTTTTCACCTCTGTCTGTCTGTCTGTCTGTCTGTCTGTCTGTCTGTTTGTCTGTCTGTTTGTTTGTCTGTCTGTCTGTCTGTTTGTGAACACGATATCTCAAAAAAATTGTGGACGGATTCTGACAAAATTTGGCAGAGAGGTAGCGTATGTGACAAGGATGAAATGATTATATTTTGGTGAAGATGCGGATTCGGATCCGGCTACTAGAATTTTTTAAGTGAGTCTTCACCAATGTGAGATACGGCCAAAATGATGTATAGCAGGATATCTCAAAAGGTTATGGATGGATTTGAATGAAACTTGGAGGACCGGTTGTGTGTGTGACAAGGACAAATCCATTCGAGTTGGGTGAAGATCTGAATATGGATTTGCACACAATAATTATTTACTTTGTAAGTGTAAGGAGGATTTAATGTCTGTCTTCTACCGACTCCTCTCCGGCCTTGCTCCCTCAGCTCTGTCTGTGCTCTGTCCCCCAAATATTCCAGCAGGATGCACAAGATCTGCCAGTAACCGTCTTCTGGTGAAACTGCCAAAGTCCCTCACTCTTCAATCCCTCTCCTCCCTCCAGGTCTTTAAAACAGCTGTTCACCACCATCTCTTATCTTCCCCCATCAAAAACCTTGATCTTTTCTACCCCCGTTAATACACCTCAAATCCACCTTTTTCAAATTCCGACTTCTTTCCTGAAATTCCTAGTTGTGTTCATTTGCTTTATACCATGTACTCCTCCCCTCGCTCTCCCCCCATCCCTCTCCCTTCCACAGATCTACTGATGTCCTTGTTCTCTTCTGTTGTTGTGCTTGTGTGCTTCCCTCTTGTCTCCCGCTCCCTTTATTACATGTTTTATGTGTCTCTGTTTATGTTTTTTGTGTTTTATGTGTTGGCTCTTACATGAGCCTCGACTTTGTATACAAAAAGAGAAAATTTCCCCTGGTCTAGCTCACTCTGCACTCTCAGCCCTCTGCCCCTCCCCAACTCATCAAGGACACAAGAGCTCTTCCAATAACCCCTGCCTGGTTTAAATCAATGCTCACTGCTCCCCCACACTCTTTTTAGCTTCTACTATGTGTATGGAACCGCCTTCCTGAGGCTGTTCAAGCCAACTCTTCTCTCCACGGCTTCAAGCAAGTTGTGCACCACCAACTCACATCATCTACCATCTGAACCCACAATCTTTTCTACCTCCTGTCATAAACCCTACTTCCACATAACTTGTAGGTTAGTGTAGGATTCCCTCCTCTCAACGTAACTTGTAGGTTAGTGTATTCCCTCCTCTCATCTCTCATCATCTGCCACCGAAGGTTAACAGAGGTTATATTTCACCCCTGTCTGTCTTGTTGTCTGTCTTGTTGTCTGTCCGTCACTAGATATCAACAGGTAAATTATTGAGCCGCTGGTATAACATCATGGAATATTGTGCAGATCTTCTTTAAAAAAAACCCGGCACTCCCTCATTCAGGTTCACTTCAACCGGAGACATTTTTTTATGCAAGGACAAATATCAAGCACATCAGAATTCATCAGAATTCGGTGGGAACTTTACTTTCCATTTTGCAAAGGCACGACAGGTCAAAACGAATGTTATTTTGTCAGTTTTGACAGGTGTGGCAGTTTGATGCCTTCAACCCCAACTGAATATTACTTAGATCTCTGGCCTGTATATTACCTTCACGTCATCCAGCAACCTCAAACTACACAACCACTGTAATCACACAACTTCCTCGAGGTCGTTCGCATCGTTAAATTATTCCATCTTTCTTGCTAAATATCTTTCTGGAAGTGCCCATTCGCAAGGTCTAGTATCAACTTTGAGACAGTAGTGCAGCAGATAAACACAAAAATTGTGCATTTTATGAGAAAAGCATGAAATTTCTAACATAGTTAGTGCATACCATAAGGTTTATTTTCAGATGTGGAGGGAAGTCAGATTTGACCTCTGAGAACCGTGAGAGGTCAAATCCAAAATGGCCGCCAGTCCACCGAGTCTAATGTTCAAACGCGCTTAATTTTGGAACCAAATAGTGTAGAAAAACATTATAGGTGTCATTTCCAACTAAATTGGGGATGCCCAGAGGTGACTGATGCTTTCAATGAACTCCTAGGCATGCCAAGTGAGGTCAGTGAAGGCTCAATGTTACTGCTAGAGCGATTTGTGGTGCTGATGTACGATAGAACCAGTGAGAGCATGGAAGTGAATGATGCCAGGAAACAGCTCTTCACACAGAAGTGTAGAACTCTAGAGAACATTCCTCCAACCCAGGCAACACTCAAGCAGCACATCAAGCGCACTTGCTGCCAGGCCAACTGTTGTAACCAGGCATTGGTCATGGATCCAGAGATGCCAGACCCACCTGACTGGGGCTGGACAAAGGAGACAACTGGGTGGCAGCCTCTTTGGACCACTCTTCCTGAAGCATCAAAATCGTGCCATGAATTGATCGACTGTGGCTGCAAGAAAGGGTGCACTGGACGCTGCAAGTGTGCCAAAGCTGCATTCAAGTGCACTGGATGCTGCAAGTGTGCCAAAGCTGCATTCAAGTGCACTGCACTGTGCTTCTGTTCTGGAGACTGTTAGATTTTGATCATTACCAATTTTCATCATTGCACTTGATTTAATGTAAGCTTTGGTGGACATACTTGGTTAACTACAGTTATTTTTTCAGAGGTTATTGCATCATTCCTTGCAGTGCAAACACTTTTTTTTCATCATTTCTGGTCTTTGGGTGTTCTGTACCTATCCCTGCACCTGAAAAAATAAAGTTTTAAAAGTTCAAATGAACTTTTTCCAATAGCAGTTCCAACTGCAGTATCATAAAAATAGATATTTAACGTAATTTGACCTTGACCGTGACCTAAATGCATGTCCTTGAGTTCTGGCGATCTCAAAAGTATCACCAAATGAATGGGCATCCCCAATTTAGTTGGAAATGACACCTATAAGTGCGTTTAAACATTAGACATTGACAATCTGGACTGGCGTCCATTTTGGATTTGACCTCTCACGGTCCTCAGAGGTCAAATCTGACTTCCCTCCACATCTGAAAAGAAACCTTATGCTATATACTAACTATGCTAGAAATTTCATGCTTTTCTCAAAAAATGCACAATTTGTTAAAATATGAGAGCTTATCCGCTGTACTACAGGACAGACAGACAGAGAGAGAGAGAAAACATTTTGATCAATTTTCAGTATTTTAGAAACTTTTCCTACCCATCTTCTTCTTCTTACTTGTCCTTTTATAAGAGGTGAGGTCCAACAGTACCAACCTTCTGCCCTGCCTTGCCCCATTATACTCCTCCACTTCCTTCTGTCCTCAGCTAGCTCTCTCCACTCTCCAACCACAACTCAGTCTTCCCATCTCAACTGCGGTCTACCTCTTTTTCTCCTGCCTTGCTCCACTCTCCACTCTCTTCGCCATTCTCTCTTCCTCCATCCGCACCAAGTGTCCGGCTCACTTCAGCAGGCTTTTTACCACACTCCCTGTCAAGCTTATCTGCACATTGATCTCCTCCCTCAGTTCATCCATTCTCCTTCCATCCACCCTCTTCAATCCCACAATCCTCCTGACCTCACCCATCTATTGAATAAATTTTCATGTGGGTTTCCTCATTATCCCTTTTGTTTTACACATTGTATGCTTTCTTCACACAATTTGTCCAGCAGTTTATTTTTCTTTGAAGAGCAGGTTGCACAAAAATCACATGCATGACAGACATTTGCATACAGTACATCAGTGTATATTTCCATCAACTGCCAAGGATATTTGTAGACAATGGATGAACAGATGTTAACTGTGGAATTTGCACCTGGGTTACCTGCATCAACAACAAGAGGTTTAGATTGGTGGCACAGATGGGCCAACCCACTTCTTTAAGCTCTGTGGCTTTGAAAGCAGCGTTCCATTCAAAAGGAAATGTGCCTTGAGTACCTCATCCTCCATATTACCATGACGATTGCATCAGCGCTTTGTCTGTGACAATCCTTTGCTTTGAACTTTGGACTGGTTCTGTCCGATTGTAGTACTGGCTCTGGATTTGCTTTAACGATGTTAGCTGATAGGTGCAGGCCTAATGCCTTTATTGACTTTATCCGCCATCTCTGAAGCATCGCTTACCTAAAACCCATATTTCCAATCAAATTTCCTCTTCAGAGATTTTTCTTTTTCGAATTTTCTCATTATGTAAGCCACCCATCAGTCGATTCTGTAAGGTAGAGTTGTGGAACTGTTCTATATTTCAATGCCGTGGAATTTCAATGTCGATATTTCGATATTTTCGATATTTCGATATTTTCGATATTTTCAATATTTCGATATTGTCGATAATGTCGATAATGTCGACAATGTTCGATATTTCAATGTCGTGGAACTGTTCGATATTTCAATGCCGTGGAATTTCAATGTCGATATTTCGATATTTTCGATATTTCGATATTTTCGATATTTTGATATTTCGATATTTTGATATTTCGATATTTCGATATTGTCGATAATGTCGACAATGTTCGATATTTCAATGTCGTGGAACTGTTCGATATTTCAATGCCCTATAATTCCTTCAGTGCCAGATTGTAGTTTTTATTGTTTCCCCCCTCTTGCATTTGCATCCTCCTGCAGAACCAGCACGGCACACCGTGGTCTCGATAGCAATGCTTCGAGAAAGGTTCCATAAGCATCCCATAAGTTGTGATCTTGGCACTGGAAACTGCAGTGCTGAAGTTCACCTCAAAATTCCAATAATGTTTTGCCCCTACAAGGCTCATGAAAACAAACCCAAACAGCCAGCGACGTCAAGGGCCGGAAATGGCATGTAGTCGGCAGTGTCGGAAGCAATTGGACAAACGCCTGGGAACTTCGGTGTGCTGTCGTGGAAAGCTCTTCTTCTCATCCTCCTCCTCTTCCATCACTTCATTCATCATTAAAATGTTTCCAACCCTACGACATGGCACTTGAATCCTCAAAAATCCTGCCGAACAATGCAAATTCCCCCAAAATGAACCAGGTGGAAGGACCTTTGTCATCAATGAAGGATATTTTTTGAGCGTTAGACCTGATGCCAAGACAGCAAACCTACTGCAAATGGCAGTTGCAAAAATTTATTTGCTAACACTCCTGTGAATTTGCATCCAATCAAAATTCAAAGCGCCCTTCTATGATGAGCTAGCGCAGGGTTCAAGTACACCATGTGGAATCAAAAGGAGGATTCGACGAGCCAATGGCAAACACGCCATCAAATGAGTTTGCTGCAATTCCCCACTCACAGTTTAGGCAACAACAATTTCGGAAATTTCATCTCCCTCATGCATAAGAATTGCAAAACACGAGGTGGGTTTGCTTAACTTGCGCAGCTGAGGATTGCACATTGGTAGCTCGGGAGAGCTTAGTATTCGGGTCGCATCCTCGTGCGATGTGTGGGACAAAGAAATATGGAGCAGGTGGGGAACTGAATGGGGGAGGGGGTGTACGATCGATAGTTGTTTCCTTCGCAACAATCCCCCTTCCCCACCTGTCATCTCGGTCTCGCGCCTGACTCATGTTTTGTCCCAAATTAATTGCACCGGGTCCCTTGTTGTCAAACTCCCAGCTCCGCACACCGCATGGCTAAACAGGGTTTCCTCTCCCCTTTCCTTTTCCATAGCCTGGAGGAATTCTCCAATGAAACGTTACACAGCACGTCATAACGACGCACATCAACGAACAAAAGTCCCCTTCAGAACCCAGGAAATTGAATAGTTTGTCCATCCTACTTTGTTCCTTCTGGCGCCATTATAAGGGTGCTAGAAGCTGCACAGAGTCCAAGACGAACTATTTCATTTTCTTCATAGGTTGACATTTCAGTTGGCTTTGAGAAATTAGGATAAAAATAAAACGTACGTAGCTTATAGAAGAGGTATGAGATGAATCAGTTGCACTCTACCTGATAAAACGTTCTGCAGGACTTTGTAGCAAGATATCTCAATATCATTGGATTCCTTCTCACAGTTTACCTGAATTGGTGTTGGGGCCGACAGGATGGCCTAGAGGTATGCACACTCGCCTCTAAGGTGTCTTGCCTGGGTTTGAATCTTGACCCAACTATAAACGCATCCCGGAGTTTGTGTGTGCCGTACACTCGGATGGAAGTAAAAAGGGCGTCTTGTCTGCTAGCATTTGTTGGCGGACGTTAAAGGTCACAATGAGTCCTTCGCGAAGAGTAGGTGAGCCACCGCCGGCATCCTCAACAACTTCCAAAACCTGCTGTAACCAGCAGAGGGCATTGCATCAGTGGCAAAGCAACACCCTCAGCCAATGAAGCTACCCCACAGCCTTGTGCTGCGTACGAACGAAGAAGAACCTGAATTGTTAACAAACAAACATTCAAATTCATTCAAATCCCAAGATGATGCTCCAATGGGATGAACATGCAGAGCCAAAACTACATCTATGTAGAGGCAATAGTTTGTTGCTTCCCAAGGCTAACACAAAGGATGGTCAAAATGTTCTGTGAATTGGTTATTCTTTGGTATCTTGCGGATCTGTTGTGTTTTGCCGATTCCGAACGGGCAAGTGTTACCCATTTCTCCCATGGCACTGGAAGTTTGCTACGTCATACACTTGTGACCCAACATTACGGCTGGTGGTCACTGAACTCTCTGCAATTCTCATAGGATATAGTTGTTAATTCTAGGGAATCCTCTTGCATTATGCCATGTCTGTACAACCATAAGATATTGTGTCTGGCCTTCACTTCTATGTCTGGCCAGTTGGGAGTGGGTCATGCCCGAGCAGCCGGAATGAAATCGATAAATGGGAGCAGCTGGGGTCTTGGGACTGCAACAACTTGATACCTCAAATGAAACAGTCTAACAGCCTGAATAATGGCATATGTCGACGCGTAACAGTGAAAGTAGTGTTGATGTTTAGTTAGCGAAGTGCGCATTGCCTGGGTGTCCATTGAGGTGGCCTAGCATGTGTTCGAGTAACGCAAGAACGATAGGAGAATTTCCAGGATAGTCAGGTTCACGATGTTTTTTCGTTCAAAATTTTTGGAGATTAGCAAAACTATACATTTTTGGAATATTCAGAGCATGAGGAATCCAAAAATTAATGTTTACATTTGCATAGACACCTTTGCGAAAATGACACTCAGGACAGTGATGAAGATCTGTAAAAGCATATTCCTGAACGGTATAGACCTCGTAGATCCTGCGTATAGGACTTATAGTTCAATCTGATACTAACAAGGCTGCTTTCTTGCTTTATAAACCCATACCTATAACTTCAAAGGACTTGCAATATCATGTATTATGTAATACAGTTATATCACAAATATAAAGACAATGGTTTTCAATTACCTTTGTTTGTTGCTTTTCTATAATCCTGAGCACTATTTTGAGGCCTTTATTGGATTCCTTGACCCAGAAAACATAGGATTAGCATATTTAATTAAGTCTCTAGGTTGACTAGAAGCCGAGATAGCGCAAAATATGTATTTTATGGCGGCCATTTTGAAAATCCAAAATGGCGGCCATGCAGGTGTCTGTGCAAATGCCAACATTGATTTTCAGATTCTCCATGCTCTGAAGATTCCAAAAATGTACAGGTTTGCTAATCCCAAAATTTTGATCGAAATTATATTTGTTAACATAGTGAACCTGACTAGGAAGCTGAAATATGGCTGCGGAAGAGTTTCTGAAAAGTGGTCATGGTTGGTCACCGACCTATCTATCATAATCACTGTGACCACATCATAGGCTTAGTTATTGCAATTCTCAATGACCTCAAATTTGTCACAATTGCGTATGGGCCCTTAGAATATGGTGAAACAAGGCAGCACATTTATGGATGTCGCTAAAATTGATCATCAAGGTGTCATCAAACATTTGTGCAGAAGAGTAGCTCCAAATATTCCACGGAATGGGATGGCAATGAATGGAGAAATTGCACTATCGCATTCTCCAGCAACAAAATAGGTAGCTACCTGCATGGATGTGAGTCCCTTGTATGTGTGCCCATGTCAGGATAACCTGCGGACGCAACCGATCCAATAACAGTTGCCCATGTCGAACCATTCATCATGGAGGATCGCAGTGTTAAGGTTGCCAAAATATCCCAAGAACTGGGAATCAATCCAGGCAGTCTTTTCACCATCATCTACACCCACCTGTGGATATCCAAGGTCTTAACGAATCATGATCATAAGCAAAGGATGCCATTCTGTTGATGTCATGACGCCCTCAAATTGCTCAACACAGATTCAGTCAACTTTATGGCTCGTTTTATCACCATGGGGGTCCTGAAACCAAATTGGAGTTCATTCAATGGAGGCACAAGAGATCACCATCTCGTAACAGATTTTTCAAAGAACCCTCAGCCTGCAAAATCATGGCTTCGATTTTCCGTGATGCCAAGGGAATTCTGCCGATTTGCCATATGCCTAACAAAACTGCAATCGTGGGGGAATTGGAATTGGTTGCCCTTTGTGGTTGAAAATGGCTGTTCACATGAAATATGTGAACCACCTGGTTTATAGTGCAGAAGCTGCTGCTCGGAGAGCACCCTGATATTGGAAGTGGTGCAACCTGGCGTCAAGTATCCTCCAAGAAAATTGGACCACTTTCTACCTGCAGTCCAGGAAGCAACTTACAATTTTATGGTTCCAGAGGTAACTTGCATACTCTTCGTGAAAGACATGGAATCTTTCATGTCCACAAACGACCTGTGCCAGCAGAGAGGTCCTCCGGCTTATGAGTGATGGTGGACTCATTTGATCGATGCATCACACCCGCCTATGAAACACCAGAGTGACAGTTTATAGCTGGTTCTAGATTCGATTCCAGGTTGGAGACAGCTCGGAGGTGAGTGCACTTAAATCTCGGATTTCCTACCAACCCATGAGGCAGGGGAATTTTGGCTGTCTCACTGGGGGGGAAAAATGTGGCAGCCCATGAAGGATAAATGTGATTGGGTATGCGGACTAAAGATGGACGCACTCCTCTTTTGCGACAATCTGGCTAACTCAACAAGGAAAATGAATTAACTTGTACTCCAGGACCAGGAGAGATGGATAATGCAAGCTGTGCAGTCATACGGCATGTCAAAAAAGGAATTCCGCAAGTTCAAATATTCCAATTGTTCAGCCCCTATGACCCATTATACCTGCGTTATCACCTCACCTCACCAAATCATCACCTTTTTAGAAGCAGGGGTGTGCTACTGTGTTCAGTTACCAGGTTTATTGCAGAGCGCTCGCCAGGTGGCTTAAGCACTCAAGCAAGAACTCGAACAAAACCGACGATATGGAACGGCTGGCTTGGCGAGCACTAGCAAGCTGCTCGGTTACTGAACATACCCCAGGTATTTAGCTGACATCGGTAAAATTATGCTTAAACCATTTCAACCTGTTAAGTACCATTCTTGGCCAATTTATGGTGATATTAGGAAGAGTACCCGTCCAAGGTGACAGGAAAGGCTCGCAAAATCTCCCTCCTCTCTCTCCCTTTCCCTCTCTACCTCCACCACTCCCCTCCCCCCCCCTCTCTTCCCAATTCCCCTGTCTCCCCCACTCTTCTCCCTCACCCTCTCTCTCTCTCTCTCTCTCCCTCCACAATCTTACTTATATGTGATATTTGATGTACCATACTCGTTACAGAGGGTCTGTGCCACCAAAGCAGCCTCCAGAGCAAGGGTTATACTCGGTGGTTTGCCATTGCCTTCCCAGCAGTAATTATGGCAGGAATTTGTAATTTGTTCAGGGTGCCGGCGATAGCTCTCCCATGCTTCGTGAAGGACACCTTGGGGATCTTTAACTTCCATCAACTAATGTCGGAACACGGGACGCCAGTTTAACGTCCATCGGAGGGACGGCACACATTGATGATTTAACAGTCTGTGAAGCACCAAGATGATAGTTTATAGCTGGGTCGGGATTCTACCCCGCGCTAGACAGCCTAGAGGAGATTGTGGGTACCTCGGAGGTCATCCTGTCAGCCCTGTTAAGAAACTCAGAGGATGTTAAGAAACGCTAAAAATGTATAATAAAAGTAGAATACAAACCCAAAAAGATCACGACCGATGTTTTTTTCAAAATGGCTGCCAAAATTGCTAAAATGTGCCAGACTTTTAAATACTGAATTCAGGACGTACGAGTATTAATACAAAATCACAGAACTACATATTTTCTATGAGGGCGTTACAATTTTCGATTTATCTTAATTAGGTAAATTGAAATTTTTAATTGAAATTTAGATTCAACATGGCGGCCATATATTTCAAAATGGCCACCAAAATTGCTAAAGTGTGCCATAAACTTTTAAATAATTAATTTAGGACGTGCGAGTATCAATACAAAATCACGGAACTACATATTTTCTATGAAGTCATTAAAAAATTTTACTTCCTAAATTAGGGGAATTAAAAATTTTAACTACTGCACCTTGTATAGATTCAACATGGCGGCCATTTTGAAAAAAATGTCCGTCATGTTGAATTTCGAGTTGGCTTATCAACTGGATTTAAAGAGTACCTTGTCTATACTAGTACCGACTGCAAAGGCACAATGAGCCGGCGAAGCCAAAGCCTCTTGCCACTATTTTACCCATCACTATGGCATCAGTAGGTTAGGTAGTTGGTAGTAGGTAGGTGTAGACTGTAGTAGGTACCGTAGCTGGTAAGACTTGGTAAAAGAGAAGAGCAGACAGTCCTCCCCAATAGTAATACCTGCATACAATAAATGTCACAAGAAGCTTAAGGAAGTAACTATACGATGTGCTAGCTTAAGGCCTATTTTAAGAAATTTTAACTGGGCTTAACATACGTTTTCACAGTATGTGTGGAGTCTTCTAACTTCACTCGGTGTCAGGGCTGGTTCTCTCCGGGCACTGCGGCTTCCTCCACCAGAAGAAGTTAGCTTGCAGTGATTAATTCGGTGAATTCCGTCTCAACTTCGGATATTTCCGGCCGTGAAAAACTATCCGTATTTCTAAATTAAATATGTAAACCGCTTATACCGTATTTCTGGCCGTGAAAAACTATCCCATACGGCCGCGAGATTTCTAAAAAATAATTCTTCATCAATGTTAGAATATTTGACGCCGTTTTCACCCTCCGAAACGTGTAATAATATTTTTTTGAAATGCTCGAATCTCATTAGTTCTGGTGTTTGATGACGATTTTCGTTGAAGATAACGAGGTTGGTCTTAACGTATTTTAATTACTAATTAGAGGTTTCATTAGATTGTGAATCAAAGAACGACGGGTGAAACAAACTCCGATTGAACTTTTTCGCAATTGTTTTATGCAAACTTCCGCATCCGGTCGATGGTGGCCACCATTGAGTGATTTCATTTTAGAAATATTTTTGCAAATGCTCGACTCTCATTGGGTCCGGTGTTTGGTGACGCATTTCGTTGAAGATAACCAGGCCCGTGCGGGCCGATGTTGGTCTTAAATTATTTTATTAATACATTGGAGGTGCATAAGATTGTGAATCAAACGATGACGCGTGAAAGAAACTCCTAATGAACATTTTAAATTTGTTATGCATACTTCCGCATCCACATGATGGCTGCCTCCACTGCGCGTCGGATTCTCGAGCCAAGGCATAATCAGGTTTTCAACATAATACGTACTCGTTTATTGACAACACCGGCTTCGCCGGCTATAATTACTCATTAGAGGTTTCATTAGATTGTGAATCAAAGAACGACGGGTGAAACAAACTCCTATTGAACTTTTTCGCAATTGTTTTATGCAAACTTCCGCATCCGGTCGATGGCGGCCACCATTGAGTGATTTCATTTTAGAAATATTTTTGCAAATGCTCGACTCTCATTGAGTCCGGTGTTTGGTGACGCGTTTTGTTGAAGATAACCAGGCCCGTGCGGGCCGATGTTGGTCTTAAATTATTTTATTAATACATTGGAGGTGCATAAGATTGTGAATCAAACGATGACGGGTGAAAGAAACTCCTAATGAACGTTTTAAATTTGTTATGCATACTTCCGCATCCGCAAGATGGCTGCCTCCACTGCGCTTCGGATTCTCGAGCCAAGGCATAATCAGGTTTTCAACATAATGCGTACTCGTTTATTGACAACACCGGCTTCGCCGGCTATAAGAGCATAACTGCCAAATTTCATGCAGAATCACAATGTGAATGATTCACCCTAATAGTAATAATGGGTGTTAGTGCATAGCAACTCACACGTGCTTGGGTTCCATTCCCTGGGCTTCTCGACCACTATGATATTTCCCGATTGAATATCTTGCGCAATGGCCTCCTCTTGTTTAATATATCGGGTGATCTTCAACATCGTAATGAATGTCGCTTGAAGGAGACCCCTCATGTAAGGGACAGCAGGCACCTGAACAGAAAACGTTATCACCTCTCAAACGGACACCATTACGCAAGAACATCACTTTCCACTGGCCATTCAACATCGCTTTTACGAGCGGGTGTTACAAAGAACACGATAACGTTTCGGAATAAAACGGCCATGATATGAAGTAGGACAAATGATTTTCGAACCGAATGCAAATTATGAAAGTGAGTTAGAAGTGCTCGCCAATAACGATCACACAAATGTCACGGAAAGAAAGAAAGATGTCGGTGTCATTCCAAGTGGAGCTTGTTAGGTGAATCATGAACCAAAGTAAAATGTTGTTCTGCACCGTTTGTTTTTCATTCCCTCGACTATTCACTTCATCACCTGAAAAATGGACCAGATTTTCATCACAGCAAAGGTCATCTCCTCTCCACTGGAATTTTATAAAACTCAATTAACAAAACTCCCCAAAACAACGAGTTGGCAGAAGGAATTACATGTTGGCAGAATTGCGGCCTATATATAGGCCTTCAGCATTCTCATGACCCATTTTTTAAATTCCAAGCAAACTTTTCTCAAAACCAGTTCGGAGACCATAAAATTAAGTCCCAATTTTGCCTCGTGTACTTATTTTGCCTCGAGCCTCGAAACTAATATGTAGCAGCACTAATTGCGAAGCAAAGTGAATATTGAATCGTCATTGCCAAAAGCACCGCCATGTAAAAATGGCGCAGGTTGACAACGGATCGGAATTGTTGGCTCTGATTCTCTACATTTTTATATGCATCGTCTTATGTCCCAGTACATGTGTTGTCTTTGTCCCCAGACAAAACGGAGTGAGCAAGCAGACATGGTTTGAATCTACACGATCAGAGAGCTGTTTGTCTTTTTATCAGAGATGGCTGAACGGATCTACGTCAAACTTGCAGGGGTTCATCAGTGCGTACCTGGGAGTGTTTTGGGCGAACTTTGTTTATTAATTTTGAAGAAAAAAAAGTTGGATTTTTTGGGGGATTTTAAAAAATCACTCTATGATGCATGAGCCTTTGTAGCAATGTGAAAGGTATAAGTATTAAATTATCCCCGATTAGTGTAATGTTTATTGGAAATTTTCCTTAGTGGGTGTAGGGAATTGTTTTAAGTACCCACAAAAAATGGGGGGGGGGGGCACATGGATTTCTTCAAAATGGCAATAGGATTAGAACATCACTGGGCAACGCTGGGTATTCCTGCTAGTATATATATATATATATATATATACATATATCTACGTAGATATATACATATTGTTACGGACGCGGTTAAAGATGTTATTTTGACCGAGCGGTGGTGTAACCGCGACCGAACAGTTATTCCCCGACTAATACCCGATTTGCCCCAAACTTTGGCCGGATCGCGCCACCGCTGTTCAATCGGGAAAACTCTAAAGCGACCGGATACAAAGAGGAAGAAGACGTACAGAAGAGGAATTGGATTTATTATTTACACATATAAGTAGGAAGAAAGCAGTCACGTTTATTTACAGACGAGATTAGATACACAGTGCAACGCTAGCTTACCTACAGTCTTAATTAACCCAGGGACAGAACAAACAAGGACAGACTCACTCGGGGAATGATGACAGGACTGGCGGGAGATGGATGGCTGGCGGGATAGGGAGGTCCACTGGTCCTTCAGCACGATTGACTCGTTGGGGAGCCGCCGCTCCTCCGCGGCCATGCTCCAAACTGCCGTCCAGGCCTCACGCTGCTGTGGCTGCAGTTTCGGTGGCTCCAGCTGCAGCAAATGCAGTTGCGGTGGCTCGAGCTGCAGTTCAACTCTGGACTTCTTGGTTGGACTCAACTCCTTGGACTCCCTCTCGTCTCTCGGTAAAGGCTCATCTCTCTTCTGGACCTCCTCTCGTGTCTCTGTCAAAGCTCATCTCTCGTCTGCCCTCGGGAAACGCCCTGCCTGCGGGTTATATAGGCCCCGCCCCTCAACCTTCGCGAACCTCCTCGATGTTTCTCTCCACACCCTCTCCAAGTCCAACCCCTTGTTCGTGGTTGGTTGAGTGGGGCTGACTCACTCGTCCCCTCTATGATGAGGTGGGGACCCGCCTTTCTTCCCCAACCCTGCCTCGTGGTCAATGGCGGATGAAGAGAAAACCGCCCAAAATGCAGTTGGCAATGCGAATGGCAATTGAGGAAAAGGGGGAATGGAAGTTTTGGGAGTGGGAATGAAGGGAATCTATCTCTTTCACTGGTGCAATGGAGTATTTCAATTAATGGGAGACACAGCCTTACTCTAAAACACATAATAAGATATAACTATTGAACAGGGGTATTCTATGATTGGCTGTGGTGTGGATGCTTTATGGACTAATTATTGGACGCCCTTTGACCTTTACACAGCTCCGGAGGCAGGAGGCGCAGAATAATAATAACAATAATCCACACAATCAAAAAAAAAAAATACAGTCCTCATATCTGCAACACTGCACCCTCCTCCTCTTAGGCACGTTCCGGGCCTACAACTTTTATTTAGTGTGACACGTAGGTGTAGTTCCCTCTACTTTTAACCTGACCCTGAGTGCGACAGTTTTTAAAACATAAATAAATGTGTCCCGCTGCTCCATTGCACCCTGCCTAACAGACTTACGCCCACAGTTAACCGAATTGCGGAATGGTCTTCAAACTACACACTGACGGTGGGGAGCATTATTTACAATGACACTACTTTTATTTACAAGACTAACCCAGGACCTGTGATTGTTCTTTCTGGGGGGAGACAGTCTGCTCTGCATCGACGCACCATGAAAGCACCCAAAAACGCACCAATACACCCCCAAGCACCAATCGGTGCAGTCATCACTGTTCATCAATGTTCAATAATAAAAATAACCAAACAACCCCTAACCCTGCAGGTGGTCTCTTGCTCTTCGGCTCCCTCTGCTGGTTATTATTATTGTCTTCCAGTTGTTGTCTTTCTTTCATTTTCTTACTGGCGGCCTATTTGCAATACAGTGTGCCCAATGTGTCCTTTTATTTTCTTTATTTATGGCCCACAGGGCCGACTAGTGTGGTTCACCTGTGGGGCATCGGTGCTCTGTGGCCAAGGTCCGCCAGCAAGATTTCGGGCCCTCATGGCCGGTTCCAGCAGAGGGGCCATGCCCCAACCCATGGGGTCCATCAGTGGTGCTCGGCCACAGGCATGTGGTCCATCGATGCAGACAGCTGGTTCTGGGAATTTCGGGCGCACAATGGCCGACCCATGCATGCTCCCCTCGGCGCCCAATGGCGCACAGGTCATGTGGGAGACAAAAGAGACAAATGAGCGAGGGGTAAGGTCACAAGGGTACACATCAATAAGGCAAAGCAAGGCGAAATGCGTACGGAGGGCGAAGTGAGAAAACTCGTCCCTACCGTACGTCACCCCCCTGTCACCTACACTACCCTTGCCCTTACCCCATATGTACAAAATCTACACATTACCAATCCGTCGCTACTGTCACGTCTTCCCCATATTTCTTCAATACCAAATTCGTCTCCACAATCCCTCTATCCAAAATTTGCCATCACCCAATTCGTCATCAATCCTCATAAGGAGGAAGAGATGGAACAACAAAGCACAATGTCACACCCACGTCATGATGCGTCTCACAATCCAAAACATTTGCACGTAAAAAATAATTAAACATGGCATGGTGTGGAGTACTTGTCACCTCAGGTGAGTGGATGCAGATGGTGCGAGGAGATCCTTCATCCTATCTATTCTCTAAATGACTTTTACACACTTTACACTACCCGGGGTCTTGCCCTGCCAATCCATTGGCCAACTTACACTATGGGTTCTAAAAACCAATTCCCATTGACCAAACTGTGGTGCTTCTCAATTTGGGGTCTCACTCCTCCGATTCATCTCCCGGTGCCCTTGCACAATTTCTGGGCTGTGACGTGTAGCTCTCCCAGCAGGTCTACCCACCTGCGCACCTCCACCACTGCAGTTGCCACCCGAGCTTACCTAGCTCCTCACCCTAACCTATCTAACTGGGGAAGGCCCCTCCTGGCTCTGTCACCCCTTGGTGCCCTCTGGCACTGGGCTACCCGGGTCCGTCCTCCGGATCCTCGGGCCCCATCCACAACAACTCTACCGGCTCCCAGAGCCCACCTGCGGCCTCACCTGGCCGACATCCTCACAGTGGTGGAGTGCCCAAACCAACTACACACACTAACAGGCTACACGCCCAGCCATTTCCACAACACTAATGCACCCATCCAAACACCATTCTGTCACCCGCACCACAGATGCCAATATCCAACCACAATTTACCTATACCCTCTACCTAACACTTACACTACCCGCCCCGGGTATTCGTGATGGGGGTCCACTCTTCCCCCATTCACACCTTCGCACCATCCACTCCACTCCACAATTTTCCACCATACTCACTCCACGACCATCCATTCCAATACTCCATACCATTTATTCCATACACCTGTTCCTCATACCTGTTGTTGCACACCTGTGCACTCACACCTGGTGCCACCTGCACACTCCTTCTCCCTGGACCATTTGGTCAACACAACACACATCACCATCACCATCACTCAAACACTGCTCCACACACCTGTCCAGTTGCACACCTGTGCAATCACACCTGTTCACAATACACTTCTATACACCTCTAACACTCACACGGCATCATCTCATCTAACTACTCCCCTCTGAAACTTGCGCTTCCCAGTCGCCCCTTTAAACTATTGCGCTCCCTCGTCATTATAATCCACACTAATCTACCTGCGTCCCCACTACAGGTATCCTTGTCACTAACTAATCTTAACGTTGCCTAATGTCATCTTCTAGGGCCCTACACACAATATCCTAACCCACCCGGGCTAGTTTTCACTGCCATAAACCCCATAATCTAGTGCTCCTTTGCCCCCCACTGTGAGGGATGGTGGATTGGCCATCCCATCACATCGGGGAGGTCCCACTATCAATTTTGCTCGTCCAAATTCCAACCAATCAAAAATTTTCTATTTACTGCCAATTCTATTCACTTTTCGAAATTTCGGATCAAAACACTATCACTATCACCATCATCACAGTCCGCTATATCCGAGCCTCGGTGCGTCATGACATCATTAAACTCGGCTTCGTAAAGCCGAGCAATGAATTCGGGTGGTTTGGTCGCCTGCAGGTTGAATCCGTCCGGCTTTCGGTTCAAGGGAGGTGGTTTGGTCGGGCCGAGATTCCACGCACCATCTCGGCGCGGCACCTTGCGGTCCCGGGCCCGATGGCTCAATCTCCCTCGGTCGGAACCCCGTCCCCGCGAGGGGGCACCGTTCCGCTTCCTCCCACTCGCCCTTGAACCGGACCGGTCGCCTCGCCCGCCAAGGCCCGGACTCGACCGTGCGGGGCGGGGCCAAGCCCGAATCGGCAACGACGCTTCGAAGAGAAACGACGCAGCTTCGATCCGCGCCGGGCCCTGCATCCAACAAAGGGCTCCTCGCACCGAGTGCTCGCATCGGCTATCCGTCGCCCTAACCGCTAACCCGGTTACCGTCGATGCTTCACCGGCATGCTCACACGCATATGCTACCCCTTTCACCCTCACCAACCCCGGCATTCCAACGCCGTCCGTACATTCCACCAACGCTCTCCCTGTTACACACCACACCTCTCACGCACACTCTTGCGCACACCTCGGTCCACACCTCTCCTCCGTTACGTCCTCCGTAACACTCACCATGGGCGTGCACTCTGGCATCCACCCACTAACGCGCTCACATGGGCTCTCCCACACTCGCGCTACCACCAACTCAGGTGTGCTTCCTCGCACACGTTCCACCACCACCTTACTCTCCGTGTCACTCTCCGTACACACCGACGTGCATTCTCGCTCGCACTCAGTTTCACTCCCACACTTTATAACACACTCACCCCTTGACGCACACTTTTTTTCCACACGCGTGCCATTTCCACTCACACGGGACCCTTCACCAACGCCCGGATGCTTCCTCGATCCCAAGCGCGCGAAAATTCTTTTGTCACCAAACATCCTCCTGCAAAATCAACCCGCACAATATACAGCACGACTCACCTGGGGGATTCCCTTCTCCACACGCACCTGCACACTCTTTATTTGGTTAGTGAGCACCACATTATGATTTGAGCAGGGACTTTGTACATATTCCATCTTTTCCTCCCGCCGCGAGTGGTTTTCTAAGTCCCCGGTCTCTTCAATTTCAACGCCCACTGCCGCTTTTTCTTTACTCACCTCGACGACCGTTGGCTTTAATAAAATTCCCTCTACCTCATCGGTCGCCGGCTTTTCCAAACCCCGTGTCGCGATTTCTACCCCCGTCATTGTACCCGCGCTTTTCTCCGCTTCGTTCAACCGGCGCTTCTCGACCCGCGTTACCTCCTCGTGCACCCGTGGGACCTGCTCGCCCAACCTGCGGTCAATGTCTTCCTGTATTCTTTTTACCGTGGCGTTCATTTGCTCCCGAAATCCAACCGGGTTGTACCTTGCTTCGTGCCTCGCTTTTTTCGCGTCTAGCCCCTGAGTAGCCATCATTGCATCAAATCCCTTACTGTCACCTCTCAGAGCGGCACTGAAATGCATCATCAAAACACCCCAGTCCATTGGCACTGCGGGTCCGGCTATCGCCGTCACGTACGGGAGGCCGCCATTTTGTGTGCCTGTAACCTCGTGCGCGAGAGCGCCATTTTGCGCGTCTGATACTCCCTCAACCACATTGCCAATGTTCTCCTCTACTTCGTCCCTCTGATCCTGGGTTACTCCTAACCCCTCCTCTAGCTCACCCACCGGCATCCGATCGCCTTGACCAGCCATGGCGCAATTTCAAAATTCGGGTTTTTGTAAAACAACACAAATTTCCAGTAGCTTGTAATTTTGAGCGCGTTAAGCGCGCTTCGGGTCCGTATATCACTCCCAGACACCAATTGTTACTGTAATAACACAATTGGTGTCCAAAATTTGGGCTAAATAAATTTAGTCCCAGGTTCGAATCCCAACTCCTGACTACCAATTGTTACGGACGCGGTTAAAGATGTTATTTTGACCGAGCGGTGGTGTAACCGCGACCGAACAGTTATTCCCCGACTAATACCCGATTTGCCCCAAACTTTGGCCGGATCGCGCCACCGCTGTTCAATCAGGAAAACTCTAAAGCGACCGAATACAAAGAGGAAGAAGACGTACAGAAGAGGAATTGGATTTATTATTTACACATATAAGTAGGAAGAAAGCAGTCACGTTTATTTACAGACGAGATTAGATACACAGTGCAACGCTAGCTTACCTACAGTCTTAATTAACCCAGGGACAGAACAAACAAGGACAGACTCACTCGGGGAATGATGACAGGACTGGCGGGAGATGGATGGCTGGCGGGATAGGGAGGTCCACTGGTCCTTCAGCACGATTGACTCGTTGGGCAGCCGCCGCTCCTCCGCGGCCCTGCTCCAAACTGCCGTCCAGGCCTCACGCTGCTGTGGCTGCAGTTTCGGTGGCTCTAGCTGCAGCAAATGCAGTTGCGGTGGCTCGAGCTGCAGTTCAACTCTGGACTTCTCTCGGACTCAACTCAAAGCGCCTCTCTTGGACTCAACCGCTTGGACTCCCTCTCGTCTCTCTGTAAAAGCTCATCTCTTTGGGAAACGCCCTAGCTGCGGGTTATATAGGCCCCGCCCCTCAACCTTCGCGAACCTCCTCGATGTTTCTTTCCACACCCTCTCCAAGTCCAACCCCTTGTTCGTGGTTGGTTGAGTGGGGCTGACTCACTCCTCCCCTCTATTGACGAGGTGGGGACCCGCCTTTCTTCCCCAACCCTGCCTCGTGGTCAATGGCGGATGAAGAGAAAACCGCCCAAAATGCAGTTGGCAATGCGAATGGCAATTGATGAAAAGGGGGGAATGGAAGTTTTGGGAGTGGGAATGAAGGGAATCTATCTCTTTCACTGGTGCAATGGAGTATTTCAATTAATGGGAGACACAGCCTTACCCTAAAACACATAATAAGATATAAGCTATCGAACAGGGGTATTCTATGATTAGCTGTGGTGTGGATGCTTTATGGACTAATTATGGGACGCCCTTTGACCTTTACACAGCTCCGGAGGCAGGAGGCGCAGAATAACAATAATAATAATACACACAATAAAAAAAATACAGTCCTCATATCCGCAACAATATATATATATATATATATATATATATATATATATATATATATATATATATATATAAAGCTCGTGGAGGACATTGGACATACAACACCTGCAGGAAAAAGGCATTAGTAGACTTCAAGTAATCGTATATGGGAGGAGATGAAACAGATCAACCTGCTGGAAAATTGTTACAGGAGTTGGAAGAGAACTGGAGATTTTGTTTTTTGTGTCATCATGAATTGGATCTCTGAGATGAGAAAAATCATGACAAAGGTGAAGTAAGTAGGGAAGGTGGAGGAGTAATACCCGGAGGATGTAAAGCGGATATGATGAGGTCAACTCTAAGGAAATAAGTAGGCCTATAGAAGGTGTTAGGTATGCCTAATATCAGGAAAGGACAAAGAGAGAAATTGTGAAAAAATTAACGAAACACATCAAGGGCTTTGTATAAGTAATAACTATTTCAAACAATCGTTGTTATAAGTATGTTCAACAGTAAAGGTAGAAAGGAATGTTTTCTGGTTCACACCTTTGCTTAAACATCGTTTTTCATCCACGGCAATCAATTCCACAAACCGATCATGTTGTATGTTGAAATATGTTGAAAAACTTTACATGGGGTGTACTTACTTTTTCACGTGACTGTATATATCTACATGTCTGGGTAGTGTCTGTTGTCACTGAACTACTCCCTGAAACTTTTGTTTCCGTGGGTGTGAAGTGTTTTAAATAATGTGTTGGTGGTCTTGAATCACGTGGTGGTGAGGTATTTTGAATTATGTGTTGGTGAGGTGTTTTTAAATGACATCATGGTGAGGTGTTTTGAATTTTGTGGCTGTGAGGTGTTTTAATTTCGTGGTGGTGAGGTGTTTTTAATTTTGTGGCTTTGAGGTGTTTTTAATTTCGTGGTGGTGAGGTGTTTTTAATTTCGTAGTGGTGAGGTGTTTTTAATTTCGTGGCTGTGAGTTGTTTTTAATTTCGTGTTTTGTGGCTGTGAGGTGTTTTTAATTTCGTGGTGGTGAGGTGTTTTGAATTACTTGGTGGTGAGGTAAAGTATTTAACACACAACACAACACAACAACTCAGGTACAGTCATTATGCTCAGCTAAAATAAGCCTGCTCCTCAGTAACGACGCGTGGTGAGGCGAGCGTAGCGAGCCAAGCCAAGCTAGTATATATATATATATATATATATATATATATATATATATATATATATATATATATATATATATATATATAATATATATATATATATTTAATGTTGAAGGCTCCAGGCACGGACCATCAAGGCCAAGCCTTAAATAAAATTGAGTGAGACAGTAAGCAAGACTAGCAATCCTGACACGGAGAGTGTAAGATGCTTCCAGGCACCACTTTAATGCTCCTAAATCAGAACGGTAGTACTACCCTGGGCAGTTGCTGTCTACAACATACTACCTATAGATATACTATATGATCTACTGAAGAATCCATCAATTGCATTACCCAGTGCAGAGTGTGAAAAATCTGATAGCGTTTTCACATACTGTATTTAAATTTTCTCTTTGCATTTATGTTTATTTAAATTATACAATGGACAACAAAATGTAAATGTTTCATGATATTTGTCATATTATATCACCTTTATCTATCAATATTGTTGAAATTAAGATCAAATAGCTGTATGTTGAAATATGTTGAAAAAGTCAAAACTTGCAAATCAAAAGATTTCAACAACTATTTCCAGATGTCTACCTTCAGAAAGTTAAGCAGAAACAATAATACGAAATTATCCAAGTGGGGCAGAAAAACGAAAAAACTAAAAGCAGAGAAGAATTTACATGAATGTTTACAAAAAGTTACTAATTTCTTCAAAAGTAAAACCGAGAATGAAGCAACAGCACCAGAAGCATCAGCGTTTCGGCTAACAGGTAAAAATATTTCTACCTTACTAACCACGTTTTTCGAGTTATATCTGGAGTTTGTTGTTTTTCGAACCCAATACAATGCACTCGCATTGAGATGTCAAATTAATCTAGAATCATTACATTCCTATTATAATATTAATTTTACTTTTTTATAGTAATAGCTTTGTTTTCTGTATGGTTTTGGTGAATATTGGACAATAGAGTAAAGTCAAATCGCAAACTTCGGTGCATTATTGAAGGGATATGCATCTACTATAAATGGACAGTGACAATGGACATCTACTATAAAATGTGTTTTTTTGTGTGTGTGTGTGTGTGTGTGTGTGTGTGTGTGTGTGTGTGTGTGTGTGTGTGTGTGTGTGTGTGTGTGTGTGTGTGTGAGAGGAATGTTTTTGTGGAGTTCTACTGGAGCTTTCTGATGTGGAATGTGACACACCAAAATCATCGTTATGATTTCCTGACTTGATTAGGCTAATTAACTACACAACAAATCCGGAAGAATTCCTATACTTTAAATGCACGTCATGTTAAGGTATATAGAAGCAGCTTAATATGTCCTTCAACGGCATGCCATTTCAATTACAAAAGAAACAAGAGCAATCAGAGCATGCAGACCCCCGCCAGGACATGTTTTCAGTTGTTTTTAAGGCTCTTGTGTTAAAATAAATATGGCGACCGAACCACGTGACCGATGACGTCATCGTTAATTTTTTCTCCACCAATTTATCCCTAGATGATGCTCAAGAAATTTCATCTTGATCGGATGAAGTTTTGTACCTGTGGATTTATGACGTCATAATGGAATTATGACACCATCGTTAACATGTTATTCCCCATGGAGAGTTTTTTTACAATGAGCCATGTCTCAATTTTTTCACTTCAGCGCTTTCAGAGATATAGAGGTGCAAATGTTTTCCAATATGGCGGCCATACCACGTGAGCTATGACGTCATAATTATTATTTTAAAATGATACCGGTGAAGTTGCACCTATGGCGAAAAAATCAACCAACGGTTGCAGAGAAAATCATACTTATTTTATGCGGACAAACAAACAAACAGACAAACAGACAGAAACAAATTGATTCAAATGCAATGCCCTCTACTCAGGTGAGGGTAATAAGAAAGAACAATCAGAGATTGCAGACCCTCGCCAGAATGTGTGTGGTTTTGTCCTGTGGGTCCTCGGAGTCCTCGGAGTCTTTTTGGTACTCTGGGTCTTTTGAATCTTTGGGGTATTTGGGGTATTTGGGATCTTATGGCCCTTTGGTGGCTTTAAGGGTCTTTCAGATATTTTTGGTCATCTGGGTCTTTTGGGTCTTCAAGGGTATCTAAGGCCCTCTGGGTCCTTCAGGTCTTTTGGGTCTTCGGGGTTTTTAAGGGTGTTCAGGGAGTTTTTGGTCTTCATGGTATTTAAGGCTCTTTGGGGTCCTTTGGGTCTTTAAGGGTCATTTGGGTCCTCTGGGTCTGTCGGGTTTTTAAGGGTCTTCGGTGTCTTCTTGGGTTTTCAGAGTCTTTTGGGTCCTCTGGGTCCTTTAGGTCTTAAAAGGTTTTAGCTTGTAAAGGGTGTAAAGTGTTTTAGGTGTCTTGAAGGGTCGTAGGTGTCCTAAGAGTTTTAGTGTATTTGGGTCTTTGTGGTCTTCATGAGCCTCAGGGAAGTAAAGATTTGAAAAGGTCTTAGGGGTCATAAATGGTCTTAGTGGTTCTAAATTTCTAAAGTTCTAAAATGGTTCTAAAGGGTCTAATGTAATTAATATACATACTCACGTTTTGTGTGGACAAACAAACAAACAAGAAAGACGTCGTGCAGAGCATAATACTTGCGAGATCCATAAAACAAATTTGACCTTAAACGTAACTGTTGGTTGAATTAAAAGACCAAATATGCAAATCCTCTTCAAATTTCAAATCAATCAGATGTAAATTGACGGTTTTAAAAATGTGGCCTATGCTGACCTTTTGAGCTCAAATTCATTGGTCGTTGAATTCAGTGACCTGATATTGAAAACCTGTTAAATTTCAAGTTAATCGGATGAAAATTGAGGGTTTTAGAAATGTCACTGCAGTTTTTAGCCGCGACGAGCAGCTCTATGAGAGGACCGCGTTGTTGTTCTTGTTGTTGGGGTGCCTTTTTGAATAGCGCATGCGCATACACTCGGACGTGCGTTGGTATGAGGTAAGAACATGGCAGCTGGTGACCACACTGTGGTCAATTTTATCTTTTTTTATTTTAATGATTTTTTTTGCATACAAGATTGAGGCTCGTGTAAGAGCTAACATTAAACGCGAAAAACCTAAACGGACACATAAAACATATCATAAATGGAGCGGGAGACAAGATGGGGAGAGAGAGGGAAGCACACAAGCACAACAACGGTAGAGAACAGGGACATCGGGAGATCTGTGGAAGGGAGAGGGCTGGGGGTGGGGGAGAGGTGTGGGGGGGGATTTCAGGAATGAAGGTTAACACGGTATAAAACAAATTGACACTACTAGGAATTTCAGGAATGAAGTCGGAGATTGAAAGAGGTGTATTTGGGGTGAATTAACAGGGGTAGAAAAGATCAAGGTTTTGGATGGGGGAAGATAAGAGATGGTAGTGAACAGCTGTTTTAAAGACCTGGAGGGATGAGTGGGATTGAATAGAGTGTGGGAGTTCGTTCAAGAGGCGGGAGAAAAGAGGGATGAAAGAGTGAAGGTGAGCAGAGAGTCTTGATTTTGGCAGTTTCACCAGAAGAGGGTTGCTGCCAGATCTTGTGCGACCTGTAGGAATATTTGGGAGACAGAGCACAGACTGGGCTGGGGGAGCTAGGCCGGATAGGAGTCGGTAGAGGAGAGAAAAACCATCAACCTTCTTGCGGTGAGGGAGTGAAAGGCCCTCACAATCAGCTTCATCATGGGAGATTCCAATGATTCTGAAAGCTTTGGTTTCAACAGCATGAAGCCGAGCTAGGTGTGAGGCAGGAGCACCAGCCCAAAGGGAAGAGCAGTATTCCATCAAGCTTCAGATGAAAGCTTTGTATGTGGTGAGGAGCTCAGGTGTGCCAAGGAAGGACTTCGCACGACGGAGGATGCCCAGTCGGCGACTGGCTTTGGAGGCCAGATTGTAAATGCGGTTTTCCCAGGAAAGATCAAGTTGTTGACCTTTGGCCGATGTTGACCTTTTGGCTGATGTTGACGTCAAAAATAAATGGTGGTTCAATTCAGTGACCCGATGCGCAAATCCTCTTCAAACCTCAAGTCAATCGGATCAAAATTGAGGATTTTATATATTACACCTAAGCGTTGACCTTTGGCAAAACTATATTGACCTTTTGACCAAAATATCAATGGGCTTCTTCCTTATTAACAACTCTACCGTTTGGTGAAGTTTCGTGAAGATCGGTTTAAAATTGTGACCTGTAGGCAACCGACAGACATACAGACAAACAGAATAACACACACGACCAAGCAATATAATTCAAAAATCTTCGATTTCGCAAGTAACAAACATAAACAGACCCAAAGGCAATACCCTCTCCTGTGGCGAGGGTAATATAAATAAGTGATAACATTGTATCAATGCACATATCAATTAATACTGATAATATTAACAACAATAATAATAACTAGAACTGCCACTTAGTATCACTTCACTTGGCAATAATAATAACGAACGTATAATCCCCCTCCCTGGGCCAAGCACATCTGGGGTTGGTGAAAGGCAAGCTAATGCTCAAGCAGCACAGTAGGCAGGTATGCTACAAGGCAGTGTAAACCAATGAAAATTTGGTCCAATTTGGTCCCACTATTTATGAACCCACGACTTTTGCCCAGAAATCCAGAATCGCTGAGGCTGCCCTTGAGGATTGTGTGAGGAGGGATATTAATAAGGTGAAGGTGGTTGGAGAGTGGAGAGAGTATGCTGAGGACAGGGGGAAGTGGAGGAGTAGCGTGTCGAGGCAGGGCAGAAGCTCCGCACTGTTGCACCTCATCCCTTATATATACCACTTTTAGAGGCCATTTTTCCCCGCAGAGCAGGGGTTGGCCTTTTTCGGGCACCATTGTCCCCTTTTTAAGCAATGTTTTATGGCCGGATGCCCTTCCTGCCACCAACCATGTTAGTCACCTCTTGCGACACACAGGGAATTACCAGTGAGCTGGTACTCAATTTGCCGACCTCGGAAGGATGATAGGCTGAGTCAACCCTCCTGGTGTTAATTCAGCGATCGACCGGGATTCGAAACCCAGGATCCTAGGATCCCAAGCCGGCACCCTAACCGCTAAGCCAACACCTTATAAAGGGAAGAAAGAAGAAGTGTTCAAGTATATAATTTAATTGAAATAAAATAAAGATTTTAAACGTTGTCGAAAACAATCCTTTTGGAAGTTTACCTCCATTGATGCAGCGTCTTTTACACCACCTTATTTAACACATTACGCCAGTTCTTCGCGCTTGTTGTTTGTGTCCTTTATGATGTCCTTAAAAACAGCCATGTTTCCTGTTTGGAATGATTTTAAATTTTGTTTGACTGTTGTTTTCCGATTCAAGTTCCAATTCATGTTCAAAATACAACATTCAATAGAAATGCTCCTCGATTATAAAATGCATTTTTGTTCCTCGATTATAAAATGACGTTTGTAGACAGACAGACAACGCAAACCAATTGCCTAACCCTGCTTTTCGTATCATACATGCAGTGTAATAATAATGCATTCGACGGATGGTTCAAGGTTACCTTGTACTTCTTGTTCTCTGCAATTGTGATGCAGCGGAAGATCACTCGAAGTTTGTGGAGTGGTAGTGGCAATTCCAGGGTGAAGTGACATCACGGCTGCACAAAGCATCCTGGGCGAGGCAGTGAACAGCGATGAAGGTTTCTAGTGAACGGAAATATCAAAGCAGCTGAGATTTACAGATTTTGTCAGCAGAGTTCAGCGATACCTGGAGCGCACCTACAAGTATGTGCGAACGATGAAAATGGCTTCAAAGTATATGCAAATGAATGCAGGATACATTTGAGCACAGACAGACTCAGACACAGACTTGAGCAGACGACCAAATTGGGAAAGGGTTGGGAGGTAATGGTACAAGAAGTGTCGTGTGACCTTCAATTACCTTCAAATTTCAGGCAAGATTCACAAACAACGAATAATTGCGACGAGATAATGAGTGCATTATTAATTATTGGAACGAAAGATTATCACAGATAAATATAAAAGTAAAGCCAACAAGTAAAGATACATTCAAAGTACACCGCCCCCATGCCAAATAAATAAATAACATCCTCCAGCGTGGCATTGCCATGGTGGCTTCGGTGCCCGGCGATACCGCCATGCAGCACAGAGAGACGATATTGGGAGGGAGAGGTGTACAATAATTGATTGATTAATTGCACAATTAAAATCAATAAATGATTATTGTAATATCAGTTCTTAATCAATTGGCTAATAGCATACCTAAACTACAAGTGTTTCATCTGAAGCTGTAACTTTTTGAAAATTAATTAAATAAGGCATTAATTGAAAAAGTTAAATAATCAATTGATTAATTGATTAATCAATAAATAATTAATCGATTAATTGATTAATCAATAAATCAAAAATATTCTTTATAGCCAATTCACTTGGTCAGTGTCGTGTCCGAATATCAGCTTCCAAGCTTAAAAGATGCCTGAGATATTGCCTAGGTGAGAAAGAAAATAAATAAGTGATTAATAACAAAAATAAATAATATTCGTAAAATAATTAAATCATTTCTCAATTGGCCAATAGAATATCTAAACCACCACCGTTTCATTCGAATCTGTAACTTTCAATGAATCAAGTCATTAATCAAAAATGAAATAATTAATCATTTAATTGCTTCATCAATAAATCAAAAATACCATTTACAGCCAAATCATTTGGTCATTGTCGTGTCCAAATATCAGCTTCCTAAGCTGAAAAGGTGCCTGAGATATTTACCAGATGAGAAAGGAAATAAATAAGTACTTAATTAATCGATAATAATTAATTAATTAATTAACGGATTCATTAAAAAACAAAAAATATTGTTTTTTCAAAGCACGTGCTCACTATTGTGCCAAACTTTCAACTTCCTAGCTCAAAGGATGGCTGAGATATCGCCCGGACAAACAAACAAACAAGAAGACGTCATGCAGAGTACGATACTTGAAAAATCCGCCCCCCCCCCAAAAAAGGGTTGCCATTGGTCCAGCAAATTGTCCATTTCATCAAGATTAAAATTGACAATCCTGAACAAAGCTCGGGTCAATAGGATGAAAAGTGACGATTTTTGAGTTTGAAATTGATGATTTTAGAAGTTTGACCTTGAGTTAACCTTTGAAATTTTGTCCTTAAAAATAGTTGGTTTCCCAATTCAGTGATGAACTCTGCAAACGGTGTTAAATTTTCAAGTGAATTGGATGAATTCACGAGCCTCGATCTTGTATACAAAAAAAAAGAAGAAAAAAAAGATGAAAATTGATGATTTTGGAAGTTTGGCCTTGAGTTGACCTTTGATCTTTTGACCTCAAAAATAGTTTGTTTCTCTATTTAGTGACCCAATGGGAAAATGCTGTTAAATTTTCAATTCAATCGGATGAAAAATGGCGATTTACGAAATTTGACCTCCAGATGACCTTAGACCTCAATCAATAGGCTTGTCAATTGTGAGGACCTCCACAACTTCTTGAAGTTTCATGACAATCGGTTTGGAATTGTGACCTGTAGGCAAGTGACAACCAGACACACAAACAAACAGACAGACAATAACAAACGCAACTGACCAATACACTTGAAAAATCTTCGATTTTGCAAGTAACAATAAAGAAAACAAGTACAGATGCATTCAAAGTACATCGCCCCCATGCCAACTAAATTAATATCCTCCAGCACGGTATTGCTGGGGCACCTTTGGCGCCCGGGGATTCTGCCGTGCAGCACATAGAGACGGTATTGGGAAGGAAAAGTGTACAATAATTATAATCAATTGATTAATTGTGTAATTAAAATCAATAAATAGTAATTGCAAAATAATTTCTTAATCAATTGTCTTATAGCATCCCTCAACCGCCAGTGTTTCGTCCGAAGCTGTAACTCTTTGAAAATTAATTAAATCTGTTAATCAAAAATTAAATAAACAATTGATTAATTGATAGATAAAAAATCGATTAATTGATTAATCAATAAATCAAAATATCCTTTTTAGCCACATCACTTGGTCATTGTCATGTCCGAATATCAGCTTCCCATCTCAAAAGGTGCCTGAAATATTGCCCAGATGAGAAAGAAAATATTTAAGTGATTAATAATTACAATAAATAAATAATAATGGTAAAATAATTAAATTATTAATCAATTGGCTACTAGAATACCTAAACCATCATCGTTTCATCCGAATCTGTAACTTAAAATTTTAAAAATTAATTCAGGCATTAATTAAATAATTAAATAATTAATAGATTAATCAGTAAATCAAAATGTCCTTTATAGCCAAATCACCTGGTCATTGTCGTGTCCAAATATCAGCTTCCTAACTCAAAAGGTGCCTGAGACATTGCCCCGATAAGAAAGGAAATGTATAAGTACTTAATTAATCGATAATAATTAAGTAACTCATCAATTAATCGATTAATCAAAAAGCAAAAAATACTGGTTTTGCCAAAGCACTTACTTACAATTGTGCCGAAATTTCAGCTTCCGAGGTCAAAGGATGGCTGAGATATCGTCCGGACAAACAGGAAAACAAACAGACAACCAGAGTGAAAACGGAGTACTCCCTTTCAGCGCACGTCATCACCAGGCCCCCTTCGGTGCCCGGCAATGACGTCATGCAGCGCCTGGAGATTGAATATGAAAGGAGCAGTGTAGTGTACAATATGTACATTTTTGAAATGAGAGGTCGCCGTTTGCTTTCCACGAGGGCATCAAGCCCGTTTTCATGCTCCGAAACAATTTATGAACACGTGCTTGTGGGAGATTATTCAAAATATCCTGAATCACTTCACACAATTAAATAGACTTTCCTGATTGCCATTTAACCGTTTTCTTCAAAAAAAAACTGGTACTGCTTCAACGCCATTCAAAGCTGGAGCTCACGTTGGAAAAGTCACGGTTATGAGGATTTCATCCCCTTTACCATCAAAGTTAATTCCACCACATTTGCTGTGATACTTGGGATCACCATTCCCGAACTCAATGAGTCACAATCTCTTAGTACTTGGCAGCAGTCACAGTGTCATACCTGAGAAACCGATGGCATCCTTGGAAGACGCCAAAATGCTTGCTGGCCACTCCCCATGCTTCACGGTAGATGTTGTACATTAACTATCGGGGGCGGATCCTGAATTTTAGTATTGGGCGGATGGGGGGTATGGGTAGTTTTGTAAGTGTTTCCTTTTTGGAATTCAGAAATGCGGAACTAATCATGCATTTCAAGATCATAACATGACAAAACACACTCTGATACCAAGAGTCACCAGACTTGGGCTAATTTGTCTATGATGTATCGTTATTATGATTGTAAATCTCAGAATAAGCTATTAGAGATTTTGGGGGAAAAAATGCGACTTCAATAAAGGGGCCTCAGGTGGGTTGGAAGATTGAGGAGAGGGATGTTCTTCTGAACCTTCAAACTCCACCTGGATCCACTCCTAGGTACGATAACGTGCTTCTCAATGGCACTGAAGCAATTGTTACTTCCGCCACTGAAGGTGCATTTATGGAGGTTATGTTTTCACTCTCGTCTGTTTGTTTGTCTGTGAACAAGACATCTCAAAAAGTTGTGGACGGATTGGAACGAATCTTGGTGGCGAGGTTGAGTGTGTGACAAGGAAAACTGTATTCAATTTTGCTGAAGATTCTAATCCGGATCAGACATTTTAAAAAGTGATTCGTCACCATTGAATGATAGGGATAATCCAATTGTTCTAATCTAATCCTAATCCTAATCCGCCGGGGTTCAAACTTCAAAGAGTTTCGACAAAGACCTCCCAGACTCGACAGAAAGACGTTCTATCCATTAGGCCATACAGGACTCCTGTTTAACTTCCACCCGAGAGTCACATTCCGCACACACACATTGATGAATCACCCTCCCTGTGAAACACCAGGGTGACACTTTATAGCTGGGTAGTGATTCTAACCTAGGCTAGACAGACGAGAGGCGAGTGTGCATACCTCTAAGACCTAGGCCCTCTTGTCAGCCCATCAGGGTCACCGAAGGAATGTGGGAATAGGCCTACTCAATTGACTAAGTGGCTGCAGTTGGTTTGCGGTTCATGGAATAAGTAACAAACTTGAAGTTTCGCACGCCTGAACCTACAAGGACAACCACAAAGGAGGCAAGTAATAATGTGGTAAATATATTTCATCCCAGGAGTAGAAAAAGGTGTTGTGGAAAGGTGATGTTCAAGTGCTTTTCCAAACCTGACCAAATTGCATGATGTTGTAACTCCGCATCGCGCTAGGGATTCCACAATGCACTGCGAGTCCATCAGCTGGACCTTTTGTGAAGTCCTTGAGAATAACATGGGTTGTGTTGTTATTCTTTTTTTGTTGTTGTTGCTGATGGTACAATGGATCTCATGCCACCGGTGCTTGCGGCTACAGAAGTCTCACATAAAAGGCACCTGTGCTCACAGGGCTGCCCTACCAGGACTAATGATCCGACCCTGACACTCACCCCGCATCCTTCGTCCTGATTGGTGGTTCTCTTGGATTTTTGACACATGGCTCAGACTGTTTTGTCAAATCGCGCGACCCAACATGCAAACCGATGACGATAAATCAAAGACAATCGTCTGAAAGGTAACGTCAAAAGGTAGGATCATTAAAGTACAATTTGGATCAAACCAGGGAGGAGCAACCTGGACGTGAACTACAAAACTTTCTTCGTTCTGATGGCTTTTGGGATCGCCTACACTTTTCCGATGAAAGGAATGTTTAATATGAAATGTTTTCAATAAGAGAACTTTTCTGTCAACTAAAGGATCAGAGAGAGAAGAATGAGGAGAGGATAATGAATGGTGGTGCTGAGAGGGAGGGAGTCAGTGGGTGTACGAGGAAGATGAAAGACCACACTGAACAAAAGGAAGTTCTTTCAAAGCAGAATGTTTTCCTTAATCAGTACGCTGAACTCTTTTTGTCCCCCGTCGCACCGCGGAGCGAAAGGGGGACTATGGTTTTCCCCTCCGTCCGTGTGTGCGTCCGTCCGTGCGTGCGTCCGTGCATGAGTGCGTGCGGATGTACGTGTGTGCGTACGTGCATGCGTGCGTGCGTAAGCGAAGGACCGAATTCTAATTTGGTGTGGGTCCAACCCACGTCAAAATCCAAGATGGCCGCCGCCATGTATGTCTGAACATTGTGAGCGGAATATCTTGAAAAATAAGCGAAGTACCAACTTCTAATCTGGTGTGTGGGTGTATCTACGGATAAGGGAGAACGCTATTGAAAATTGGGTCGCCACGTCAAAATACAAGATGGTCGCCAACATATATATGTCTGAACCTTGTGAGCGAAATATCTTGAAAAATAAACGATCTACTAACTTCTAATCTGGTGTGTGGGTGTATCTATGCATAAGGAAGGACGCTATTGAAAATTGGGTCGCCACGTCAAGATCCAAGATGGCCGCCTTGCGTCTCCCACTTTGTCAACTCACATCACTTCACCGACGGGGGACCTCGGCGTAACGCTTGCCTTCATGTTAATTACCAACAGGATGACTCGGTACCTGGGCATGGAGTCCATCCCACTAAGCACAATTTTCCCAGTGATGTTTGTGAAGTGGCTGCCTATCCCCAATCTTTTATCCCTGAAAAAAAATCAAGGCTCATAGAGGAGTTAGAGGATGGACTATGATGGAAAAGATGAACATCCCTCTCCCCAATCTTCCAACCCACCTGAGGCCCCTCAAGGCTCATGGGAGACTCCGTTAGACACTGGTGATGCCCACACCTTGAGTGACTGGAAGAGTATAATTAAACAGACCAAGGGAGATGATTCCACAAGTAAGAGAAAAAGGAGACCATGGAATGTAAAACTGTTGAGGTTGAAACAAACTTGGTTATGTGATGAGCACGTGTGACCTTCTGGAACTGGAGAAGAGGGATGGCTGAGCAAGTGGAGGAGGTTCAAGGCCTAATGAGATGGATGACTGAGAGTACACTGACCTACCTGCATTGGAAGGGGGGGGGGGGGGGGGGGGATGGGGTGGGGGTGAATTGACCTTGTAATAGCTAAGGTTGTCAAGAGAACTCATGGAATACCTTATATTAACCCATGCAGTTTTGGAAAAAAAAACGACTTGGGAAGGGCCTTTTCAACTCTTGCTTTGCGTTTCCGAGCATGATATACATTGGCTTTGTTCGTGAACTTTGAATAAGAGGCACGGTGATAACAATACGAGGCCGATAGGCCAAACGGAACTTCAGAGCTGAACCTTATAGCCGGCGAAGCCGGTGTTGTCAATAAACGAGTACGTATTATGTTGAAAACCTGATTATGCCTTGGCTCGAGAATCCGAAGCGCAGTGGAGGCAGCCATCTTGCGGATGCGGAAGTATGCATAACAAATTAAAAACGTTCATTAGGAGTTTCTTTCACCCGTCATCGTTTGATTCACAATCTTATGCACCTCCAATGTATTAATAAAATAATTTAAGACCAACATCGGCCCGCACGGGCCTGGTTATCTTCAACAAAACGCGTCACCAAACACCGGACCCAATGAGAGTCGAGCATTTGCAAAAATATTTCTAAAATGAAATCACTCGATGGTCGCCGCCATCGACCGGATGCGGAAGTTTGCATAAAACAATTGCGAAAAAGTTCAATAGGAGTTTGTTTCACCCGTCGTTCTTTGATTCACAATCTAATGAAACCTATAATTAGTAATTAAAATACGTTAAGACCAACCTCGTTATCTTCAACGAAAATCGTCATCAAACACCAGAACCAATGAGATTCGAGCATTTGAAAAAATATTATTACGCGTTTCGGAGGGTGAAAACGGCGTCAAATATTCTAACATTGACGAAGAATTATTTTTTAGAAATCTCGCAGCCGTATGGGATAGTTTTTCACGGCGGTTTACATTTCACGGCCAGAAATATGGTATAAGCGGTTTACATATTTAGTTTAGAAATACGGATCGTTTTTCACGGCCGGAAATATCCGAAGTTGAGACGGAATTCACCGAATTAATCACTGCAAGCTAACGTCTTCTGGTGGAGGAAGCTGCCGTGCCCGGAGAGTCAGAGAACCAGCCCTGGCGCCCGACAGCGACTGAAGTTAGAAGACGACACACATACGGTACTGTGAAAACGTATGTTAAGCCCAGTTAAAATTTCTTAAAATAGGCCCGAAGCTAGCACATGGTATAGTTACTTCCTTAAGCTTCTTGTGACATTTATTGTCTGCAGGTATTGCCATTGGGGAGGACTCTCTGCTCTTCTCTTTTACCAAGTCTTACCAGGTACGGTACCTACTACACCTACCTACTACCAACTACCTAACCTACTGATGCCATAGTGATGGGTAAAATAGTGGCAAGAGGCTTTGGCTTCGCCGGCTCATTGCGGCTTTGCAGTCGGTACTAGTACCAACTGTTCTCGGAAAACAGATGATTTTGTAACGATCTTTGAGAAAAAGATGCATTAAATAGATGGATTATTTTTTTGAATGAAGTTTGCTTTGACATGCATCGCTGGCTGCCGCCATTTTGTCTAAATCTCAATATTCCCCAACGTTGAGCGAGCGCAGAAAATTGAATTGGTCGAGGCGGTGTAAAGGTTTGCCCAGTAATGCTAAACTAAAGTTTTTTGGAAGTACAAACAGGACGATTTGTGTTCTACAGTGTTCAAAATATAGAATTAAATTTGAATAAAAACCGTTTTAAAGGGTGTGGGAAAAAACTCCCAAAACTATTGAATCAGAAGTCTGCTGTCGTTGATGCATTTGGGAAACACAGTCTTTTACGCCACCGTATTGAACGCATTAGATTAGTTATTCGTGCTTGTTGTTTGTGTCCTTTATGACGTCCCTAAAAAGCAGGAAGTTTCCTGTTTGGAATGATTTTCAATTTTTGAGAAACAGAATCAATTGTTTTACCTCCGCTGCGCACGTGCGCGTGCATGACGAGATGCCGTACACTATTTCTAAATTCATAATCAAAGTCAAATTCCAAATTCAACATGATCACAAATTAAACTATTGAACGAGGTGGAAGTTTTAAATAGTAGGACTGCAATCCTTTGGTGCTAAAAGGGTCGAAAACCTCGATGAAGAACAGAACGCGGATGATGATCCGGGCAGCCGGAAAATCAATGAATTGCTGGAAAAAAGTTACAAAGGTTCTTCAACATCAGTTACAAAAGGTATTTTGGAATTAATATAATTTACAACAATGACAATCACAAACCGATTAGATTGTGGATCAATTCCTGATCCAGATCCGACATATCAGTGGGATACAAATCATTAACTGTTCAGCCTGGCGGAAGTATGCTCTCTACCAAGTTCCATTCAAGTTACCCTCACCAGAGAAGAGGGTACCGGTATTGAATTTGGGTCCGTTTGTTTGTCTGTTTGTTTTGCCGCACAGAAGGTGAGTATGCATATTAATTACATTAGACCCATTCAGTTCTGAAGACCCTTTAGAACCCTTAGACCTCAAAAACCCCCTAAAATTCCTAAAACCATAGGGCTCTTTAGCCCCTTTACGACTTTAAGACCCATTAAGACCCTAAAGAAAACAACGATCCAAGAACCCAAAGACCCGTAATGACACAGAACACCCAAAAGACCCCGAGGACACCAACGAGTCAAAGATAAGAGGACCCAAACTATCTGAGGACTCAAAAGACCAAAAGGACCCAACTATCCAGAGAACCCAAAAGACCCCAATAACTCATAAGACCCCGAGGAACCAAAAGATCCCAAAATACCCTGGGGATCCAAAAGACCCTGAGGATCCAAAACATCCTGAGATCCAAAAGACCCTGATAACTCCAACGATCCAAAAGATGCCAAGGACCCAAAATACCCAGAAGACCAAAGGACCCACATGACCCACAGGACCCAAAAGACTCCCAGGACCCAAAAGACCTAGAGGACCCAAAAGGACCTAGAGACCCAAATGACCCCGAGGACCAAAAATACCCTGAGGACCCGAATACCCAAAAGACACAGAGGACCCAAAATACCCAGATGATCCAAAAGACCCCGATGCCCCAAGAGACCTCAAAGACCCGTTAAAATCCCTTCTTTTTTTTTTACCCTTACGACCCCTTTTTACCCTCAAGACCCCTTTTAACCTTGAAACCCATTTTACCTTTGAGACCCGTTCAATCCCTTCAACCTTTAGTCCCTTTATACCCTTTACACCTCTACACCCCTTCAGTCCCTTTAGACCATTGAGACCTTAACACTATTTAGATCCCTTACACCCTTCAGACAGATGAAACAGCTTTGATCATTTTCCAGCTTTAGGACCACTTGGACCTTTTATTCTCTTTTTACATGCTTGATCGATTCGCCCCCAAAAGACGCTCACTATTATTGGGAATGTTCCCTTTAAACTATAAGACCATCTACAACCTTTTAAGCACCCACACTGCAACCATCTATGGTCTTCTTGCAAAACAGATTATACATTTTTTAACAAGTGATGCACAAACTTGATCCACCCAGAGAGATTGGTACTCTGCTAGTGTGTATTAATTACACTGGAACTTTTAAAACCCGAAGATCCTTTAAGAGCCCAAACAACCTGAAGACTCATTTAGTCTACGAAGATCCTAAGACCCCTAAAACTCTTAAGTCTCCTAAGACCTTTTGAGACCCTAAGATCTTTCACTACCCTAAGACCATTTAAGAACCCAAAGACCCATTAGACCGCTAGACCCTATATATGTATATATATATATATATATATATATATATATATATATATATATATATATTGTGTATATACATACAGGGTGTTTCAAAAAGAGTGATACTCTAAACGCTATTTACAAAGAAACAGAAACCTCAGGAACATGAACCAAACATTTTTTGAAAGCTTATAACATGGTATTTTCTATCACTGATTGCAACCACAGTAAGTCACTGCTCGAGTTAACGAGAGCCCAGGGTCTGAAATTGGGATTTACACAAAATCCTTGTAATTGACGTTCTCGATGAGTGCCCCTCCACGGTTCAGACAGGCATTGATCCTGACTCCAAAGTTCTGTCCAACTTTCCTGTAGGTCTCAGGTGGTTCTGCCCCCCAGAAAATGTTGTTGTGTTTGTTGATGTCACTGTTCCAGTGGAAATGGGCTTCATCACTGAACCACATCAGGTTGATCCAGTTTGGGTACCGCTTTATCCTGTCACCTTGATACAATTGCACATATCAAGTCTCCTTCTCATGTCATCTTGACTCGGTTTATGCCTAATAGAGATGATGTATGGGAAAAGCTTCAGTTCCTTAGTGAGGATACGCTAGAGCTAGACTGATGTTAGTTTGATGCCCAGCTTCTGGGAGCGCCGGTGGTGGGACTTCTTGGGACTGTCGACTGCAGAATCCCACACAGCGTTGATGTTGGTTGGCTCTTGGTTACTGATGCTGGCCTGCCACTGTTGCCCTTGCTCTGGTTGTGCGCACTCTACTCTTGTGCTCAAAATGTTTCACAATACGTTGCATGGCACAATTTGTGGGTCCATCACGTGTTCTGAGGTCTTATTCCCGGCAGAACCTCCGGCGGATGTCTACATATGATTTAGTCTCATACCACAGAGCCACCACTTTTGTCTTCTGCTTCACTGTCAATGGCTTAGTTGAGCTACGGCGCTAGAGATCCCAAGGAACAAATACTACGATAACACCACCAAACCCTGAAAAGAAAACGGTACAGGTCAAAAAACAAATAAATGGCAGGAAGTCAAAGTTGTATCAATCTTTTTGAAACACCCTGTGTATATATATATATATACAGTCACGTGAAAAAGTAAGTACACCCCAAGTAAAGTTTTGACTTTTTCAACATATTTCAACATACAGCTATTTGATCTTCATTTCAACAATATTGATAGATAAAGCTGATATAATATAACAAATATCATGAAACATTTACATTTTGTAGTCCATTGTATAATTTAAATAAACATAAATGCAAATTTCGCATGTGGAAAAAGTAAGTACACCCTTGGCTCTAATAGGTGGTGTTGCCCCCTTTGGCAGAAACAACCTCAAGTAGGCGTTTCTTATAACTGTCTTCCAGTCTCTGACATCGAATGGGAGAAATTTTTGCCCACTCCTCCATGCAGAATTCTTTCAGCTGTGCGATGTTTGAGGGGTATCTTGCATGCACAGCTCGTTTCAAATCCCCCCACAACATCTCGATGGGATTTAGATCCGGGCTTTGACTTGGCCATTCCAGAACCCTCCATTTCTTTCTTTTCAGCCATTCCTTGGTGGATTTACTGGTATGTTTAGGGTCATTGTCATGTTGCAAGGTCCACCTTCGGTTGAGCTTCAACTTTCCGACAGATGACCTCACATTATCCTCAAGCACCCTCCGGTGCAATGAAGAATTCATAGCGGATTCTATGATGGTGAGCTGCCCAGGCCCTGATGCAGCAAAGCTGCCCCAAACCATAATATTTCCACCACCATGCTTTACAGTTGGTATCAGGTTCTTGTGGTCAAATGCTGTCTTTGGTTTTCGCCAAACATGTCTTCTGGTACTGTGGCCAAATAGCTCTACCTTTGACTCATCTGTCCAGAGCACATTGTTCCAGAAGTGCTGGTCTTTGCCTCGGTGTTCATTGGCAAACTTTAGTCTTGCCCTGATGTTCTTTCTGGACAGCAAAGGTTTCCTCCTGGCACACCTCCCATGCAGATCAAATTTGTGCAGCCTCTTTCTAATGGTAGACTCGTGCACTTTGTCAGCAACAGTTGCAAGAGCTACCTGTAGGTCCCGTGATGACATTCTGGGGTTATTCGAGACTTCTTTCAGCATCTTGCGGTCTGCTCTCGGGCTGAACTTGCTGGGCCGGCCTGGCCTGAACAAGTTGGCAGTTGTTTGGAATCTTCGCCACTTGTAGATGATCTTCCGGACAGTCGAATGATTGATTTCACATTGTGTGGAGATCTTTTAAAATCCCCTCACAGATTCGTAGGCATCTATAACCTTCTTTCTGAAGGCGTCAGAGCGCTCTTTTGATCTAGGCATGGTGACGCCGCACACTTCAACAACAAAGAGCAAACCAAACTAAATGTCTGAGGTTTAAATAAGACAGGTTCCTCCAAGATCCTCTCTAACGATGTTCTAATCATTTGCACCTGAGCTGGTGCACCTGATTCTAATTTTAGGTATTTTTTTTTTTTTTTTTTTTTTTGTATACTGAATCGAGGCTCGTGAAAGAGCTAACATTTACTTCACAAACAAATCAACCAGACAAACAAAATATATAAAAAGCGGGAGCGGAAAACCAGAAGGGGAGAGAAGGTGAAGCACACAAACACAACATTTGAGAGCAGGGAGATGTGTGGAAGGGAGAGGGCTTGGGGGGAGGAGGCATGGGAAGGGGGGGGGGGGGGGTGGAGGGAGAAGTATAAAACACAAGGACACCAATGACTTACCAGGACAGAAGTTGGTATTTCAAAAAAGTGGAATTGGGGTGAAATTAGCGGGGGTAGAAAAGATCAAGGTTTTGGATGGGGGAAGATAAGAGATGGTGGTGAACAGCTGTTTTAAAGACCTGGAGGGTGGAGTGGGATTGAAGAGAGTGAGGGAGTTTGTTCCAGAGGCGGGAGAAAAGAGGAATGAAGGAGTGAAGGTGAGCAGAGAGTCTTGATTTTGGCAGTTTGACCATAAGAGGGTTGCAGGCAGATCTTGTGCGACCTGTAGGAATATTTGCGGGACAGAGCCCAGAGAGAGCTGGGGGGGGCAAGGCCAGAGAGGAGTCGGTAGAAGATGGAAAGACCACCAACCTGCCTGCGGTGAGTGAGTGAGAGGCCCTTGGAATTAGCTTCATCGCGGGAGATTCCAATGATTCTGAATGCTTTGGTTTCAACAGCGTGAAGACGAGCTAGGTGTGAGGCAGGAGCACCAGCCCAGAGGGGAGAGCAGTATTCCATTGAGCTGCGGATGAAAGCCTTGTATGTGGTGAGGAGCTCAGGTGTGCCAAGGAAGGACTTCGCACGACGGAGGATGCCCAGTCGGCGACTGGCTTTGGAGGCCAGATTTGAAATGTGGTTTTCCCAGGAAAGATCATGGCAGATAGTGAGACCCAAAAGCTTGAGTGACAGAACTTCTTGGAGAGGATTATTCAGAAAGTGGATGGGAGGGTTGTCCAGTCCTGAGCTGGTGTAGTGTTAAATTTGAAGTAGTGTTAAATGTAGGGGTGTACTTACTTTTTCCACATGCGAAATTTGCATTTATGTTTATTTAAATTATACAATGGACTACAAAATGTAAATGTTTCATGATATTTGTTATATTATATCACCTTTATCTGTCAATATTGTTGAAATGAAGATCAAATAGCTGTATGTTGAAATATGTTGAAAAAGTCAAAACTTTACATGGGGTGTACTTACTTTTTCACGTGACTGTATATATATATATACTTAAGACCCCTTATACTCTTTGAGGCCCCTAACTCCCTTTAAGACTGCTTAAACACTGAAGACCTTTTAAGATCCCTACGACCATTAAGACTGTTTAGACCCATTTAGACTTTGCAACCCTTAAAACTTTGTGACCTTTGACTTTTACACATTTACAACTAGACAATTTAGCCATCGTCTGCGTATTGCTTGTTTCATAACAAATGAAAACTGTTCCTTGATAGTTTTTCTCCACATTCATGAAATTACACACAAAATAAATTCTCGGGGTCTCAAAACATGAGTACCATAAGCTTTCTGGCTGAGGGCTGAACCTTGATAAATTTTTTAATGGTGGAGACGAACAAGCTCTCCAGTCTTACTTATCACAATCTCCTTCAATAAATCATTCCCGTCCCTATGGTAGCATTCCAGGAATCCTGTCACAACGACCACACGAGTTGCATTTTGTTCAAACGAGGTCCTTTGGTACCTACTTTGCGCGAACCTTATTGAATGAATGAATGATTGTTTCCGCACTTCTAACACTGCCATGCAATTATTCTGCAATTTCACGGATCGTAATCCAGTGATTTCCCAAATTCAGCCGTTCGACTCATTTAACGTTTGCTTGAGTGACAGTGGTTGATTGTATGTGAGAATCCTTAAGATACAACTGACCTATTCACAATTTAAACACAATTACGTGAAAGACTTGTACCACCAAATTGTGCAGACAGATAGATACAAGGAAATGCAAGGAGTTCAACCCAGGAGGAGGCCATGAGACCCATCATGCCCACACATTTCGAGCAATACCCATGTACCCCTCTATCCTCAATGCTTCCAGGTAATTACCTAATTCCAGTTCAAACCTATGTACCGTTACTGCTGCCTTTCCAGGGACACCATTCCATCGTTAACTAGAACGACACTCGGTAGAGCGCATACCTCCACCAGGCTGGACAGGTTACATTTTGTATCCCACCGATATGCCAGATCTGGATCTGGATCTGAACCAAAATATAATAGGCTTGTTTCTGTCGCATAGCCAACTCATCTACCAAGTTTTGTTATAACTCGTCCACAACTTTTTGAAACATCATGCTCTACATCGTTTTTGGCCCCCATTATAAATGAATAATTCTTCAATCCGGATTCAGATCTTCACCAAAATCGAATCAATTCTTCCTTCTCACACACCCAACCTGTTCACCAAGATTTGTCCGAATCTGGCCATAATGTTTTCAGATATTGTGCTGCATATCGGTTTTGGCCCGATCTCTCAATGGTGAAGAATCAGTCTGGTGTTGGCTTAGCGGTTCGGGTGCTGGGGGTGCCGGCTTGGGATCCTAGGATCCTGGGTTCGAATCCCGGCTTAGCGGTTAGGGTGCCGGCTTGGGATCCTAGGATCCTGGGTTTCGAATCCCGGCTTAGTGGTTAGGGTGCTGGCTTGGGATCCTAGGATCCTGGGTTCGAATCCCGGCTTAGCGGTTAGGGTGCCGCCTTGGGATCCGAGGATCCTGGGTTCGAATCCCGGCTTAGCGGTCAGGGTGCTGGCTCGGGGTCCGTGGATCCTGGGTTCGAATCCCGGCTTAGCGGTTAAGGTGCCGGCTTGGGATCCTAGGATTCTGGGTTCGAATCCCGGCTTAGCGGTTAGGGTGCCGGCTTGGGATTCCTACGATCCTGGGTTCGAATCCCGGCTTAGCGGTTAAGGTGCCGGCTTGGGATCCTAGGATCCTGGGTTGGAATCCCGGCTTAGCGGTTAAGGTGCCGGCTTGGGATCCTAGGATCCTGGGTTCGAATCCCGGCTTAGCGGTTAAGGTGCCGGCTTGGGATCCTAGGATTCTGGGTTCGAATCCCGGCTTAGCGGTTAGGGTGCCGGCTTGGGATCCTACGATCCTGGGTTCGAATCCTGGCTTAGTGGTTAGGGTGCCGGCTTGGGATCCTAGAATCCTGGGTTCGAATCCCGGCTTAGCGGTTAGGGTGCCAGCTTGGGATCCTAGGATCCTGGGTTCGAATCCCGGCTTAGCGGTTAGGGTGCCAGCTTGGGATCCTAGGATCCTGGGTTCGAATCCCGGCCTAGCGGTTAGGGTGCCGGCTTGGGATCCTATGATCCTGGGTTGGAATCCCGGCTTAGCGGTTAGGGTGCTGGCTTGGGATCCTAGGATCCTGGGTTCGAATCCCGGCTTAGCGGTTAGGGTGCCGGCTTGGGATCCTAGGATCCTGGGTTCAAATCCCGGCCGATCGCTGAATTAACGCCAGGAGGGTTGACTCAGCCTGTCATCCTTCTGAGGTCGGCAAATTGAGTACCAGTTCACTGGTAATTCCCTGTGTGTCGCAGGAGGCGACTAACAGGATTGGTGGCAGGAAGAGCATCCGGCCATAAATCATTGCTTCAAAAAGGGGACCACGGTGACCGAAAAAAGGCCAACCCCCGCTCTGTGGGGAAAATGGCCTCTAAAGGTGATTCCTTTTCTCAATGGTGAAGAATGACTTAAAAATTCTCGGATCCAGAACCAGATCTTCACCAAAATCGAAGCATTTAATTTCATCCTTGTCACATACCCAACATCTCCTCCAAATTTCGTCCAAATCCGTCCACAACGTTTTGAGATATCTTGTACACAGACATACGTGAAAACACACAATCTCCATCCACCTTCAGTGACGGAAGCAACTACTGTACTCTCTGAATGAAAGACCCTTGCTTCAAAGTCGTCAAAACTCTCTTCTTCACTTTCAACCTATGGCCCCTGGTCCTTCTTCTGAAAAACCTTTCTGCACTTATTGTCGATACTCCTAGAACTAATGAATCCAAAAAAAGAAGAAGAGTGCACAAACATTGACACCGCCAAACAATGCAGCATAATCATTGTTGGACCTTCCTGCTAAGACCAAGTGTCCAGGTCATTTTCTTTTACAAATGGTTATCTATATATCAGGGGTTCGGATATTGAGCTTTGCCCCAAAAGACCCATTTAGAGCTGAGGTTTATGGATTATGAAGACGAATGCAGTAGATCCTGTCTTGAGAGACCACCCCCAGTACTAAGCCAAAGGTGGTCTCTCAAAAGAGGTGGTCTTTCATTGGATGGATATTCTTAAGAGTGTGCAGACACCAACCCTAACCCTAACCCTAATAACCCTAACCCTAATAACCCTAACCCTAATAACCCTAACCCTAACTGATGACACCAAATGCTTCATTGATATCAGATGTCGCATGTCAGACATTGGGAAGCGAGTTGTTTAAAATTGAAAAGGTTCACCCACTCTCTTGGCGGCACCTCTGTCGTGGTCCAGCCCTAGAGGCCCTAGGCCCCCAGCCCTCCCCTCGATAACTATTGGGTTAAATTTGAGTTTTTACAACACAGGATATTGATTGATATCAGATGGGAAAGAAAGACAGCACGAGGGAAAGACAGCACAGGGGGACCGCGAGGGAAAGACAGCACAGGGGGACCGTGAGGGAAAGACAGCACAGGGGGACCTCGAGGGAAAGACAGCACAGGGGGACCATGATGGAAAGACAGTACAGGGGGACCATGAGGGAAAGACAGCACAGGGGGACCACGAGGGAAAGACAGTACAGGGGGACCGCAAGGGAAAGACAGTACAGGGGGACCACGAGGGAGACAGCACAGGGGGACCACGAGGGAAAGACAGTACAGGGGGACCACGAGGGAAAGACAGCACAGAGGGACCATGAGGGAAAGACAGCACAGGGGGACCGCGAGGGAAAGACAGCACAGGGGGACCGCGAGGGAAAGACAGCACAGGGGGACCTCGAGGGAAAGACAGCACAGGGGGACCATGATGGAAAGACAGTACAGGGGGACCATGAGGGAAAGACAGCACAGGGGGACCACGAGGGAAAGACAGTACAGGGGGACCGCAAGGGAAAGACAGTACAGGGGGACCATGAGGGAAAGACAGTACAGGGGGACCACGAGGGAGACAGCACAGGGGGACCACGAGGGAAAGACAGTACAGGGGGACCACGAGGGAGACAGCACAGGGGGACCACGAGGGAAAGACAGCACAGGGGACCATGAGGGAAAGACAGCACAGAGGGACCATGAGGGAAAGACAGTACAGGGGGACCACGAGGGAAAGACAGTACAGAGGGACCATGAGGGAAAGACAGTACAGGGGGACCAGGAGGGAAAGACAGTACAGGGGGACCACGAGGGAAAGACAGCACAGGGGGACCACGAGGGAAAGACAGCACAGAGGGACCATGAGGGAAAGACAGTACAGGGGGACCAGGAGGGAAAGACAGTACAGGGGGACCACGAGGGAAAGACAGCACAGGGGGACCACGAGGGAAAGACAGCATAGAGGGACCATGAGGGAAAGACAGTACAGGGGGACCACGAGGGAAAGACAGTACAGGGGGACCATGAGGGAAAGACAGTACAGGGGGACCACGAGGGAAAGACAGTACAGGGGGACCACGAGGGAAAGACAGCACAGAGGGACCATGAGGGAAAGACAGTACAGGGGGACCAGGAGGGAAAGACAGTACAGGGGGACCACGAGGGAAAGACAGCACAGGGGGACCACGAGGGAAAGACAGCATAGAGGGACCATGAGGGAAAGACAGTACAGGGGGACCACGAGGGAAAGACAGTACAGGGGGACCATGAGGGAAAGACAGTACAGGGGGACCACGAGGGAAAGACAGTACAGGGGGACCACGAGGGAAAGACAGCACAGTGCTAATATTGATGTTTTTGTTTCTCAACACGTGTATCTCCTCCAAGTTTAGGTCATCTCAATATCTCATCTCAATATCTCATCTCAATATCGAAAAGATGACCTTATAAAATGGGTCGTGATCACCATATGTCCGTTAACTTTTACCTATTTTTGCTACTCCTCCATTATCATCCGGCTCATTGTTCTGAAACTTGAACCATGAATACAAGACAGTAACTCACACAATCGCTATAGCTTCGATTTTGGATAGTGGGGGCTCCCACAGGGGGGCTACCCCCCCCCCGAAACTTTGGATCCAAACTCGTCCCATATTTACCAACCGATTGCTTTGAAAATCGATACAGCCCTTCTACTCGATGATTCGTGGGATCGCTCGGTCTTAGATTATTCGATTTCGGATCAGGGGGCTCCCAGTACAGTAAAGAAAAATACATCCGGTCAGTAGGCGGTCAGATATGAGAGGTGGTCGCTTTTCGGGCATACGTGGAACATAACAACTTGAAATGAGTAGAGTTATCCAGGATTTTTCTCCCAGACAGAAAAGCATCGGATGAGCAACTCTCGAGGAATCGATTTAGTTTTATGGAAATTATTCCAATTGTGTGTTATAGTAACTGCGGACTGTACTCTGCGGATCTGCAGAGTTGGGTTTATGGCGTGATTATTACTGCAGTGCATTAAGCAAGGTTCATGAAAGGGTTGGTGGAAAAGGAAATTCAAAAGCAACTAGAACGCCACTCAGTAGAGCGCATACTCCCGCCGTGGGTTTAGTTGGAATAATACGTTTTGTTTAACATCCCCTCTCCCCAAAACAATAAATGAAAAAGAAAGTAGGCCCTAACTGTCAGATAATTAATTTTGATATATCTCGGAATTAGAGGAGAAAAACATCATTTAAGAATAAGAATAAACGCTTTAATGCAGTAGAACAGGAAAAAAAAATTCCCAAAAAACTTCCTGGATCCGGAATAATATCCTGAGCTTCACCAAAAACTAATCAATTCTTCCTTATCCCAAGGGCAATCATCCCACCAACTTTCATCCAAATCCGTTCAGAACTTTTCCAGATATCTTGTTCACAAACACACGAACATACGAACACACACACACACACACACACGGACGGACACGATCGAATGCATTACTCCCTGGCGGGAGTAATAAACCTGAAAATCGCAGAGCCAGAATTATTTATTTGGTCTGGGAAGCCCATGCGAGGTTTCTTCTTCTTCAGCCTCTCACAACCCTGGGTGAATATGCGATCTTTTTTTTTTTAAGTCGGAATTTTGCCAAATCTGTTTTATTCGTTTGTTAATATACCTCAGCCATTAACAAATCTGGAATTATAATTTTATTTGAGGTTCAAATTAACCCGGGAGATTGTGTCAAACGATGCCTGCAAGTCTGTACATGTGATAAATAATTAATCGTCCATGGTGTAAGACTCTTCTTCTTCATGCAATAACAACTTCTAGCTTCCAGACCGTACATCCAATCATCTTCAAATTTTGCACACTTGTTACTCGTCATGACTTCTACTACAGTATGAAGTTTCACGTCGATCAATAAAGTGGTTCAAGAGATATAAATGTTTTCATTATTTGCGTTTAATTTACGATATCTGCCAAACCACGTGACCTATCGCAAATTCCAAAGGGACATTTTACTAGACTGATATGCTGAACAGATCTGTGAAGTTTCCCCTCGATTGTATCACAAATGAGGGAAGAGCTAGGTTTTAAAGGTTTGTGCTTAAAAACGTCATAACTCTGAAACCATGTGATGCATGACGTCATGCTTGGGGACTTTTTTGTTCGTCATGGGTATGCGATTCTGCCTGCAAAGTTTGGCCTCGATCTGTTCAGGCGTTTTGGAGAAAATTAGATTTTAGTGTTTTTCACTCAAACAATATGGCGGCCGAACCACGTGACCTGTGACGTCATAATTACCATTAAAATATTCTGCAGACCGAGTCTCTCCTATGGTATAAAAAAATTTGCTCTCAATTGGTCCAATTATTGCAGAGAAAATGGTTTTTAAAGGAAAACAGAAAAAAAATTCCCCAAAAATTCCTGGATCCGGAATAATTTCCTGAGCTTCACCAAAAACTAATCAATTCTTCCTTATCCCAAGGGCAATCATCCCACCAACTTTCATCCAAATCCGTTCAGAACTTTTCCAGATATCTTGTTCACACACACACACACACACACACACACACACACACACACACACACACGGACACGATCGAATGCATTACTCCCTGGCGGGAGTAACAAGAAGGGAACTCAGTAGAGAGCATACCTCCACCTGGTAGGCCATATCACTCAAAGGTGAAGAATTACTTTAAAAACTCTACTAGCCGGATCCGGATCTTCAGCAAAATTGAATCGATTCTTCATTGTCAAACACCCAACCTGTCCAACAAGTTTCCTCCAAATCCGTCCACAACTTTTTGAGATGTCCTGCTATGTATCGTTTTTGGCCCTATCTTCCAATGGTGAAGAATCACTTAAAGAATTCTAGAAGCCGGATCCGAATCCGGATCTTCACTAAAATCTAATCATTTCGTCCTTGTCACATACGCGACATCTCTGCCAAATTTCGTCCGAATCCGTCCACAACTTTTGGAGATATTTTCTTCACAAACGGACAGACATGGGTGAAAACACAACCTCCATCCACCTTTGGTGGCCGAGGTAAAAAGGGAGAGTTGTGGATTATACCATTGCAAAAAGAGGGGTGCATATAAAACCTTACGAAGATAACTCTTGTTGAATCGGGGACCCTTGAATAAGGTGAACGGAGAAACGGGAAATCAGGTAATGGATTGAACCAGGTAATGGCCTGAGAAGCATCATGTAAGTGGTGAAGAGGGTTAGGGAAGCTTTGGCTCGGGTAGTTCAGGTTCCTACGCAATTCAACCAATTACCCTATTTACCCTTCTTTTTTTTGGAATGGTACAATCCACAACTCCCCCTTTTTTGTAGTGGTACAACCTGTACTTTGAATCGGCTAAAGATTGCTAACTTCACACTTTATTGGTGAACTTCATCGCTCAACAAACGATTTTGCATCTCACCAAAGGAGTGCAATATAGTATATACAGTGCATTCAGAAAGTATTCAGACCCCATCACTTTTTTCACATTTTGTTATGTTGCAGCTTTATGCTGAAATCGTTTAAATTCATTTTTTCCCTCATCAATCTACACTCAATACCCCATAATGACAAAGAGAAAACAAGATTTTAGAAAGTTTTGCAAATTTATTAAAAAGAAAAAACTGAAATATCACATTGACATAAGTATTCATACCCTTTGCTATGACACTTTAAATTTAGCTCAGGTGCCTCCCATTTCTCTTCATCATCTTTGAGATGTTTCCACACCTTGATTGGAGTCCACCTGTGGTAAATTCAATTGATTGGACATAATTTGGAAAGGCACACACTAGTCAGGTTCACTATGTCAATAAATTATACTTCGTTCAAAATCATGGGAGATTAGCAAACCTATACATTTTTGGAAAGGTTATAGCATAAGGAAACTAAAAAATCAATGTTTACATTTGGAGAGATACCTGTATGGCGGCCATTTTGGATTTTCAAAATGGCCACTGTAAAATACATATTTTGTTCTATTTCTGCCTCTAATTACCCTAAAAACTTTTTAAAATATACTAAACCTATATTTTCAGGGACAAGGAATCCAATGAAAGTATCAAATTAGTGCTATGGGGAATGGTAAGACACGAATCAAAGGTTTTGAATTGCAAAATACTGTCTTTATATTCGCGATAAGTTGCATAATCAAATACATGTTATCATTTTGTACAGGCAGTTAATAACATCAAAATGTGTCACAATAATTCATATCACCAAACATACACAGGCAGTCAGCAAAATCATATATACACATGCAGTCAGTATAACTTCACATCTACACAGGCAGTCAATGACAAAATATACACAGGCAGTCAATGGCATCAAACATACACGATTACAGAATATGCCATTTAGAGTTCGTCATCACTGTCCTGTGTGTCGTATCCGACAATATAGTCCGCATCGTTTTCACAGTCCGTTCCACACAAGCAAAGGTCGGTCAAATTGATTGGCAAATCGAATTGGTCGAATTGGTCGAATGGAATTGGTCGGAATTGGCAAATGTAAACATTGATTTTCAGATTTTCCATGTAATAACGTTTCCAAAAATGTATAGGTTTGCTAATCTACCATGATTTTGAACGAAAAAACATTGTGAACCTGACTACACCTGTCTATATAAGGTCTCGCAGCTGACAATGCATATCAGAACAAAAACCAAGCCATGAGGTCGAAGGAACTGCCTGCAGAGCTCAGAGACAGGATTGTGTCGAGGCACAGATCTGGGGAAGCCTACAAAAATTTTTTGCTGCATTGAAGGTTCCCAAGAGCACAGTGGCCTCCATAATTCTTAAATGGAAGAAGTTTGGAACAACCAGGACTCTTCCTAGAGCTGGCCGCCCGGCTAAACTGAGCAATCGGGGGAGAAGGGCCTTGGTAAGAGAGGTGACCAAGAACCCGATGGTCACTCTGGCTGAGCTCCAGAGATCCTGTGTGGAGATGGGAGAAACTTCCAGAAGGACAACCATCACTGCAACACTCCACCGATCTCGGCTTTATGGTAGAGTGGCCAGACGGAAGCCAAACAGTTCAATCTTGGTTTCATCAGACCACAGAATCTTGTTTCTCACAGTCTGAGAGTCCTTTAGGTGCTTTTTTGCAAACTCCAAGCGGCTTTTATGTGTCTTTCACTGTGGAGAGTCTTTGCACCTTTAAAAAATGCATTCGTGCCGTTACGATTTGTACTCGTATTTCCAAAGAATAAAATTCTTCCTCCATTAATCACGTTTTGATTACCAATAGTCCAACGACTTATCTTCAGCCATTTGAAATTAAATGTTTTCTAATCAAAGGGGACCAAGGAGGTTGAGCAGGAATTGGAGGAGGGGGAGGCGAGGGCGGAGGAGGAAGAGGAGGAGGAGGGTGAGGAGAAGAAAAAGAAGATGCATTTGCACCAAAAAGAGATGCAGAGTTCATTTTGATCATATTCCGTTTCATATCGAATGTTATAATGCATGTAACTTCACCCATTTCAAATCTGCATCTTGAGAAGGCTGAACTATTTTCCCTACAAGTGTGAAAGTACAAGATGGGGATAAAGCACAGGCACGATGGGCCAAACGACTTCAACCCCACAGGCAGGCATGGTCATAAATTGCACCTTGTAAAGTGAATAAATCATTGCAAGATAGCGCACACAGTTTAAAAGGTGCCACGCGCATACACACACACACACACACACACACACACACACACACACACACACAAACACACACACACACAAACACACACACACACACGCATACTCACATATACACACACACCACCCATATGCACCCACGTATACAGTCACGTGAAAAAGTAAGTACACCCCATGTAAAGTTTTTCAACATATTTCAACATACAGCTATTTGATCTTCAATTCAACAATATTGATAGATAAAGGTGATATAATATAACAAATATCATGAAACATTTACATTTTGTAGTCCATTGTATAATTTAAATAAACATAAATGCAAATTTCGCATGTGGAAAAAGTAAGTACACCCCTACATTTATCACTACTTCAAATACCTAAAATTAGAATCAGGTGCACCAGCTCAGGTGCAAAGGATTAGACCATCGTTGGAGAGGATCTTGGAGGAACCTGTCTCATTTAAACCTCAGACATTTAGTTTGGTTTGCTCTTTGTTGTTGAAGTGTGCGGCGTCACCATGCCTAGATCAAAAGAGCTCACTGAGGCCTTCAGAAAGAAGGTTATGGATGCCTACTAGTCTGGGAAGGGATTTAAAAATATCTCCAAACAATTTGAAATCAATCATTCGACTGTCCGGAAGATCATCTTCAAGTGGAGAAGATTCCAAACAACTGCCAACTTGTTCAGGCCAGGCCGCCCCAGGAAGTTCAGCCCGAGAGCAGACTGCAAGATGCTGAAATAAGTCTCTAAGAACCCCAAAATGTCATTACGGGACCTACAGGTAGCTCTTGCCACTGCTGATGTCGAAGTGCACGAGTCTACCATTAGAAAGAGGCTGCACAAATTTGATCTACATGGGAGGTGTGCCAGGAGGAACCCTTTGCTGTCCAGAAAGAACATCAGGGCAAGACTAAAGTTTGCCAATGAACACCTAGGCAAAGACCAGCACTTCTGGAACAATGTGCTCTGGACAGATGAGTCAAAGGTAGAGCTATTTGGCCACAGCACCAGAAGACATGTTTGGCGAAAACCAAAGACAGCATTTTACCACAAGAACCTGATACAAACTGTAAAGCATGGTGGTGGAAATATTATGGTTTGGGGCAGCTTTGCTGCATCAGGGCCTGGGCATCTCACCATCAAAGAATCCACTGTGAATTCTTCATTGTACCAGAGGGTGCTTGAGGATAATGTGAGGCTATCTGTCAGAAAGTTGAAGCTCAACCGAAGGTGGACCTTGCAACATGACAATGACCCTAAACATACCAGTAAATCCACCAAGGAATGGCTGAAAAGAAAGAAATGGAGGGTTCTGGAATGGCCATGTCAAAGCCCGGATCTAAATCCCATCGAGATGTTGTGGGGGGATTTGAAACGAGCTGTGCATGCAAGAAACCCCTCAAACATCGCACAGCTGAAGGAATTCTGCATGGAGGAGTGGGAAAAAATTTCTCCCAGTCGATGTCAGAGACTGGTAGACAGTTATAAGAAACGCCTACTTGAGGTTGTTTCTGCCAAAGGGGGCAATACCACCTAGGAGAGCCAAGGGTGTACTTACTTTTTCCACATGTAAAATTTGCATTTATGTTTATTTAAATTATACAATGGACTACAAAATGTAAATGTTTCATGATATTTGTTGTATTATATCACCTTTATCTATCAATATTGTTGAAATGAAGATCAAATAGCTGTATGTTGAAATATGTTGAAATAGTCAAAAATTTACATGGGGTGTACTTACTTTTTCACATGACTGTATACACACACATACACATATGCACTCACATATATACACACACATACACACACCACTCACATATATACACACTCCACAAAACCAAATATGCAAATTCTTTAAATTTCAGGCTAATCATGTGAAAATTAACAATTTTATATGACGCTGACCTTTCACCTTTTGACCAAATTATTAATTTGCCTTGTCCGTATTATCATAACAATCCTTTGTTGAAAATTTGATGACAAAACTCAAATGGTAAATTTAAATTTCAGGTCAATTGGATGAAAATTGATGATTTTACGTGACGCTGACCTTTGACCTTTTGACAAAATAACGAACACATCTGCTTTGCAGGACATGAAACCAAATGATTAATAAATAACAAGAAGCATGCAAGTCAATTATGCTCCTGCACATTTCCTCTGCAGTAGTTAGAGATATCATTATATTTGTAACAATTTCAGGAAAAATTACCTCGTCAGTAAAATTGAGCACGGTACCAGCCCACCTGCTTTACATTGCCAATGATAACATAGGGGTTCGGGGTATTTACCATTCCCAGGAATGAAAACGGGACAGCTGTGTATATCTTACCTCCAAAGAACAGTATACTCCGAAATGCTGCACCACCGCATGCCCATTCAAATGCAGAGAGTTCCCACAATCCAAATGGCCATTCAAGGGATCACATTTTAATGGGGTCCTCATTGGCCTGCAAACATAAGCACTCTTAATGAGCTGGACAAAAGAGGTAAAGTTAGCAGGAACAAGGAAGAGATGGGTTGAAAGGACAAATGGATTTTAGTCTCCTAATTTCCACCGCCACCATTTTCTTACGGGATCAGCAAGGGAAAGGTTTTGATCTATGTTTTGCACAAACCGGGTGGTTGGGACATTGATTAAATTTGTGATTTGTTCAGGCTGCTGGGAATAACTTGCGTCCTTCATGAGAGACACCACGAATAGCACATATGACATCCGCTACCGAGGGATAGCGCGCACACGCATGAATGCCCTGCCAGGGAAACACAAGGCCGGAAGTGAGTAGTTGGGTCGAGATTCGAACACAGGCTGGACAGCTCAGAGGAGAGTGTACATACCTCGTGTAGAAATTATTTTTGGTGATGGTATCCCTTTCTTCATTCACAGGATTGCATTTAGCCAATCGTGTCAATGCTTTGTCCACACCCTACACATTTGTTTGATTAGTCCATTTAATTTCACTAGGAAAAAGAAGAGAGGGTAAGGAGGAGGAGTGCAGGATATTAACAGTGAGGCAGGCACAGGGACATCAGTGGGGTTTTTATTTTAGGGAAGAAGAGGATTGTAGGGTCAGAAATGAATTGAAACTGACATAAAAACTGACTGACCATCTGGAAAACCCTCCCATCTACTTTCTGAGCAATCCTATTGAAGAAGTTCTGTCACTTAAGCTTTTGGGTCTCACTATCTGCCAGGATCTTTCCTGGGAAAACCACATTTCCAAGCTGGCCTCCAAAGGATGAAAACAAGGCTTTCATCCGCAGCTCAATGGAATACTGCTCTCCCCTCTGGGCTGGTGCTCCTGCCTCACACCTAGCTTGGCTTCGCACTGTTGAAACCAAAGCTTTCAGAATCATTGGAATCTCCCGCAATGAAGCCGATTCTGAGGGCCTTTCTTTCTCTCTCACCGCAGGCAGGTTGGTGGTCTTTCTGTCTCCTACCGAATCCTCTCCGGCCGAGCTCCCTCAGCTCTGTCCCACAAATATTCCTTCAGGTCGCACAAGATCTGCCAGCAACCCTCTTCTGGTGAAATTGCCAAAATCAAGACTCTCTGCTCACCTTCACTCTTTCATTCTTCTTTTCTCCTGCCTCTGGAACAAACTCCCTCGCTCTCTTCAATCCCACTCCACCCTCCAGGTCTTTAAAACAGCTGTTCACCACCATCTCTTATCTTCTCCCATCCAAAACTTTGATCTTTTCTACCCCCGTTAATACACCCAAATCCACTTCCTTCAAATTCCATTTTCTTTCCTGAAAGTCCTTGTAGTGTAAATCTTGTTTATACCATGTATCTCGCCCCAGCCTTCTCCCTTCCACAGATCTTGTGATGTCCCTGTTCTCTACTGTTGTTGTGCTTCTCTCTCTCTCTCTCGCCCCTTTGCTGGCTGTTGTGATTTGGGTGTGGCGTCATGGCCACCGTATGCAGCTGCTCTGTTTTGTGGTGAGTCGTCAGTGTATTGTTTTTGTCCCTATAGCTCCCCCACCCCTTCTCTCCTTTCCTGTTACATCCCATGTGCCTCTTGCGTTTTGTTCTCCAGTTTTCAACGCCTTTGTGTTCGAGAGAGAGAGATTGAGAGCAGGCCTATTTTGGGTGCGGCCTACCTGTTTTTGACGACGTTTTGTAAGCCTTGTCTATGCTGACAATACGTTTTTGGTTTTTCATTTTAGCTTGATTTATTTAGGTTTGATACCTTCTTGTCCGGTTCGGACAAGAAGGGGGCGATAATATCGCCGACATGGCGAATGCATGCTCTCGATGTGAGGGTTTCGAGGGTTTAACCCAGAAGCACGTGTTTGTGTGCGTTCCTCCCGACGGAGTTTCTGTCGAGGACATTATTCTCGCGGTTGGGAATTTTATTGGTGATGAAAATATTCGTGCTGCGTCATGTATGAATCAGAAGGTAGTTATTTTTGTTTCAGACAAAGAACTCGTCCATGACGTTGTAGGTGCCGGAATAAGCACAGCGAGTGGTCATTTTGTGATGGCGTCACCGATGTTGACTACCGCGACGAGAGTTGTTATATCAAACGCACCTCCGTTTATTTCCAATGACAGGATTATGGCCGTGGTGTCACGTTATGGTAAAATGGTGTCCAGGATCGCAACAATTCCTCTTGGTTGTCGGAATGAACGTGTTAAACACGTCATGAGTTTCCGAAGGCAGGTGTGCATGGTCCTACCAGACCGTGGGGACGATACGGGCCTCAATGTCTCGTTCAAAATAAACTTCGAGGACACGAACGACCAGCTGTATGCATCGTCCGCCACCTTAACGTGTTTTCAGTGCGGAGCGTTCGGACTTTTAAAACGGTTTTGTCCCAAAGCCTCGTGTATCAGGTATGGAAAAAAAGGTCACACTGATGTGGTGTGTAAGGAGGAGGTTACCGTGACTCCACGAATTAACATTCCTATTGGGAAAGAGGTTAACGTGACTACACAAATTAACATTCCCAACGAGGCGGAGGATACCGGTACTCAAATCAACATTCCCAACGAGGAGGAGGAGGATACCGGTACTCCATAAACTAACAATCCCAACGAGGAGGAGGTAAACGTTAATGCACCGCTTAATGTTCCCAATGAGGGCGAAACCAGCGGCTCAATCTCCAATATTATTCCTCCTCGGCAAAGCGTTGCTATGGATACTGAGTCTAAGTTGATGACGAGTAAACGAAGAGCACTTGAGGAGTCGTTCACACCAGGTGCTGCTAAAAAGGTTGTGCTCGATGTGCAGACCTTCCGTGCAGAAACTCTTCAGGATACTCCTGAAATCTCAGTGCAAAACATGGACCAAATAAATGAAACGGTCACCTGGAGAAGTGTAACGGGATTCAAATGGTACAACAAAGTGCTTCCATTACCCACAAGGACGAGGGTGATGAGGTAAATATGGCTGACAGTGAGTCAGTGAATGATAGGTCATTGATCCGACTACATGAAGGTGATCAAACTATAGTCCAACATAATTATGCCCATTTAGAAAATGAGGGTGTAAACGCAAATCCACAGGAGTGTGGAAACAAAGATTTGACTCCATTTGAGGAAAGTCGTAGTCAGTCTGCCGATGTTTCCCAAACCCAACACTCTGGGGACCCCCAGACGCTGGCATACATGTTCATAAACAGGAATGGCTGAGGATATTGACCCAGACCCCTTTGGGGCAATGTCTGACTTATCGGAATCAGAAGAGGAGGTGGATGTGACGGTTGTATCACAATCAACGGTAGATCAGCCCCAAGTCCCTCCTCATCTTGTTCTCTCATTTCTCAATGAAATGGAACGGAATGTTGTCATTTTTGATCATTTCCCCGACTTGGCTTCCTTTATTCAGGCTACAAAACTGGTCCTAACAAAACTGAGGAACTAAACCTCACAAAATCATAGTTTCATCGACTAAAGAAAATAATAACAAAGGCAAAGTTTGAGCTTTCTCAGCGTCAGACAAAATTCACAAACAAATATGAAGACACTCACTCTTGCAACTCTTAATATAAATGGTGGTGGGGTGAATAACATCCGCCAGATCCAAGTAAATAGTTTATTCAAACGGAAACAAGTTGATGTGATGTTACTGCAGGAAACTCATATCATTGAGAAGGTTGAACATGACTGGAGCAGCATTTTTAAAGGTAAATGCTTCTTCAGTAACATGTCGTCTGTATCTGCTGGAGTTGGGTTCTTGTTAAAACCAGGACTTGTACCTGACTCAAAACCAGGACTTGTACCTGACTCTTGCCTCTCTCAGGAGGTGATAAAGGGCCGGTTTGCTTCTCTGGAACTGCTGATTAATAACCTAAAATGTATTATTTTTAATGTATATGCACCAAGTGAAAGTACTGACCGTAAAACTTTCTTTACTGTATTTGTAAAGAAATTAAAATTGTTTGACCTCAATCAGTGCATATGCATGGGGGGTGATTTTAATTGCTCGTTTGAGCCCAAATTGGACAGAAACTCACCAGAACCACATCCCGAAGCCCATGGTGACCTCTCCCATTTCCTTTCCGTCGTGGGTTTTCTTGATGTATGGCGCTTGATACACCCAAATGACCAACAGTACACATGGTGTCGATGTTCCAATGGTCAAGTGTCCTTAGCGAGGCTTGACAGATGGTACATCACCCCACGTTTTAGGAATATGATAACCTTCTCAAATATTGTCCCCTCTATCTTCTCTGACCACCACATGGTCACTATGGGCCTATCCTTTCCTCAGTTTAAGCATACTAGTGCCCATTGGAAATTTAACACTAGGCTTTTGGATGATGCCATTTTTAAGGAAGCCTTTTGCAATCTATGGATAGCAGTAGTTGAAAAAAAGCCCCGTTTTGCTTCCATTAACCTGTGGTGGGACAATATGAAAACCCATATAAGGCTGTTTTGTCAACAGTTTAATTCATATGTCACTCATGAAAGTCGAGTCACATTGGCTCGGTTAGAAACTGAAATTCCAAAACTGGAGAACAAACTGGCGAAACAAGAGAATGAGGCAACTATAAGTTACTCCTTGAAAGAAAGACCCAACTTATAGAACTATTGCAGGAGAAAGCTGCAGGATTATTAGTTAGATTAAGTATAAAAAATATTAAAGTATCAGATAGCCCTAGCAAATCCTTTTTTCACCTCGAATCCGAAACGAAGCCAGCTCGGCTTATCTTAACAGTTATGGACCCCAGTGAAAATGTAATTGCAAATTCTGATGGGTTAAAAAATACCATTATAAAGTACTATTCAGAACTGTTTGCAAAAAAATATGTTTGTGAGGATAAGATGAAACTAAGATGAAACTCTACCTCCCATCTTCCATCCATGACTGAAACTCAACGGCTGGAGCTGGATGTGCCGTTAACCCTTCCTGAATTAGAATGTGCTCAGCTGGCTGAAATGGAATCTGGAAAAGCTCCAGGAATTCACGGCCTATCAGCTGAGTTTTATTTGGAATTTTGGGACCTTTTAGGTCCAGAACTCTTAAATATAATCCAAGAATCCCTGCGAACTGGTGCAATGCCGTTAAGCCTAAGGAGAGCAGTGGTGAGTCTCATCCCAAAGTCAGGAGATCTCCGGCGGATGGAGAATTGGAGACCAATTTCAGTATTGTGCACCGACTACAAACTGTTTTCAAAAGCGATGGAAAATCGTTTGAAGAAAGTCATTGGTGACCTGGTCCTACCCGATCAGACTTTCTGCATCCCCAATCGATCCATTTATGACAACATTTTTTTAGTTCGGGATTGAATGGGCATTTCCCACGATCAAAATGATTTGGGATGTTTCTAGACCTTGAAAAAGCCTTTGACAGTATTGATCATGTTTTTTTGTGGCGTGTTCTGGAAGCATGTGGCTGTGGGGTTAATTTCAGAGCCTTCATATCTTTATTATACACTGACATCTCCAGTGTAATTAAGGTAAACAATGAACTCCTTTCCCCCATACAGGTTCAGAAAGGGGTATGGCAGGGTTGCCCAGTCTCAGGATTGCTTTTTGTATTAGCAATGGAACCATTACTTTGTAAGCTCAGGGAGAATATCTCTGGCCTGACGTGTTTCCCAAGGAGTCCACCACTGACTATATCAGCGTATGCAGATGATGTGTGCGTCATAATCAGAAGCAACCAGAATATTGATGCTCTTGTTAAATCCTTGAGAACCTTTTTCCAGGCTTCTTCCCTGAAAGTTAATTGGAGGAAAAGCAAAGCTATTTGGGTGCCTTACCTTAATAGTTGCCTCCCTGTCTCGACATATCTACCTCCTCTTCCAGAAAGCTCAGAATGGAAGGCAGTTGGTATCGACTACCTTGGTGGGTCCCTTGGTTCCACACAATTTATGGAAAAGAATTAGGAAGGCTTGATTGGAGAAATGGAGAGGAGACTGAACCTGTGGAAAAGAGCCCTTCCGCACCTTTCATTTAAGGGCCGTGTCTTAGTTGCCAATAACTTGGTTGCTGCAACTTTATGGCATCGATTTAGTTGCCTACAACTGCCGGAAGTGATACTTAGAATGATCCAGGCCAAACTTGTGGACTTTTTTTGGGGAGGCCATCATTGGCTGAGGCCAAACGTAATATGCCATACTTCATCTGAAGGAGGCCAAGGCCTTGTTCACGTGAAATCCCGCCTCGTGGCCTTTCGCTTGTGCTACATTCAGCGCCTTCTGTATGTTGAGCACCTGCCAAACCACCCATTGGCCTGTCATATTTTGCAACAGGCGGGTAGACTCGGCTATGGTCGTGAAGTATTCCTGACCCACCTCAAGTATGTGGATACAGCAACGCTCCCTATATTCTACCAGAGCCTTCTCAATGCCTGGAAAGGTCTTACCGTGAGTCGCAAAGTGGACACATACTCCCCAGGGATGTTCAAAGTTGAACCACTGTTTTTCAACCCTCTCTTCCCTGATGTATTCAAGAGCCGTGATTTGTGCCAACGCTTCATTGATGCAGGCATGAACAAAGTATGTCACCTACGGCCAAACTCTGGTGTAGGGTGGAAGACTGTGGAAGAAATTTCAAACATGACAGGAATTCGGTCCAAGAGGACAATCGGCTTAATATTGAGGAAAGTCGTACAAAAAGGTCATCAGCTACGGGTATTATGGACTCAGAATACACATGGACATCCTGATGAGTCATACTTCCCCAAACTGATTTTTGACTGCTCCCCCAGACAACTTCCCCTGTTAGCACAGGGACAAATGAGTTTCAAGCTGCAAGCAGCAAGAGCCTGTATAGGTGTTGCGTGTCCCTAATTCTCGGTGTTTCTCCATTAAACGGAGTAGCACGCTGGAAGAGACTACTCCCTGCAGGGCCCCTCACTGACCACTGAACCTGTATGGGAAGCGATGTATTGTAAACAAATCACCAAAAGAACAGGAGATCTCCAGTGGCGCATTGCCCACTGGATCATCCCATGCAATACATATGTGAGGAATTTTGCCCCAATATCTGCATGCTGCCCCTTTTGCTCTGTAAATGTTTTTGCATTTTTTTTCATTGGCTGTGAAAGACCTTTTCCATTATTTAACTGGTTGAACTTTGTGTCACACAAATTGAATTTCAGATTTACTTTTCGCTCCTTTCTTTTTGGGTTCAAAAAGAAATGTACACAAGACAAAAAGTATGAACTGTGTGGTTTTTTTTGTAGTTATGGCAAAACTTGCTACATACTTGTCCAGAAAGGAGAAGCGTAACGGTAAACCGCTTCACCAATGCAACATCATGACGTTCTTCACTGCGCTTGTTTCTGCAAGGGTAAAACTTGAATTTAATTTTTCCACGACCATGGCTGGACTTGATGTGTTTGTGGAAAAATGGTGTTTATAAAATGTTTGTGAAGTTCGCCAAAATGAGTTGGTATTATCTCTTTCTTAAATAATCAAGTCTTTATATAGTTTTGGTAGTATTGCTTTATTTTATGTTTTTGTAAAAATGAAATGATTAATTGTGATACTTGTTGTTTCCTTGCTTTCTTATTCTCTCCTGTTTCATTGGGATTTTTTTGGATTTGTAAATTGTACATACACACTTTTATATTTTTGTTATAAAAGGACCTCAAAAGTTTCACACACACACACACACACACACACACACACACACACACACACACACACACACACACACACACACACACACCCCTCACACCCCCCGCCCCCCACCTTGTCTCCCGCTCCCTTTATTATATGTTATATGTGTTAGTTCTTAAATGAGCCTCGACTTAGTATACAAATAAATAAATAAATAGATTCACCTTTTGATGAGACTCTCTCAAAGACATTACAATCACCTATCCATACCTCCACCTACAAGTCGTACCAGTGTCCAAGTAGTACCTCTCTATCCATAATGCTTCCAGGTAACTAAACTATCCAATTCCAGTTTGCATCTATCCAATGCTTCTGCTGCCACTACCTTTCCAGGGATACCACTCAAATGCATTAACTACTCATTGAATGATGACCGTCCACGTATTATCTTCAGTGCAATTAATGCATCATAGTCTCAGAATAATTTGGTGAAAGTCACTAACCATGACTCTACTGTATTGTCCATCATCTCCCGAGGATATCGCGATTTATATAATAGTGCGTACCATGGGACACTAATGATTCCTAATGTTGTTTGTCTGCATGTGACATGTGTGAGCTCCTCCATGAGGATTTGATGACTTAAATTAAATTTCACATCGACTAAGAAGATGATAAAAAGGAAGGCGCATGCAGTCACTTAAATAAATAAATAAATATTTTTTTTCTTTTTAAAGTGTACCGAAACAATTGGTAAATATGTAGATTGAAAAATGGATCTTTAAATGAATAAAACATGACTCCAAGGCATTGTTACTGATGAAAGCCCCATGCCATGTTTAATTTAGATCGCTTCCAATGTGACAGAAAAATGTCTGCTTGTTTGTTTGTTTGCAAGTGCACAAAAAAAGCAAACAACGAAAATGTTGAACGTTCTGATCACTGCATGCCAATTAGAAATGATAAAAATTGTGTTCGGCCAACTGTGTAATAAAGGCAATGAGTTTAGAAAATGAAATTTATTTCGAGGGGGTGGGTGATCAGGGGAGGAGGGGGGAGAGCTCGCCTCTTCGTGAAAGTAATTGATGCTGGTCTGAATTATGTACAATTGTCCAAGCGAGTGCCGCATTTTATCTCTACAGTGAAATTTTGTTTAAAAATTACAAGCTGGGAAAATAGCTTCAAAAGACTCGTGTTTGAAATACAATTTGCTATTCTCCTGGGGAATGTCTATTATCTCAAGTGAGAAGATAATGAAACAACTGAGAGCAGCATTGTTCCGCGCAAGTCTGGCAAACAGAACACTTCTTGGATTGAATCACGACAGTTTTAACGGCTCAATAATATCAACGGGCAGACCGGCGTACCGCTTCGTTTGGCGTCGGTGATAAATTTTCGAGAATGCCATTTGGTCGCAAGATCCATTGAAAGATCACCGGTCGTTGCTCGTTCAAAACAATCATATCGACACAGTGAAAATGAAAATACCATTTTATTTTATTCCTCTTAAATAACCATCACACATAAATAAGAAGTTAGGCAATCTTTTGGTGGCTTTTGTGTTAAGAATGCCAAAGGCACACAGGTTTGGAACTTCTCTGGTTCAGAGCTGCACACGATAATCAGTTGAGGGGCTCCATTCAAAAAGGTATGTGACCGAAAAAAGATTTTGGAGAGTATTTACGTATAACATTATAAATCAAGTTTAGCAATGTCCATTCCAACATATCACACACACATTAATGCAGCAAAACCAAACATAAATCCTTATTGTATATTGGTGTCAGGAGTGGGATAATGATGGATTAAGGGGTTGTCAGGTTTTATTAACTCTGAATCAGCAAAGGACCTTCAAAAAAAATCTAAGAAATCCTATAAGAGTGATATCAGAACAAGGTATAATGTGATTTATGGTATTACATGCGTTGTAATAGCTTCCATTAGGAATTCAAATACAAGTGACTTTGTTGTTTTGGCTTCTCCGGCCAATTCCATGCTCTGTGCCCTTTTATTATTTATTACAGTCTTTCCAGCTTTAAAACCATTTTGGTGTAGTTAACAGCGGCAATTCTTGTTTTTGGAAAAGCAATGTTGCTCAATGTGCTTCAATCTCCAGCTGGTCCTATTCTTATGTATTCGAAACATCCATAGTCCAAGTATATCAGTAGAATAATTAAAACAAAGCAATGACAAATTTCCATGTTTATACATCATATGATTCAATGAAAATTAAAGACGTACAAAGGTAGCATTGTTAAAATGACAAATTGATTATATAAGAGGATTGGGACAAAGAAATATGACGTAGGCCAGCATTAGAAACTTCCGCAATCCCTCGTTTCTGAATAACAAATAAATAAATTAACAGCAAGCTTGCATAAAAGGGTTTTGCACAGATGTCTGATAAATGAATACAAAAGCACCATCTATTGGGTAATTAACAGTAAGGCAAAGCAAAAAGAGGGATAGAAGAAAGAAGCTCAGATTGGGAGGTAATTGGGAATTCGAGCAATATTTGTGCCTTCATATTCCCAGTTGTTCCACAGGTTGCTCTTTGCTCTTTGCTGGTTTAAATCAGGACCCGGAAGTGGTTTATTGCACGTTTGAACCGGAAGTAGGGGGAGATCGAAGTTTTGTGCATAAATAATAAACATCGATGGCCCCCTTATTGGTCACGTGGCTGCTTTAATCAATGAAAGGGTGGAATTCTGTGGTCAGATAATCTGGAATAAAGGCAACTCAGAGATAACCCGGAGCAAGGACAACCCATCCGTAATCAATGTCACTTTCAAGGCACGCTACCTTTCTGGAAGGAGGAAAACAATGTTCTCGTCACATGTCTTTAGTCCAGGAACGGGAACATTAGATTGAGAAATGTAAAATAATAAATATTTTATTTAACAAAAAGCATTAACTACCATTTTCCAGGTTTGGGTAGCCATTGTTGTATGACTGCAGTTTTCTACAGGTTTGAAGCAAGGTTTGTAAAGAAGGCCTCACAATTGACATGAGCTAGTACGAGACTTGTAGCCAGGTTGTGTGGCAACGAAAGGCCCCACAGTGATTGCTCAGCCCTCAGGCATGCCTGCGGAGCAGGATAACTGCATCACGCACCATTAAGCCAAGCCAAAGGGCCAAAATTAACTTACTGTCTGGCAATTGAGCTGTTAACCGTATAAATAGGTCACCGATTTGATTAAACCCAGTTCATGATTTAAAAAACAACAACAACAAAAACGTACAAACAAGCAAATGCACAAAAAACAATCACATCCTTTGTACAACCGACCCTTTCGATCATTATCCCGACGATCAAATCGTGGTCAACAACCCACGGTTTGCACATTATCACTCAAAGCACAAACAAGAGTGCAAGAGTGACTTTCCGGAACATATTGTGTGTAGAGAATAAAAGCCAACCCTGTAAAGGTTGAGAAACAGTGAAATGGGCCTGCTGCAGGCAAGCCATACCTTACAAGTAAATCAATTGCATATAGATATGGTATCTTTCCTTTACATTTTACATGTGTATTCAGGTAACTCATTTGCATACAACTAGTTGCTCATTTACATAGCAAGCTCTTGTATCACTAGCTTCGTACTCATCACCCGTTCACATCAAAAATTGCAAGGCCAATTAAAATTGGGTCAAAAAGGGTCAAGATTGACCTACAATCAATAATTAAAGGTGTAATGTTGTGAACCTGCACTTTTTAACCTGTGGACAAGGTTTGGTTTACTAGAAATAAATCTAGAGGTAACCATTATTGTGTACCTTCACGTATACATCATCAATCAGCTGCTCTACATGTGCCATTTCATTTACTCTCGAAACACGCCATTCCAGCACACCTTTAAGCCCGTGCACTCAAAACATTCTGCTCACACACATTTTGCACTCTTACTCTCCGAGCCAAACACACCGCCTTTGGCTCTGCGCTTTTCAAATGGGAATGGAGCAATACACACCGCTTGTAGCTGCCATTTGTATTTAAAGTGGCGGGGACATTAAGGCACACTGTACGAGTATCAACCATTTTCAATTTCCTCTTAATTTAGAGCTTTTATGGAGCGGATATTTTACTCTATTTCATACAAAACGATCCCTCCTTCTCCATATTCAAATATCGTTTTTCGTTTTTTTTTTTTTTTACAATTATATTACATTCCCACCGGTTTGCTTTTCACTCCTCGTTTTTGAAAATGTCCAAAGCTGAGCGAGTCGCCACCTCGACGGCCTCAAGGGCATAAAAAATCCTCATGAGCACAGAACTTGCTGTACTGTCGTTGCTGCTCCTGTGTCTGTTGCTCAGCAGATTGTCCTCTCCCATGTCCAGCAAAGCCTGTAGCGGTGGGAAGGTACCGTGTCGTACGCCAGGCGGTCTCATCAGGATGTTTCTAGAAGACAATGGGACAGGCTGAGGACACTTAATCTATTATATGGGTCAGCTGTCATCATTATATAAATAACTACAATCATATTCTTCAGTGCACAACAAATTGGGGGAGGAGAGGGACAATGAAAAGTAAATGTCAGTCAGGTCACTCTTTTGGGACTGCCACTGCTAACATGTGACTCAGTGCTACCTGGCGCATGGTCGGGTTGTCGGCAACTAAACCGACTACCCTCACTGGCTTTACGAGTGGGGAAAGTGACCGTGACACCCTGCCAGGACCAAAAACAACACCTGGCAAATGAGCTCCCGTCGGGAGCCAACGGCCATCCAGAAAATAGATGGTGTCTCCTAAAAAACACCCATCTGGTTTGTACCGGTTCAGGTCACAACAAAGACTTAAAAAATGTGCTGCTTCCTTGCTTGACAAGGATAGAGCGCAGAGTCATGGCCAAAAATATTGGCACCCTTGCCCTTTTTTCAAATAATGCCCGATTTCTCCAGAAAATTGTTGAAACAAATTAATATTTTGGGATCCACAAATGTATTTCTTTGGTTTGCAGTGGAACAAAACAAAAAAGCTGAAACAATTCCTAAATCTTAGATTATTCCACACAGAAATACTAAAATGGCTTGGACAATATTATTGGCACCTTTTAGAAATCGTTAGAAATAATTGAATTTCAAGCAGGTGATTCTCCTTTACTTTGGAATTGAACTCATCTGTGGTGAGTTGCAGGCGGCCTGCAATATAAAAATCACTCATTCAGTTTGAATGGAGAAAAGGAGTCATTCTGATGTTTTGTGTCACTGTGTGTACCTCAATGAGCATGTAGAAGAGAAAGAAAAACAGAGAATTGTCTGAGGAGGTCAGACACAAGATTGTAGCCAAGCATGAACAATTCCAGGGCTACAAGTCCATCTCCAGAGACCTTGATGTTCCCGTGTCCACCGCACGCAATGTTATCATGAAGTTTAAGGCCCATGGCACTGGAGCCAACCTCCCTGGATGTGGCCGCAAGAGAAAACTTGATCGAAGATTGCAGCGAAGGATTGTTCGAATGGTGGAGAAAGCACCTCGATCAACTGCCAAACAGAGTCAAGCTGACCTTCAGACACAAGGTATGACGGTTTCAACTCGCACCATGCGTTGCCAACTCAATGAAAGGGGTTTCTATGGGAGGAGACCCAGGAGGACCCCACTGCTGAGAGGGAGACATAAGAAAGTCCGACTGGAGTTTGCCAAAACACACCTGAACAAGCCAAACTCGTTCTGGGAGAATGTCTTCTCGACAGATGAGACTAAATTAGAGCTTTTTGGTAAAGCACATCATCTCTATGTTTACAGAAAACAAAATGAAGCCTTCAAAGAAAATAACACCTTCTCTACAGTCAAACATGGAGGAGGTTCAGTGATGTTTTTGGGTTGCTGTGCTGTCTCGGGCACTGGGTGCCTTGAATGTGTGCATGGCATCATGAAATCAGGAGATTACCAAGGCATTTTGGAGCACAATGTTCAACCCAGTGTCAGAAAACGGGGTCTCCGTCGATGGACATGGGTCTTGCAGCAGGACAATGACCCCAAACACACTTCAAAAAGCACCCAGGAATGGTTCAAGACAAAACGCTGGACTGTTCTGAAGTGAGTGGCCAGCCATGAGTCCAGATCTAAATACCATTGAACACCTGTCAGGAGATCTGAAGACAGCAGTTGGTAGAAGGCACCCTTCAACTCTGGGAGAACTGGAGCAGTTTGTACAAGAAGAGTAGGCCAAACACCCAGTAGAGAGGTGGATGAAGCTCATTCATGGCTAAAGGAAGCGATTGACTGAAGTTATTTTGTCAAAAGTCTGTGCTACCAAATATTAAGTCTCGGGTGTCATTAATTTTGTCAATGCCATTTCTTTTTATTTTCTCATTTAAAAAGATAAATTAAGTTCTGAATAAAAAATAAACGTTCTGTAATATGAAATGAATTGTGGAGACCAAAGTGAAATAAAGAATTGTGGAGACCAAATACTTTTGTCAATTCCAACTTACAATAATTTTTAGAGAAAATTGTGAGTTATTTGAAAGAGGTGCAAGGGTGCCAATATTTTTGGCCACGACTGCATAATCCCCATTGGTTGGCATCCAATTGGAGGAGGAAATTCCTCTTGAGGAAATGCCCACTGAGTTCCGTGAGAAAAGCAGCACCATTGTTATGACGTCACTGGTACCCAGAGTATCCCGGGAAGTGACGGAAGTGATGGCATTTCCATCAAGCTCAGTGGCTGTGTTAAGTGTTGGTCTCGTCAGTATGTCCGTGTGTGTGTGTGTGTGTGTGTGTGTGTGTGTGTGTGTGTGTGTGTGTGTGTGTGTGTGTGTGTGTGTGTGTGTGTGTGTCAGCTCCATTATGTGCCTCAACCCAAGTATTAAAAAAAAAGGATGCAAACGATAGAAAAAAAGAAGTTCAATGAAAATTCAACAAATCTCCATACAAGAATATGGTTGAAAGGGCATCAAATGCCATTTTCACCAATCTTATTGCTGTAGTCTGTATGCTGATTAAAGATTTTGAATTAGAACCGAAACGAGTTCACCAGTCCGATTGATTTACCTTCAAACGTAACGTGTGCAAAATAATCTGCACCATGAATGGTGAAGGAAGCAGTCATGTGGTGTCACATCATGTCTATCCATCATTTAATTATACCAGCAGTAAACATACGAGTGAAATGGATAACATAGCTTGTGACAACTCACCGGAATTAAATGAATTGTGTGATAAAAGTGTTTGAACCAGACAATCGTCCATTGAAGCCGATCCCAGATTTTTAACTGATTCTTATTAGCAAAATAAAATAGACGGAGAGAGAGGATCATAAGAAGCTATGATAGCAATCACTTCAAAGGTATGACTGTGACATACAGAAACTAGGCCAAAAATAGATCTCCAAAGAAGCAGCTCATTTCAGCATGGTTCCCTGTTGCCTCCCCCTACCTCCCCCACTCCGACTCAAAGTACATCGCACACTCCCAGGGAAAAGGCATGAAATCTAATTATGACAAATAAAAGCAGTTTGGTAAGGTCCTAAGACAACAGCTGCACTCAAAGATTCATACTGTGCTTTCAGGAAAAATTCTTTCACCGCATTTTCAAAAATTACAATAAAGAAATGGAAGATCAAACTTTGGAGATCACACTCACTCGGTCTCTCCGAAAGGACCGTCTGGCAAACCCTCCCATCTCTTTTCTTAACAATCCTCTTGAAGAGGTTCAGTCATTTAATCTCCTGGGTTTCACTATCAGCCATGACTTTCTTGGGGCAAACCGAATTTCAAAGTTGGCCTCCAAAGTCAGCTGCCGACTGGACATCCTCCATCTTACAAAGTCCTTCCTTGGCACGCCTGAACTCTTATCCACCTGAAATCCACAGCTTGACGGAGTACTGCTCTCCTCGTTGGGAGAGGACAACTCACACCTGTATGGACGCTGTGGAAACCAAGGCCTGAAGCTGAGTCTATCACTTTGTTATCGCAGACAGGTCTGTGGTCTCTTCTTTTTCTTCCACGTCCTTTCTGGTCTTGCACCCTCTGCTCTTTCTGTGCTGTGTCCTAGGTTTCTGCAGGGCACACAAGGTCCACCATCAACCCCTTCTGGTGAAACACCCAAAATCCAGTATCACTGCTCACGTCCACTCATTCGTTCCTCTTTTTCCCCACCTGTAGAACCAACTTACACATCCCTCTTCGATCTCAGTCTTCCCTCCAGGTCTTCAAGACACCCTAACCGCTTCAAGACACCCTGAAGCTCCTCAATGAGCCTTGACTGATGTAAAAATAAATGAGCAAAAACTGATATTTAAATCATCTTGCTTCAACATTTAAAGATGTTAAAGCTCTAATTTCACACCATCATCTAAATATCGTGTTTATGGAGGGCCTAACCTGTGTCTTGTGATCCTGTGATTATGGAGCATTCATGCCACCGTACTTTGTTGCCATGGTACCCTTTAACAGACCATATCTGTTGGGGACATTTGTCAGGCTGTCACCTCCAAGCATTTGAGCACTGCGGAGTTGCTATCTGGGATATTCATTTTGATGATTTGTGTTCCTGGAAATTTTGATTTTCTCAGAGCAACTTGGATTTGTTGCTCTTTCGTCCCGGTTGCCGCTCCTAAACGAGATTCTTCGTACGACTAATTCTGGATACGTGCGGATGTGCGCAATGTGGTCTGAGATGAATGTGATGTACAGGTCTGTTAACGGTACGGGTTGCAATGCTGCACAATACACCTGTGAAGGTCACATCACTTTCCCTGGAATGACATCGATTCAAATAGAATGAATGTAGCCTTTCCTTCTCTGTTATTGTTGTCCTCTCTCTCATATTTTGTTCCTTTCTTACCTATGCTAATGATCTACGTATTTACTGTTTCACATTTACTTTTTGACAGCCAGAGAGAGAAACAGAAAGCTATTTATCCCGCTTGCATTACAGTACATCATAAATCATACAGGTGTTACTGAATGACATTATGGACAAGATCCATGGAGAATACTGGATGGAAATTAATTGCATCAAGAATATCAATTCCACAGATGATGCGACGCAGTAGAAAAGGTATAAAGGGAAAGGTAAACCAGGAAGATGCGATGCTTTGGCAAGCCAGGAAGCAAATTCTAATGCATGCTTCTAGTATATAGGTCTTGGTAGTGATGACAAAAGGTACGGAAGAACTCGCAACGACTTGGAACAACACAGGATTGTTAAATCCCACCTTGGGCTGCCATACTAAGGTGCACTGGCAAGTCGATACTCACTAACAAAGGAACATCTCTTGAGAAAGTGGCTTTCCGCACGACCCAAAAACTCACGGATGTAGCAAGCTGAGCCCAGAGATTGGAAACACAATTGATCAACGGCAACATGTCAATATCGTTTAAATCACTGCATTGTAGCTCGGGACTATTGGGGATTTTGGAGGCACACTTTTCACACAATCGGAGGCTATGATAATTTTTTTGGGGTTACTTTTGTGTATAACTAGCAGGAGTACCCGGCATTGCCCTGTTGTCTAATCCTGTTGGCATTCTGAAGAAATCTATTTGGTTCTTTTTACCTCCACAACCAAAGGAGGATGGAGCTTGTGTTTTCACCCTTGTTACTTGGCAAAAATTTGTTTGTTTTTTTTGCAAGTATGTTGCTCACTCCGGTTTGTTTGTGTGTGTGTGTGTGTGTGTGTGTGTGTGTGTGTGTGTGTGTGTGTGTGTGTGTGTGTGTGTGTGTGTGTGTGTGTGTGTGTTTTTGTGTGTGTGTTTTTTTGTGTGTGTTTGTCTGTCCGCTCACTTATACTTGCCTACAAGACACAATTTTAAACCGATCTTCACGAAACTTTACCAAATGGTAGAGTTCGTGGTCCGACAAAATCCTATGTATTTTTGGGGTCAAAAGGTCAACATAGGCCAAAGGTCAACCACTTTATTAAAATTTCTAAAATCCTCAATGTTCATCCGATTGACTTGAAATTTGAATAGGATTTACATATCGTCTAACTGAATTCAACCACCAACTATTTTTGAGATCAACATAGGCCAAAAGGTCAACAGAGGCCAAAGGTCAACCACTTTTTTCCAAATTTTTAAACCCTCAATTTTCATCCGAATGACTTGAAATTTAAATAGGATATTCATGTCGGTTTACTGAATTCAACCAGCAACTATTTTTGAGATCAGCGTGGGCCAAAAGGTCAATGTAGGCCAAAGGTCAACCAATTTTTTCAAATTTCAAAAATCCTTAATTTTCATCCGATTGACTTGAAATGTGAATAGGATTTTCATATCATCTTACTGAAAGCAACCACCAGCAATTTTTGAGGTCAACATAGGCCGAATTTCTAAAATTGTCAATTTTCATCCGATTAACTTAAACTTTGAAGACGGTTTGCATATCAGGTCACTGAATAGAATTCAACCACTAATTATTTTTGAGGTCAAAAGGATGCTCCACTGAGTGCCATGCTACTTTGTTCTGTTTTGCCAAGTGTCACTCTATGAGTGATTTTTCATCTGTCTCTTTGTTTGTTACTTGGCCCAAAAAAATTTTTTGGACAAGTATGTTGATCACTCCGGTTTGTGTGTGTGTTTGTCTGTCCGCTCACTTACACTTGCCTATAGGTCACAATTTTAAACCCATATTCACGAAACTTCACCAAATGTTACAGTTCATGTCCGACAAAAATCGTATATATTTTTGAGGTCAAAAGGTCAACATAGGCCAAAGGTCATCCACTTCCTTCAAATTTCTAAAATACTCAATGTTCATCCGATTGACTTGAAATTTGAATAGGATTTACATATCGGCTAACTGAATTCAGCCACCAACTTTTTTTGAGATCAACATAGGCCAAAATGTCAACATAGGCCAAAGGTCAACCAATTTCCTCTGGAACCTCTGGACTACTTCGCACTCAACCTCACCACACCCAATGGATATTCTTACATCAATAAACCACGCTCGGAGGGCCGAGGTGGTGGAATTGCCGTTATTCACCGACAAGACATCAGGACCAGCCTCATCTCCATCGCATCTGCTCCATCATTTGAACACCTGGCTTTTAAACTCTCTGGTCACACACAGTCAGTCATGGCTGTTGTCTACCGCCCTCCCAAACCACACCCATCATTCCTGTCTGACTTCTCCTACTTTCTGACCCAGCTATGTTCCCTCTCCCCCTCAAACCTCCTCCTTGGTGATTTCAATATCCACATGGACTCCACTGACTCCACGATAACCACTGACTTCACTGATTTACTCACCGGCTTTAACCTCACTCAACATGTCAACTTTCCTACCCATAACCGTGGTCACATTTTGGACCTTGTCTGCTCTACTGGACTAATTTTGCACCATCTCTCTGGCTCCAACCTCACTCTCTCTGACCACCTAGCCATCACTCTGACCATCAACATCCCCACCCCAGCACCAAGGCATTATCGCACTATCAACTTCCATAAGCTAAACGCTCTTTCACCTACCTCATTCTCATCCACCCTCTCTGAAAAAATGTCCACTTCTCCCTTCGTTGACCTCCACACCCCTTCTGACCTCACTGACTACTACAACCACACTCTCTCCTACTGCCTTGACCAACTTGCGCCTATAAAAACCAAAACAGTTTCTTTCACCCATTCTGCTCCCTGGTTTACCCCTGAACTCCGCCTGATGAAAACTCGTGCTCGCCAACTTGAAAGACTCCGCAATAAAACAGGTCTCACAGTTCACTCCCAGGCCTATAAGGACCACCTACAACACTATAAAGATGCCCTGTCCTGCGCCCGCTCCGCCTACTACTCTCAAATTATCCACTCTGGCTCCGGAAACCCAAAAGCACTCTTCTCTACAATAAACAAACTCCTCAGCCCCCTGAACACCACCACCCAGTCATTCACAATAGACAACTGCATCTCCTTCCTTTCATTCTTCCAACGCAAAATTGAAAACATCTACAACAGCTTGACCACCGCCGCACCCGCTCCCCCTCAAACAACCTGCCCCCCTTATCCTGCCATCCCCTGTCTCAATTCTCCCCAGTCTCCCCTACTGACCTCTCTGAACTCCTCATAGGAATGAAAACTGCCACCTGCACTCTTGACCCCATCCCCTCCAGCTTTGTCAAGGCCTCCCTTCCTGCTCTCTCTCCACTTATCATTGCAACAATAAACTCCTCCCTGTCTACAGGCATCGTCCCACCGTCCCTCAAAATTGCTGCTGTTACCCCCATTCTGAAAAAACCTGGACTAAACCCTGACACCCTAAATAACTTCAGACCCATCTCCAACCTACCCTTTCTGTCAAAAGTTTTGGAACGTGCTGTAGCCACTCAACTCAAACATCACCTCTCTGCCAATAACCTGTATGAAACATTCCAATCCGGATTCCGCTCCAACCACAGTACTGAAATTGCTCTCCTCAAAATCACCAACGACCTTCTCCCCTCCTCTGACGCTGGCAACCTCAACATTCTCATCCTCCTCGACCTCAGCGCCGCCTTTGACACCATCGATCACACCATCCTCCTCACCCGACTTGAAACCACCTTTAACATTACCGGCATTGCCCTCTCTTGGATTAAATCATACCTCTCTGACAGACGCCAGTTCATCTCCATCAATAACTGCAAATCCCCCACTGCTCCCCTCCCCCAAGGTGTCCCCCAAGGTTCAGTTATTGGCCCCCTCCTCTTCATCCTTTACCTGTCCCCCCTCGGTCACTTAATCCACCGTCATGGTCTCCAATTCCACTGCTTCGCCGATGACATCCAGCTTTTCATCTCCACCAAGTCCATCTCCACCGCCACCCACTCTATCCTGGCAAACTGCATCACTGAAATAAAATCCTGGCTTCAAATCAACTTCCTCAAACTTAACTGTGATAAATCTGAAATAATCATCATTGGCCCAAAAACGCTCATAAAATCCACCCATAACTTTGCCCTCAACATCGATGGTATCCCAGTATCCACCTCCCCTCACATCCGGAATCTTGGCATCATCTTTGACCAAACCCTCTCCTTCGACAAATACACTAAACAGATCACAAAGACAGCCTTCTTTCACCTGAAAAACATCGCCCGTCTCCGTCCATCCCTCTCCTCCGTGGATGCAGAAACCCTCATCCACGCCTTCATCACTTCCCGTCTGGACTACTGCAATAGCCTCCTTTATGGTTCACCCTCAACAATCACCAATAAACTCCAATACATTCAGAACGCCGCTGCCCGTCTACTCACCCATTCCCGGACCAGTGACCACATCACCCCCGTCCTTTACAAGCTTCACTGGCTCCCCATCTCCCAGAGAATCCAGTACAAAATCCTCCTCTTGACCTACAAAGCCCTCCATAACCTGGCTGACCTCCTCTCCAGACACACTCCCACCCACAACCTCCGCTCTGCTGGTACCAACCTCCTGACCCCCCCCCCCCCCATCCGGACCAAATTTAGATCCTGGGGGGACAGGGCCTTCTCCATCGCTGCTCCCACCCTCTGGAACCCACTACCTCACACCATCAGAGACTCCTCCTCACTCACCACATTCAAAACATCACTCAAGACCCACCTGTTCAACACTGCATCCAACATTTAACCCACAGCATCTAACCCCTGACTATTTCCTCTCCTTCTCCCTCCTTTGTGCTTTGAATATTTCCCTATTGATTCTTCTTTTTTGCAATTGTTTTTATGTTTTGCTATGCATTATGTTTTGCACTCTGTCAAAGCGTCTTTGGGCTCCCTGAAAAGCGCTATATAAAATAAATGCATTATTATTATTATTATTATTAATTTCAAATTTCTAAAATCCTCAATTTTCATCTGATTGACTTGAAAACTGAATAGGATTGGTATATCAGCTTACTGAAACCAACCACCAACTATTTTTGAGGTCAACATAGACCAAAAGGTCAACATAGGCCGAATTGTAAAAATTGCCAATTTTCATCCGATTAACTTAAACTTTGAAGACGATTTGCATATCAGGTCACTGAATTCAACCACTAATTATTTTTGAGGTCAAAAGGATGCTTTACTCGGTGCCAATTCCACTTTGTTCTGTTTTGACAAGTGGCACTCTAGGAGTGATTTTTCATTTGTCGGTTATGGACGGATTGTCCACAACAGACAAATGTGGACTGTTGTGGACAAATATCTCAAAACCTTGTGGACAGATTCAGACGAAATTTGGCAGAGATGTAGTGTATGTGACAAGGACGAAATTATTAGATTTTGGTGAAGATCTGGATTCGGATCCGGCTACTAGAATTTTTAAAGTGATTCTTCACCACTGGGAGATGGGGCCAAAAATGATACATAGTAGGATATTTCAAAATGTTGTGAACGGATTTGGTCGAAACCTGGTGGACAGGTTGGGTGTCTGACAAGGACAAATAGATTCGATTTTGGTGAAAATGTGAATATGGATTCGGATAGGAGAATTATTTAATTTTTGAAGTGATTCTTCAACGTTGAGAGATCAGGCGAAAAGTGATATATAACATATTTTAAAAAGTTATGGACGAGTTATGACTAATCTAAGTGGATGAGTTGGTTAGGTGACAAGAACAAGCCGATTAGATTTTGGTTCAGGTCCGAATCCAGATTCAGCCTATTAGTGGGCTAGAAACCATGAACTGTTCAGCCTGGCGGAGGTATGCGCTCTACCGAGTGCCCTTCTCGTTTTAAATTTGAATTTTTTTTTTCGCCTAAAACACTCCCAGGCAATCACTGATGAACCTCTGAAAGTTTGATGAAGATCCCTCCAGTAATCTCCAAGACAAACATCTCTCTTACAGGAAAATAACAGAGTACGTATTACGTTGTTAAATAGAGAATACAGTTCATGAATAGAGGTTTTTGTGTGGATGAATTACACAGTTCGTGGTTGGAAAAGTTGCAGATTATACAAGTGCTAAGACAGGCAGACCTGAAGCTGGTGGACAAGTGTCACCTTGCCAAAGAAGGCCAGGGCCCCTCTTTATTCCTCGCAGAAGGAATATGCAGCACATGACCAGTAAGTCGTGAGCATATATGGCTGGGACCTGAGGGGCCATGTTCACCCAGCTAGTAGCATGACCCCTGTTGCTCGGCTGTCTTCAGCCCAACTCCAGCTAAAATTGAGGTCAGGAAAGTAGGATTGGCTTAGGATTGTGAGTGGGGCTGGCAGCCTTGTGGGATGCTGAGGAATAAGTGGCCTTTATGTTGGCAAGGTGTCTTTGGCACTGCAGACAGGAATGAGATTTGTTTTAAACTACTAGTATTTAATATGTCCCTTTCCCCACTGTGAATGCATTGCATTTTTTTGTATAAAACGTCGAGGCTCGGAGATGAAATAGAATGAGAGCGGCGCTCGGTGGGGCACATGCCACTGCCAACCTCAACTGTTTACGCTTTGTATCCATATCCATCCTACTGATGGGATCTACATCCGGACCTGAACCAAAATATAAATCGGCTTGTTCTTGTCACTTGCCAAATCATTCACCATGTTTTGTCATGATCCGTTCAAAACTTTTTGAAATATCATAATATATATTGTTTTTGGCCCTATCTCTCAATGGTGAAGAATCTTAAATTCTCGTATACACATCCAGATCCAGATAGTCACCAAAATCTAACCAATGCATCCTTGTCAAACACCCAACTTAGCTGTCCACCAAATTTCCACTTGAGATATCTTGCTCACAGGCAGACATACAGACAGACAGACGTGAAAACATAACCTCCATCCACCTTTGGTGGCGAACATAACAAAAGGAACAATAGAAAGAGAAGGAAGAAGCATACCCACAGCAGGGTTGAGGCATAAAATAGAGGGAGACTTAGACAAATAAGGAATGTGGGGAAGAATGAGGGGCAGGGAAGGATGTACGAGGTGGACAAGATGGATACAGAAGGAAAATGGCTTGTTGAAAAAGAGTTGAGTGTTTTTATATACTAGCAGGGACCAGCGGAACATCTGCGCAATGTAAAATGTGACTTCAAGTCCTCAACCCCCCTCCTTCACCCCACCACACAAACCTCGAGTCTTTAACATCCTCCTCCAAACCCCAAATCCTCAACTTCCCACTCCCAACCCTCAGGCTTCAATCCCCTCCCTACTCCAAGCCTTCAAACCCTCTCTCACGCAACCACCCCAAACAACAACTCGACTCCCCCTCCCCCTCCACAATATATCTCCTCAACACCCCCTCCCCACCAAAAGTCCTCAATCCCCTCCACATTACAAAGCCTCAACCTCTCCCCGCTTCCCAACTCTATCCCAATCTTTAATCCCTCTCTCTCTCCTCCCAATACCAACTCTATGTCCTCCACTCCCCCATCCTCTCGTTCATAACAGCAAAAGGGTATTCCCACATCGATCATTACATATTTCTTCATCATCATAATCATTGAAACAGCAGAATACTGAACTCTTCCACCTCTCCTATCATATTATCACCGACTTCACAGAAACTGCAATCGACACAGTAACAGCATGGCTCCTACATGCCACGGCCCATCACGGTTGCCTGTCCAAATCACAATTCCGCGAGTTATGTGGAAACCCTGTGGAATTACAACTCTCAAGTGGCCATGAACAGCCAAATTGTAACAACAAACGTCACATTTATTGCATTTATCGTGACTGATTATCTTCTTCATATATACACATCATTAAAAGTAAATAATGACAGATGTTTTCTTTCACAATCTCACAAGATTCCCGGGACTCCTCGGACAAATACCTTTATAATGATATGGCCTTTATGGTCTCTCGTCGAATCGTTTAAGAGAAAATAGTGGGAAATAATAGCAAGGACCCACGGAACCTCTGCGGTAAAAGCCCTTGCTGAAGAGTATGCCACATAGTTATTTGGGAGGTGTATAGGCAATAGACGGCTGCCTCGATTGCTCCGAAAAAGCAAAAACAATAGCAGCAAAACATGCCCAATGTCTTTGTGCATATATAATACTGTCGCATATGAGGGTCGCAAAATGCGATATGCCTTGGCGCGCGAGGATATTTTGTCCCACGAATGGCCGAACGGTTTCTAACTACTGCGTTCAGTGAAATTAATTCATAACTGTATCGTTCCTCAAGGTCGCCCAAATGAACCGAATTTGGTGGTGGCACACACGGGAAGCAGATGGATGGAAGAGATGATGTTTAACCTTTTTAAGGGTTTACTTAAAATGAATAAATATGGGGAGAAAGGTGGATGAGACGTGCAGTTTGGAACAGTCCAAGCGAGGCAGACAGCACTTTCACAAACAATGGATAATGCAGGCGAGAACTTCCCTTTAATGATGTATGGAGTGCAGGGTGGTGGTGCAGGCCATTATGGATGCAGCAATGAGATGAAGAGAGCCAGCAGAGAGAATGTTTAATGAGGTGAAGCGTATTGAGAAATGGAGTAAAGATTTCAGAAAAGGCAAGACAAAAAAAGCAAAGTTATGAGAATTTGGAAGTCAAGACAGTCAATCAACAAACTCAATGACAGCCCCCTCTCAAATAAATGTTTTTTTTTTTTTTTTTTTTTTTTTGTATACTGAATCAAGGCTCGTGAAAGAGCTAACATTTATTTCACAAACAAATCAACCAGACAAACAAAATATATAAAAAGAGAGAGCGGAAGACAAGATGGGGAGAGAAGGGGAAGCACACAAACACAACATTTGAGAGCAGGGAGAAGTGTGGGAGGGAGAGGGCTTGGGGGGAGGAGGCGTGGGAGGGGGGGGGGGGGGGAGAGGTATAAAACACAAGGGGACCGAAATTAGCGGGGGTAGAAAAGATCAAGGTTTTGGATGGGGGAAGATAAGAGATGGTGGTGAACAGCTGTTTTAAAGACCTGGAGGGTGGAGTGGGATTGAAGAGAGTGAGGGAGTTTGTTCCAGAGGTGGGAGAAAAGAGGAATGAAGGAGTGAAGGTGAGCAGAAAGTCTTGATTTTGGCAGTTTAACCATAAGAGGGTTGCAGGCAGATCTTGTGCGACCTGTAGGAATATTTGGGGGACAGAGCCCAGAGAGAGCTGGGGGGGCAAGGCCAGAGAGGAGTCGGTAGAAGACGGAAAGACCACCAACCTGCCTGCGGTGAGTGAGTGAAAGGCCCTCGGAGTTAGCTTCATCGCGGGAGATTCCAATGATTCTGAACGCTTTGGTTTCAACAGCGTGAAGACGAGCTAGGTGTGAGGCAGGAGCACCAGACCAGAGGGGAGAGCAGTATTCCATTGAGCTGCGGATGAAAGCCCTGTTTTCATCCTTTGGAGGCCAGATTTGAAATGTGGTTTTCCCAGGAAAGATGATGGCAGATAGTGAGACCCAAAAGATTGAGTGACAGAACTTCTTGGAGAGGATTATTCAATGACAGTTGAATGTTGAATGATTGAATGAATGAATGAATTGAATGAATGCACCTCACCATCTTTCCTTGGTGGCTTAATGGTTATAGCGCCTCCAATGAGTCTGGGAGGTCGGCGGTTCGAATCCCAGACGAGTCGTATCAAACTTAATAAATAGCCCCGAGTGGGCTGAGGGTCATCTTTTGAGGTTATAGTTCAGACCTCTTAATTTTGGAGGACCCCCCTGGCCTGGGAGGCCATCTGATACAAATTCAAAACATCTAAGAATGGGCCAACATCCTTGGACCATCGAGTTGAAGGTCCGTATCAGGTTTCAGAGCAATCGGTCGGTAAATAAGGGACACGTATGGATCCAAGGTTTATCCCCCTCCTGGGAGAACACCCGTGATCCAAAATCGAAGCCTGAGTGTCGGCTACGGTCCTGTGTTCATGTGTCAAGCTTCAGAACAATCAGCTGGTTGATAAGGGAGTAGTAGCAAAAATAGCCAAAAGTTAACGGTTTGACGGACGGACGACCAGACAGACATCGGGACATCACGACCCATTTTATATGTTTATCTCTTCGAGAATCGAGATGAGATGACCTAAAATGGTACGTCCTGCTTCTCTACTTGATGCTCAACATTTGAAAAAGTCAAAGCATGGAAAACCATCGGTTGGCAACCACAGCACAGGCATTGATGGATCTAACGGCCTCCTACTGCATCAAAGTTCCTTGGTGCAAACCTCATACAACATCTACTAATACCTGTCTGAATCTCAACCTGACAGTCTGTGTACCAATCTCACTCCGATCCTGATCCTCTATTCTATGGCATTTTAGCCATTTTACACCTGACGCAACAGTAAATAGGAGTCATGCAGTTTGGACAAAGGTGAGCAAAAAAAAAAATTAAAAAAATCAAGAGGGTAATGTATGCAAATGACAGAACTCTAGAGGGAATAATCGTTTTGTTAAGTGGTTAATCCACAATCCTGGCAATCCTAGGATGGTTATGAGGTCAAATATAAATGTGGGTTGTAATTTGAAAATAAAACAAGCAGGTTTTCTCAAGACAAGAGATAAATAGAAGATTCAATCAATAACAGGTGGCCAATGGCCATATTGTTGGTCTGGCTTACAGTGGCCTGCAAAAGTATTCACCCCCTCCAAAGTTTTCACATTTTGATGCCATCTGAGCTTATTCCATGATGCTTTCAAATCAAACTTAATATATAGAATCTTCACAAACTACTCCAAGGTGATAAAGCTAAAACATGCAGATAAAATGTGAATACGTCAGATTAATAGAGAAAATCAGATGATTCTCAGTTACACAAGTATTCAAGCCCTTTGCCTAATAAACAAAAAGAAATTTCAGGATCAAATTATTTGTTTGAAATGTTACAAAATAAGTGTAATAGGTTTCACCTGCATGTAATCAGTGGTTTAATTTAAAATGAAGTTTCCCCACTTATCTGAGGAGTTTTAGGGTTCAACTCGCTTAGTCAACCGACAAGGCAAACATGGCTCAGCAACTCAAAAAGTTGCGCAAACTCTTCGCTCGTGGCACTAAGGAGATTTCCAAAGAAGTCAGACGCAAAGTGGTGGAGAATCCCTGTTGAGGTGAGGGTTATAGGAAGATTTCAAAAGTCCCTCTTTATCCCTTTGAGTACGGAGAAATCCATCATGAAGAAATGGAAGACGTATCATACCACCCAGACTCTACCCAGATCAGATCACCCATCCAAACTCAGCAGCCAGGCAAGCAGGAAACTGGTTCGGGATGTAACTGTAAATCCAACAATGACTTTGGGTGAAAGATCTGCAAGGCTCTATGTCCAAGAGGGTGTTCGTCAATCAACAATATCCCGTTCCCTTCACAAAGCTGGCCTCTATGGACAGGTGGCAAGAAAGAAGCCATTACTGAAAAAGACGCATCTAAAAGGTCGTATTGAGTTTGCGAAAAAGCATCTCAATGAAACTGTAGGGATGTGGAGAAGGGTTTTGTGATCAGACGAGACAAAAATTGAACTTTTTGATTTAAATTCAATAGGGTACATCTGGTGCAAGCCTAACACTGCACATCACCAGGCTTACACCTTCCCTACTGTCAAGCATGGTGGTGTCAGCATCATGTTATGGGGCTGCCTTTCATCAGCAGGGATTGTCAAGCTTGTCTGGATAGAAGTAACAATGGACGGTGCAAAGTACAGGAGAATCCTTGATGAAAACCCGCTCGAGTTAGCCATGAATCTGAAACTAGGTAGGAGATTCACATTTCAGCAGGACAATGACCTGAAGCACAAAGCTAAACACACACTGGATTAGCTGAATGACAAGAAAATAAATGTTCTTGAGTGGCCCAGTCAAAGTCCTGACTTGAACCCAATTGAACATTTATTGCGAGACTTGAAGATTGTAGTCCATCGACGATCCCCATCAAACTTGGCAGAACTAGAGCAATTTTCACGTGAAGAATGGGTAAATATTTCATCAACTCATTGTTCAAAGCTGGTAGAGACCGACCCAAAAAGACTCATAGCAGTCATTGTTGCAAAACATGATTCCACCAAGTACTGACCAAAGGGGCTGAATACTTTTGCAAGCAGTGAATTTTGATTTGTACATGTATTCCCGACAGGTTTTTTTTTTTGGAATACCTTTTTGCAGGTATTCTTCCTCAAACTATAACAGTGTTCAGTTTGATCTCTTCAGTTATGAATAGAAAAGTTCATTTGGAAAAATTGCTTCGATATAATTCGGAATTCATACAAATGTGGCTTTATTGGAAGGGGGTGAATGCTTTTGCAGACCACTGCACCAGGTGATCAGATGAACGTGTCCGTTTATTCCTCATCAGACAGATATTCAAAAATCAAACCAATTGCAGGGCTGTTCTAGGTTTCTAATCGAACAAGTTCTGCTACACAGCCAATTAAGATCCTACAAAGTTTCCATATCAAGTTGTTGAAGATTACCAACTGTGTAGGAAAGGTCTGCCAAGGGACCAGCTGTGTAATTTGACTTATTAGGCTGCAGGATGAGCAAATGTGGCTCTTAGAAAGGGAGGATTGAAATCAGGGTTAATGAAATGTCAATGTTGAACATTATTTATTTGCTGCCAACATGTGATGTCATTCTTTCTCAGGGGCCTTATATCAAATGCTAATCTTGTATCAAATCATGCACCTTATATCACCTCATCAAATATCAAATGCACCTTATATCAAATCCCGAGTTTAGCTTCAGGTTTTCTCCTCTTCCGATATCATTCCTCCGATCAACTTCACCTTCCTTTTCGACCAATGGTGTTTATGCTAATCTGTGCTCTCTTTTTTTGGTTGTTCTGTGAGCCTAATCTGTGCATTAAAAAAATAGAAACATGCGAAAATTTTGCAGCTTCATAAAGAACCCTTTGTGCCCGGTGCCCTACATAATGTATAATGCAACTGAAGGCAATGGTCTCCCGGTAATTCACATTGCAGAAAACGGATGGCTCATGTGTCTAATCACAGAGGAGACGTCCAAGTTTCATTTTCCAAGAAGAGAGGTTTCTTACCCTGTATATATATATATATATATATCTTTGGAATGATGATGCAATATTGCTATTGCAATACTACAGTATTACTACGAGGCACAAAAGGGTGAAGTAAAATATATTGTACACCGCTCTTTTCCTATGCCATCCCCAGGCGCTGCATGACGTCATTGCCGGGCACCAAAGGGGGCCCGGCAATGACGCGCGCTGAAAGGGAGTACTCAGTTTTCACTCCAGTTACTTTCTTGGTTGTTTGTCCGGGCGATATCTTCGCCATCCTTTGAGCTAGGAAGCTGAAATTTCGGCACAATAGTGAGCTGGTGATTTGACAAAAATGGTATTTTTTGGTTTTTTGATTAATCAATTAATTGATCGATTACTTAATTATTAGCAATTAAATTAAGTACTTATTTATTTCATTTCTCATCTGGGCAATATCTCAGGCACCTTTTGAGTTAGGAAGCTGATATTTGGACACGACAATGATTGTGATTTGGCTGCAAAGGGTATTTCTGATTTATTGATTATTTAATTATTCGACTAACGACATAATTTTTTTTTTTTTAAGTTACAGATTCTGATGAAACGGTGATGGTTTAGGTATTCTATTAGCCAATTGATTAATGATTTAATTATTTTACGATTATTATTTATATATTTTCTTTATTAATCACTGATATATTTTCTTTCTTATCTGGGCAATATCTCAGGCACCTTTTGAGGTATGAAGCTAAAAGTGACTGACAGTGATTCATGTCCAAGTGACTTAGGACACGGCAGTGACCAAATGATGTGGTTATAAAGGATATTTTTGATTTGTTGATCAATCAATTAATCGATTAATTATTTATTGATTAATCAATTAATCCGTTAGTTATTTAACTTTTTCGATTAGTGACTTATTTAATTAATTTTCAAAAAGTTTCAGCTTCGGATGAAACACTGGTGGTTGAGGTATGCTTTAGCCAATTGATTAAGAAATTATTTTTCGATCATTATTCCTTGATTTTAATAACGCAATTAATCAATCAATTATTGTACACCTCTCCCTCCCAATACCGTCTATGTGCTGCATGGCGGTATCGCCAAGCGCCGAAGGCACCCGGGAAATGCCGCGCGCTCGAGGATGTTATTTATTTATTAGGCATGAGGGCGGTGTACTTTGAATGTATCTGTACTTGCTCAGTCTTACTTTTAATAGTGGGCTCAAATAACGTTGTAAAGCTGCACTTGTCGTTTTTTGTTTTTTTTGAATGCATAATAACCAATAACTTGTTGACATAAACAGAGAAAGACATTAGTTTGAAAGCACAGATTTCACATTTAATAGTCAAACTACGCATCATTTTGCTAAAAATGCAAGTTTGAGGAAGTGATTGCAACATTGACAAGGCTAAGGATTACTCGGTCAACTGTACAGCATCAGTGGCAAACCCTGCCTCAGTAATGATGCAACCAGCATCCAGAATTCATAAATGAACACGATCATGTTAATTCATAACTGAACCCGGTATGCATTCATGAAAAAAAACAAAATCGACTTTGGCTCGACATTGAGCATCGAATGCTTATTATTTTTTTAAATATAAATTTGAAGCGGTTTCCACAATTGCACATGTGCGTCTGCATGAGTGTAGAAATCTCTGTGTCTGTTGTCATGTTATCATGCTACAGAAAGACGATGCTTCCAGTATTGTTTTAAGTCTTTGTTTAGATTCCTTCTCTTATTTAATTGCTATATGCTTTTGGCAGAATAAGCCCTATTTGGACATCCACTAAAGAGCGGTGCGAAAAATGAGGACGATGAGCAAGCAGGTGATATAAAGAAGGTATAAAAAAGTGAAAGTGAAACCAAGCAAGATTTTCGTTGTCCAGTTGCTTGGTAACATCCTAACATTGCGAGCCGTCCAAGTGTGCTTGCTCCTGAGGCGTGGAGAGCTGATTAGGTGCGGGTGATGGAGAACCGAGCTGGACTATCAGTCAGTTTCACCTCGGTCAGCCAAGCAGAACAGAGCCGCACTGAAACAGCAGTCAACTGCTCTCTTTCCTTTTTCATCCATCGGTCAAGGCTTAGGCACGGCTTTTAAAAATTCGAGATGAAGTCATAAGGTTCACAGGAAAAACAGAGCGAACAAAGGAAAATAAAAAGTCAATATCATCCGAAATTACTTCGAAAGAATCAATGCAAGTAATTGGCAGAAAGAGGAAGGAAAAAGAATGGCCAGGAATGTGAAAATACAGTCCAATATGGGCCAGTGAAAGGAAACTCAGAGGGAAAGTATAGGGGAGAGGAGGGTGCGAGGCGGTGGGTGGGAAGGAGGGGGTTCAATCGACAGGGGCTAATGACAAACAATCGTCACACATGGTGAAAGTGTGCAGAAAGAAGGAAAATTTCTAACAGTAACTGAAGAGGGACTTTCAGATAGATCTTCCTTTTTAATAAAAAGATAATAATAAAAACAAAATATAGATATTGCAGTAGTCACACGGTTTGTCCGGTTGCCCTGCTCAAATCTGGCGGGTCTCCTCAACGCGGCCGTAATGGTCAGCAAAGTCGGCGGTCATGGCCCAGATTACAGCATTTCCACTTCCGATACCGTAGCTGTGGGACCGTTGAACCAGCCAAGCAAAGTTATTGATAGCGTATTCCTCGTCCCCAATTACGGCCAAGCAATGCGCACACGGTACGGTCTGGATATGCAGAGTCATTTTCTGCAGCCAATTAAGCCCTTAATGGGTCTTTCTCGATCACCGAGTTGCATCCCTGACGGCCAGAATTCAACCCGAGACCAGGTATATTTAACAAGCATTCTGAGTATTGCGCTGCAATACATGTCCCCTACCAAAGTTCAAAGTGCCATAACTTTGTCAAAAATGATCGAATATGCAAATTTATGCACGGTTGATGCTGGTTTTCAAACTTGATCTGAGGTATGCTGAGACACGTGTGTCACGCCTCGCCTCGTTGATAAGCTCCCAAGGTCGCTCCACGGAGCGGCCTTCACGTATTGCTCTGTGTGAATTATATAAATTATTACCAACTCACGGTCTGAGGTACTAGCGATTCAAGAGATATCCATTTTTTTTTTTTTTTCGTTTAATTAACGATATCTGTCAAACCACGTGCCCTATCGCAAATTCCAGAATGACATTTTAGTAGACTGACATGCTGAACAGATTTTTGAAGTTTCCCCTCGATTAGATCAAAAATGAGGGAGGAGCTCGGTTTTAAAGGTTCATGCTTAAAAACGTCATAACTCTGAAACCATGTGACGCATGACGTCATGCTCGCTGACTTTTTTTGTTCGTCATGGGTATGCAATTCTGCCTGCAAAGTTTGGCCTCGATCTGTTCAGCCGTTGCAGAGAAAAAGGGGTTTTCGTGTTTTCACGAAAAACAATACGGCGGCCGAACCACGTGACCTGTGACGTCATAATTACCATTAAAATATTCTACAGACTGAGTCCATAATATTGTGAAAATTTTATCTCAATCGGTCCTATTATTGCAGAGAAATTGGTTTTTAAAGGAAATTAAAACTTAAAATGGCACTGAGTTAAGGATCATCAGAATTATCAGAATTACCAAAGTTCAAAGTGCCATAACTTTGTTTAAAATGATCGAAACTTCGTGAAGTTCGAACTTCATCTGTAACTTATCATGCGGAAACCATGTGCCAAGTTTGAAATCATTAGCATTAAGCGTTTAGAAAAAAAGTCCGGAAAACTGTTCTTTGCGTGACGGACTGACGGACTGACAGACTGACGGACTGACAGACAGAGGGACGGTGTGCAAACCTATAGTCCCCTCCGGTGTACAATGGTAGGGGACTAATAAAAGCAATGGTCAGGTGGAAGGGAACACAAGTGGAAGCAAGCAAGTATGTAATATATAAACCCCTTACCGCCAACCGATAATATGCTCAATGACTCCAAACGACGGATGGGAGCCTTAATTATTTAAGCCTTAGGGCCCAGTCAGACACACCACCCTAGAGAGATGAAGTGGGTATTCACGAGATAGAAGTATGTTTGGGCAAACCCGGCAGAGATGTTGGAATGTGTACAAGCCACCCTGCTACTACAAAGTGTGTTTGAAGGGAGAGCACAGAAAGTGTATTTATCTATCATTGTCAGAGGAACAGCCTGAAGAGTATGGGACAGTGAAAAGGGCTGTGTTTTCGACCTATGAGTGGGTCTCTGAATCATTTCGAACCTTAAATTTTGAACCTTAAAAAGACAGACCTTTGTTGAATTCGCTAAGGAGAAGGAAATGATTTTTGATTGGTGGTATCGTTCTCTGCAAGTGGATAAGGACTATGGTAATCTAAGGGAGGTTATCTTGATGGAAGAATTTAAGAACAGTATCCCCTTAGACATTAGGACACACCTTAATGAAAATAAAGTTGGTAAGTTGAAAAGAGCTGCAGTTAGTGCAGATGATTATGAGCTTACCCATAAGAAAAGCGTTGGACTTCCTGGTTACGGTACAACGTGGTATAACAAGAACGTGGTTAGTGAAGACCGGTCGGAGGAGAAGTTGAAAGACCATAAGAGTCCGTCAGTGCAGATGTCTCTGAATAGACAGTCTGATTGGTCGAATAAGGTATCTGGCAGGAGTAAAGCTCTAACGTGTTATTACTGCAACCAGAGGGGACATCTGAAGTCAAATTGTTGGGAATTGCAACGAGTGGAGAAGCGGGGAGAATCTGCTAGACCTATCAAGTTGATTAAAACCAAAGTGGTCGGCCTCAAAGATCGTGCCATGTCAGTTAAGGCTGGAGATAATGCTGACCTTGCGAGCCCTGTATTGGACAGTTATAAAATACTAGCAGAAGTACCCGGCATTGCTGGGCGGGGGAGGAGGAGGGGAGGGGGAAGAGGAGGGGAGGGGAATGGGGGGGAGGGGGAGGGGGAAGGGGGGGGAGGAGGAGGGGAGGGGGAGGAGGAGGGGAGGGGGAGGAGGAGGGGAGGAGGGGGAGGAGGGGGAGGAGGAGGGGAGGGGGGAGGAGGAGGGGAGGGGGGAGGAGGGGATGGGGGGGAGGAGGGGAGGGGAACAGGGCGGAGGGGGAGGGGGAAGGGGGAGGGGGGAGGGAAGGCGGGAGGGGAAGGGGGGAGGGGAGGGTGTGGGGGTGCCCGGGGGAAGAAGGGTACATAAATTATAATTTATGGTAATCTATGCAGCACGACATGGTCATCACGGAAAACAAGGCGCCTTTGCCGGCGCAAAACGGCTCTCCCAGGGTCGGTATCGTTGTGAGCGCACGGTTCAGCCCTTCAAGAAAAAGTTTATTTGTAAAAATCTAACCACGCGTTAAAAAGATATCACTGGTTTTGTTCGCCGGCACGTCGGCGCTCGAATCGGCTCGCGATAAAATCCAACACCTTTGTCGGGGTCGTCTGAACCAACTACGGGGCCTAGAAGGCTGGGACTGGTCTCAAAAGTTAGGTCTCGATCATATCTCGTAATGCTGGAAGCTGCACGTCTCTGTGATAATCTTGTGGACCATGACAAGAGATCGTGCGAGTCGCTCGCAACGGCTTCAAGCACTTCCGCATTCGACCATTTCATGAACGCCATACGCCCCGCCCATCAAAGCGCGTACGTATTAAACGAACATACAGTGGCCCATGTTTCGATTCCCTCCCTCTTCTGCTAGCGCTTCTGCGCTAATTTTAAAACCCGAAGTTTTTTTAAAATTTAAGGTGTGCTGTAGTTGCTCTGAGACGCACTGATTCCGAATATGCCTTTGGTTTTTCTCTGCGATGAGTAGTTCTCGAGTTATAAGAGGACAAACAAACAAACATACTTTACTGCTTTATATATACTAGGGCATGCCCGTACGTGGGTGCCCGTTCCTTGCCAAAAAAAAAAAAAAACGCTACCCGTACGCTCTACCCCGCCCGTACGCCCGTAAACAAAAAAAACAACGCTCTTCGCTTCCGCCCTTCGCTCTGACTGAATTGGGAGAAATAATGCGCATAAGAAATCGAGAAATTATTATTTTCTCCGGAAGAAATCGAATTACGAACCGTAATGGCGCAGGCTCTCGGGCTCGCAACAACGCGTTCTGTGATTGGCTGCCGGAAGTGAAGTCTTCACTGTCGCAAATGTGAAGCGATGAATACGATGAATCGCAAATTAGTTTTAATTAGTTTTAAAACATAGTTTAACGGCAACATAGTTTGCCGACGGGAAATAAATGAATACGCTCTCAAATGTGCCATCCGAGGCAGAGTCTGTTCGCCACGTTCGGCACACGTGATAGCTCGCTGCTCTCTGATTGGTTGAATCGTTTTTTGGACATAGCTCGGTAACTACTTCTGCGATTAATTTAAAACCTTGAAAAGGCACATCCTCGGGTCCCCAGCAATATACCTGGCAAGTTTCAAGTATATCGGACCGGTAGTTGTCGAGAAACAGCGGTCACAGACAAACATACATACAAACATACAAACATACAAACATACAAACATACAAACATACACACAGAGATTGCTGGAATTATAGATAGATATAGATATGTGTCAAAGGGCCAAGTGTCCAGTGAGAGTGAAGTCAAGTCCGTAGTTATTCCGACGGATACTGGCGACCGAGTCTTTGATGGTGGCTAATGTTTTGCCATTGACTGTGAATAGGCTACTGGGTGTGGGTGCGGTAATTTGAGGCATTGAAGGTAGTCATGTTCCTGTTTCTTTACATCGGGTGAACTTGAAGTCTGATCTGGTCACTAGTTCAGTGACGGTCGGGATAGTCCCAACTCTCCCGATAGGGGTGTTAGTTTCCTGTTAGGAAATGATTTGGTGGGGGATAAGGTTAACCTACCTATGTAAAATAAAACTTTACTCAGGGTAAAGTTTTCTTCTTTTTACGGTGTTACGGCCTGTGACTTCTTTTTCTTTTCTTCTCTTATTCTTCATCTTCCTCTTCCTCTCCCCTCTCCCCCTCCGAGTTTGGCTTATGTGGTTTGACCTTATATTTGAGATCCTGTGATTGGATGTTGGGCAAAAGAAAAACAGGATGGTGCTGAGGGAGATGAGGTCGTTTCCATTTTGAGGAGTGGTTTTGGACTTTTGACTCGAAGGTACAACGAGGGGATTCCCCAGATGACAGCCTGAAGGCTGATGTTTTGAGAAGTGAAAGATAGTTGAGGCACTTCAGATGGTGGGGGAAAGTTGAGGACGCATTGACTGCACTGGAAAAAAAAAGGCAGCAATGAACGGGTGGCCCTCGAAGGCCTCATTCCCCGGCGGTTGCTTGTGCTACACAGTGAGACCACGTCACCTCTGTACGGTGGCGTGACTGGTGGGGAGTTCACTGAAGGTGAAACCCTTTGAAACCGAGACCTCAGAGGTCAGCAAGAACACCAAGCCAGAGACGGTCCCCGTGGTGTGGATCGTTCCATCCTCCACCCCCCTCCACCCCCCCGCCCCCACCTGGCCACCCCCATGCCAGCACTTTGTCTGCTACCTTAAATGGGGTGTCCCATGGTGTTGACCGTTCTGTCCCCCATCACCCTCGTGTCGGCCATTTGATTGCTGTCTTGAGGCATCACACAGGGAATGACCTTTGTGACTCCGAGTAGGGATTAATGCCGACACAGGTTTCCAGTCCATGGGCGGGTGTAGACCCGTTGGCCTGATCTGTTTTTTTCCATTTTTCTCTCCCTTTCTCTCTCTCTATGCATATATAAATATGTCCCTTTGTTGTAACCAATAATTAAATCAGTGTTTGACCTCGTGTTTTGCTTTGTATTTTCCTGTCGTAACAATGATACCATAAAAATACTGAAAGTTCAAGGCACCTCATTATTTTAAACAAAATTTCACAATCACCAGTTTCCTTCACCTTCCATTTGCTTGTCTTTCTGTGAACAATCAAATAATTATTTAACGACACGACATGCCCTCTGTCGCATCTTCTCTCGGTGAGGCAGTTTAGTGGTGGAAAAGACCAAATTTATGAGGAATCCATGCTCGTGAAAAATATCGGATTCAAAAGGAATAAGAAAGTAAAGCCTCACTTCTGAAGATCCTTTGTAGACTGTGTGTAACATGTGACTGATGACAATACCATTACAATGGGACCACATGTCACGTCTTACTGCTTACCACTAAGGATAACTCGTATGGGATCATCAAAAAATTATGCCAAAACAATCAAGGTAATAGCACAATAAACTGGCAAAAAAGAGCTTCTCGTGAATAATTATAAATACCGGAACATTTTTTCTTTTAACCTCACAGATACTGAAGATTTGGAGTCATACGTGTGGTGTTTAATTCAATATTTTGTCAATTAAGTTAAGATATCGATGATATTGTAATAACTTCTAAAAGAACATAAGCAGTCTTAATGCTGACACGACAAAACACCAACAAAGGCATTAATGACTACAGGGAATGGGAATACGACAAAGGAGATTATATATAAAAACTGACCGGGAGAGACCAAGTGGAAGATGAGAGGCAATAAAAGATCTAGTTAAACGCTGGAGAGCATCGTTCAACATGCGGAGGCGGAAAAGGGGCCGCTCAGCCGGGTCGTTCGCTGGCCGGTTCATGTCTGACTGCAAGTCCTCAGCTGTAGAGCGCAGCACTTGTGCAACGGTGTACATGGTGCTGGCATTCAGCTGCGGTGCTGGGAGGGGTGAGAGGAAGAGAAGAAGGTGAGGGAGAGAGAGAGAAAGAGAGAGAGAGAGAGAGAGAGAGAGAGAGCACGGAAGCGCACATGCGCACACACACTGATGAGGAGGTGTAAGGCGTTCAGTGTTTGATAATGGTCACTCATTCCAAGCACACCCTGCATTTTGAGATTGTTCACGTAGTTCTGAACCATCAGAGCCAGGTCAACCACGCGAAAGGGCAACACCGGATCGTCAGCCAATCGTAGTGCGGCATAGGCAGCAACCTGGCACATACACACAAAAATCAGACTCACAATGCCCATAATATAATAATAATAATAATAACAACTAGACATGCCACTTTATAACTGCGGGCAGTTATGACCGGGTCCCAAGCCGCCCCACTATGATACAACCCCACTTTGATCGGAGATGTGACCCATGACATCCTCCTTATAAAACTAAATTCAGAATTGGATTTAAGAAATTCAATTCAAAAAATATTCAGATTCAAAAAAAAAAAAAAATGTCTGCCAGACAACATGACCTATGATGTGTAAATTATCAAACTATATTCCGAAACACTCGTTCATCATGTGCGTGAAGTTTCACCTCGATCGTGTAAGCCATTCCAGAGAAGATAAAATTGTATGATTTATTTTTCAAATAATTAAAAAATTCTGGCTGTCAGACTGTGTGAACGATCATGTTGAAATTTCAAACAATTTCCCTTGACAACTAAATCATACTTGTTTTGACATCAATAGCTTAAATGGTTTCAGAGAAATAATTATTTTTATTCATTTATGTTCCTTTGATCCAAAATGGCTGCCAGACAATGTTACCTATGATTTATTCGTGAACACCCAGGTATCCCCAAGGCTTGTGCAACATGTGTGTGAAGTTTTCCCCTCGATCTGTCCAGCCATTCTGGAGAAGAGGATTTTAAAAATATTTTTATGTGCAATCCAATATGGCTGCCAAACCACATGGCCTATCATGTCAGCAATTTAATTATGTCAACAAATTTGCTCCTAAATCAACCTCAATACTTTTCATACCGATTGGATAAAGCGTTGTACTTGTCGAATTATAACGCCATAATGAAGGCATTGATGACGTCATCGTTAACAACACTTATTCCCCATGCGGAGTACGTGACAATGAGTCAAGTTTAAATTTTTTCCATGGAGCGGTTTTGGAAATATAGGTCCAAAGTTTTTCCTTTTTCCAACATGGCACAGCTGCATCACATGAGATATGACGTCATAATTATTATTAAAATATTCTATGTGAGTAACATCTTATGGTGAAAATTGTGTGTGAATCACACCGGCGGTTGCCGGACCAGTTTAATTTAAAAGGGGAATAAACCCATAAACATGTGGCGGAAGAAGAAGAGGTACAAAAAGAGGGAGAATTGCTCTGCAGTACATGTCCCCTACCTGTCCCAATGAATGTTCTTCTTTCAAGCAAAAAGGGCATAACTTTGAAAAATTGGCGAAACGCCCCAAAAGTCAAACGTTTCAAGTTTCAGTTGAATATGTTAAAAGGTAAGAGAAAAAAGTGCAGAAAACCACAGGTGGGATTGGACAGATGGACAGACGGGCAGACGGACGGACGGACGGAAGGATGGACACAGACGTAGAGAAAATGTATAGTCCTCTCCGGATAGGTGACTAATATACAAGTACATAACAAAAACAATAGGTTTGCCAGCCTGGAATGCTTGGAATAATAATAATAACAGGAGTTCCCTTAAAAAGACCTTCCATGCAGGCAGCCTTACTTCCTAATGGTTTGTACGTGCTCTATTATTTAAATACTAAGAATTAAGCAAGGATTAGTCTTTGGTACGACTCGGTCCCAGACTCAGAGCCGACGCCCCAACCAAATTCTGCCACCGAGTCTGGTGAGTTAAACTAGAGAATGATTATTAACATGTATGTATGCAGTAACAATCATTATTAAGTGAAGCAAATTGTGTTTTGAAAACCAAGATGGCCACTCAAAAGAAACTTACAAAAGATAAATAACGGATCATGCATCATAAGCTGAATATGAGCATCAAAACAATCATGATTATTGTTGCACGAGATTGGACGTAGTACAAGAAACATTTTTAAGCACAAACAATTACAGTAAATGCATCATGCACTGTTCAAATCTATACTGTAAGAGGTTTGTCTGTCTGTCTCTCTGTCTGTCTGTGTCACATTTTTTTCTCACAGATGGCCAAACGGATCATTGTCAAATGATCACAGATTCATCAGTGAGGGCCAGGGAGTGTTTTTGGCAAAAAATAATTTGATTTAAAAAAGAGTTGGATTTGTTTTTAAATCGCTACTTAGTGCTTAACCTAGGACTTTGTAGCTATGTGAAAGGTAATGTTAAATGATCGCCGAACCCATACCTTATTGGGACTACGGAAGCGTTTTAGGACCTCACAAAAAATAGAAAAACAAGTCCAGATACGTTCAAAGTACACTGCCCCAAATAAATAAATAACACCCTCCAGCGCGACACACAGAGATGATATTGAGGGGGAGAGGTGAACAATAATTGATTGATTAATTGCGTAATTAAAATCAATAAATAATAATCATAAAATAATTTCCTAATTATTTGGCTAATGTCATTATTTGGCCAATTTAATTGGCTAATGGCATACCTAAACTACCAGCGTTTCATCCGAAGCTGTAACCTTTTTGAAAATTAATTAAGTCATTAATCAAAAAATTAAATAACTAATTGATTAATTAATAAATAATAAATCGATTGATTGATTAATCATTAAATCAAAAATGTCCTTTATAGCCACATCACTCGGTCACTGTCGTGTCCGAATATCGGCTTCCTCGTCCCAAAGGTGCCTGAGATATTGCACAGATGAGAAAGGAAATAAATAAGTACTTAATTAAAATATCATATTAAGTAATCAATCAATTAATTGATTACCGTGAAATGGGGTGAATCGGGACACAAACTGAAAAAAAGTTCGGAACTTTTTTCGCTGAAAATTGATAACCATACTGATTTGTTGATATTCGGGTTGAAAGTGTTCTCTTGTTTTTTTTTAAAGCAACTTATAGTCCCTATTAACCCCATATATGGGTTAAATAGGAATAAATAGGATTTTTATGGCTGTCCCCATTCACCCCGTTTTACGGGTGAATAGGGACAGTCACTAATACAAAAAAATAATAATCAAGAAACAATCCTGAGTTTCCAACTTATTGCTAAATTGATAGCTCAGATGGATGCACATAATATGCACCCATAATATAAACCGCGGTGCCAATGAAAAAAATATGGGATCAAAAGTTTCTCCAAACTCCCTATTTCTTGATTATTATTTTTTGTATTAGTGGCTGTCCCTATTCACCCGTAAAACGGGGTGAATAGGGACAGCCATAAAAATCCTATTTAACCCATATATGGGGTTAATAGGGACTATAAGTTGCTTTTTAAAAAAACAAGAGAACACTTTCAACCCAAATATCAACAAATCAGTATGGTTATAAATTTTCAGCGAAAAAAGTTTCCGAACTTTTTTTTCAGTTTGTGTCCCTATTCACCTCGCTGTTCCTGTTCACCCCATTTCACGCTAATCAAAATACAAAAAAAATGTTTTTGGCAAAGCACTTGCTCGCTATTGTGCTGAAATTTCAGCTTCCTAGATCAAAGGATGGCTGAGATATGGCCCGGACAAACAAACAAGAAAACAAGAAAACAAACAAGAAACCGGAGTGAAAACCGAGTACTCTCTTTCAACCCTTCAGTGCCCGGTGATGACGTCACGCAGCGCCTGGAGGTGGAATGGGAAAGGAGAGGTGGACAAAAACAGCCACTGAGCCTGGGAGAAGTACTCTGCGTACCCGCGACGTCACAACATTGGTCTTTCTTTTTCCTACCCTTCCTCCTCTTCCTTTTCCAATACCTTCATTTTATCATTCCAGTGCCTGCCCTTATCCCTGTGCATGTAAAAACAATAGTTGATCGTTGTCCCATTTTTGAACGAGTACCGTTATGTTCACTAGGTGGAACTCTTTTCTGTTGAAATTCGGAAGGTAGATGTTTTATATTCGTCCTGATTTTGGAAATGTTGGTTCACCAACGTGCATTCAAAGATCCGACAAGGTAGGAATTGAAGATGTTTTACAATCTGGGCTGGCAGAGTACATGCAAGTCCAATTAAGGATAATCACCAATGCTTCCGTTCACGGTTGTCCATTAAAGGGTGTTCCATTCTGTCTCCTGATACACACCATGCCATAAGTTAGCCTTTACGTGCACAAGGGATCGACATAAAAAGTCTGCACCAAACAAAGTTAACAGACACAATTCCAGCGCTCGGAGACACTTGAAGCCTGCTACTGTGTCTAGGTCTTTGCACTCCTGGACGCTAATTGCAGATGCCATGTGCAAATGTTTGTGGCCAGGATATGTTTGCTGTAGGTACGCATACTCGCCTCTGAGCTGTCTACCCTGGGTATTTTTTTTTTGTATACAAGATCGAGGCTTGTGTAAGAGGTAACATTAATCACAAAAAGACAAACTGACACATAAAACATAAGATAAAGGGAGCGGGAGGCAAGATGGGGAGAGAGGGGGAAGCACACACGTACAACATTTGAGAGCAGGGACATCGGGAGAACTGTGGGAGGGAAGGGGCTTGGTGGTAGGAGGCATGGGGAAGAGGTGGGGCGGGAGCGGGGGGTGGGGGGGGGGGAGGGGTGAGAGAGGTATAAAACACATGGATACTGCTAGGACTTCCAGGAAAGAAGTCGGAATTTCAAAAAAGTGGATCTGGGGTGAATTCGCGGGGGTAGAAAAGATCAAGGTTTTGGATGGGGGAAGATAAGAGATGCTGGTGAACAGCTGTTTTAAAGACCTGGAGGGAGGAGTGGGATTGAAGAGAGTGTCGGAGTTTGTTCCAGAGGCGGGAGAAAAGAGGAATGAAAGAGTGTCTTCAGAGTTCCGAATAGAAATAACACCAAAGGAATCCTATCAGGATACTTTCTGTAAATCCCAAAAGCATCTTATTTGTCGTGATTTTTGTCAAGTCTGTTTGTCAAAAAAAGCATTAGCATCTTCATTTTATTTACTTATTTATTTACTTATTTTTAAATCCGCCACCAAAAGTGAACGGAGGTTATGTTTTCACCCCCTGTCTGGTTGTCTGTATGTCTGTCTGTGAGCAGGATATCTCAAAACATTATGGACGGTTTCGTGGGAAAACTTGGTGGACAAGTTTGGTGTCTGACAAGGAATAAAATAAAATTTTGGTGAAGATCCGGATACGAGAATTTTTAAGTGATTCTTCACCAGTGAGAGATAGGGCCAAAAACGATATACAGCAGGATATCTCAAAAAGTTGTGGACGGATTATGACAAAACCAGGTGTATAAGTCGGTTAGGTGACGAGAACAGGCCGATTAGATTTTGGTTCAGGTTCGGATGCAGATCTGGCCTATCAGTGGGCTAGAAAACGTGAACTGTTCAGCCTGGTGGAGGTTTGCGCTCTACTGAGTGCTGTTCTAGTCTTGCTTGAGTGCATGATGTATACGTGAGACTTCATGTATGTATTTGATTGGTAGTCTCAGAGCAATTGGTGTCTACGAATGGGGATTGTGTGGTCAGTCAGGCCGCAGACCAGGGATTTGTAATTTGTTTAGGGTGTCAGTGGTAGCTAGCGAAGCGAAGGACACCGTGGGATCTTTAACAACCACCAACTAATTCCGGTAAACGGGGACACCCACCCAGAAACACCAGAATGACAGTTTATAGCTCGGTCCGGATTCAAACCCAGGCTACTCAGATCAAACGTGAGCCTGCATGCCTCTAGGAGTCCAGGGTAACATGCCAGCCTGGAAGGGAATGAAAGTCTGCATCATGCAAACACAAACAGCAATGGCTGTTATCATGAAAAAGTACACAAAGACACAATACAGGTAAACCTCCATGATGGCAAATCAGTGGGCAGGTGGCACATTCAGTGTCAACTTGAGGAGGAGGAGGAGGAGGAGGTTGAAAACACTCACAACTAGAAAGAAAAGTGAAACTTGAACCATTTCCGTCGTCATTATTCACAAACTTTAGTAAAACTGTCTGCAATAATTATTTAAATAAAAAAGATGCTTCTCATTTAATTTTCCTTTTCGATTTCAAACAGTTTTACTCAGAATGATACTCAACCTTCAAGTCTGTTTCGTCCAAAACCTCGACGAATACCCTTTTTGAATACCCTGCATCATGCAAAATACCCTTTTTGAATACCCTGCATCATGCAAAATACCCTTTTTGAATACCCTGCATCATGGAAAATACCCTTTTTGAATACCCTCCATCATGCAAAATACCCTTTTGGAATACCCTGCATCATGCAAAATACCCTTTTTGAATACCCTCCATCATGCAAAATACCCTTTTTGAATACCCTGCATCATGCAAAATACCCTTTTGGAATACCTTGCATCATGCAAAATACCCTTTTTGAATACCCTCCATCATGCAAAATACCCTTTTTGAATACCCTGCATCATGCAAAATACCCTTTTTGAATACCTTGCATCATGCAAAATACCCTTTTTGAATACCCTGCATCATGCAAAATACCCTTTTTGAATACCCTGCATCATGCAAAATACCCTTTTGGAATACCCTGCATCATGCAAAATACCCTTTTTGAATACCCTGCATCATGCAAAATACCCTTTTTGAATACCCTGCATCATGCAAAATACCCTTTTTGAATACCCTGCATCATGCAAAATACCCTTTTTGAATACCCTGCATCATGCAAAATACCCTTTTTGAATACCCTCCATCATGCAATATACCCTTTTTGAATACCCTGCATCATGCAAAATACCCTTTTTGAATACCTTGCATCATGCAAAATACCCTTTTTGAATACCCTGCATCATGCAAAATACCCTTTTTGAATACCCTGCATCATGCAAAATACCCTTTTGGAATACCCTGCATCATGCAAAATACCCTTTTTGAATACCCTGCATCATGCAAAATACCCTTTTTGAATACCCTGCATCATGCAAAATACCCCTTTTGAATACCCTGCATCATGCAAAATACCCTTTTTGAATACCCTCCACCATGCAAAATACCCTTTTTGAATACCCTGCATCATGCAAAATACCCTTTTTGAATACCCTGCATCATGCAAAATACCCTTTTTGAACACCCTGCATCATGCAAAATACCCTTTTTGAATACCCTGCATCACGCAAAATACCCTTTTTGAATACCTTGCATCATGCAAAATACCCTTTTTGAATACCCTCCATCATGCAAAATACCCTTTTTGAATACCCTCCATCATGCAAAATACCCTTTTTGAATACCCTGCATCATGCAAAATACCCTTTTGGAATACCCTGCATCATGCAAAATACCCTTTTTGAATACCCTGCATCATGCAAAATACCCCTTTTGAATACCCTGCATCATGTAAAATACCATTTTTGAATACCCTGCATCATGCAAAATACCCTTTTTGAATACCTTGCATCATGCAAAATACCCCTTTTGAATACCCTGCATCATGCAAAATACCCTTTTTGAATACCCTCCACCATGCAAAATACCCTTTTTGAATACCCTGCATCATGCAAAATACCCTTTTTGAATACCCTGTATCATGCAAAATACCCTTTTTGAACACCCTGCATCATGCAAAATACCCTTTTTGAATACCCTGCATCATGCAAAATACCCTTTTTGAATACCTTGCATCATGCAAAATACCCTTTTTGAATACCCTCCATCATGCAAAATACCCTTTTTGAATACCCTCCATCATGCAAAATACCCTTTTTGAATACCCTGCATCATGCAAAATACCCTTTTTGAATACCCTGCATCATGCAAAATACCCTTTTTGAATACCAGGCATCATGCAAAATACCCTGCATCATGAAAAATACCCTTTTTGAATACCCTGCATCATGCAAAATACCCTTTTTGAATACCCTGCATCATGCAAAATACCCTTTTTGAATACCCTCCACCATGCAAAATACCCTATTTGAATACCCTGCATCATGCAAAATACCCTTTTTGAATACCCTGCATCATGCAAAATACCCTTTTTGAATACCCTGCATCATGCAAAATACCCTTTTTGAATACCCTGCATCATGCAAAATGCCCTTTTTGCATACCCTGCATCATGCAAAATATCCTTTTTGAATACCCTGCATCATGCAAAATACCCTTTTTGAATACCCTGCATCATGCAAAATACCCTTTTTGAATACCCTGCATCATGCAAAATACCCTTTTTGAATACCCTGCATCATGCAAAATACCCTTTTTGAATACCCTGCATCATGCAAAATACCCTTTTTGAATACCCTGCATCATGCAAAATACCCTTTTTGGGTATTGTTGTTGTTGTTGTATGCAAAATACCCTTTTTGAATACCCTGCATCATGCAAAATACCCTTTATCATGCAAAATACCCTTTTTGAATACCCTGCATCATGCAAAATACCCTTTTTGAATACCCTGCATCATGCAAAATACCCTTTATCATGCAAAATACCCTTTTTGAATACCCTGCATCATGCAAAATACCCTTTTTGAATACTCTGCATCATGCAAAATAACCTTTTTGAATACCCTGCATCATGCAAAATACCCTTTTTGAATACCCTCCACCATGCAAAATACCCTTTTTGAATACCCTGCATCATGCACAATACCCTTTTTGAATACCCTGCATCATGCAAAATACCCTTTTTGAATACCCTGAATCATGCAAAATACCCTTTTTGAATACTCTGCATCATGCAAAATACCCCTTTTGAATACCCTGCATCATGCAAAATGCCCTTTTTGAATACCCTGCATCATGTAAAATACCCTTTTTGAATACCCTGCATCATGCAAAATACCCTTTTTGAATACCCTGCATCATGCAAAATACCCTTTTTGAATACCCTGCATCATGCAAAATACCCTTTTTGAATGCCCTGCATCATGCAAAATACCCTTTTTGAATACCCTGCATCATGCAAAATACCCTTTTTGGGTATTGTTGTTGTTGTATGCAAAAAAGCCTTTTTGAATACCCTGCATCATGCAAAATACCCTTTTTGAATACCCTGCATCATACAAAATACCCTTTTTGAATACCCTGCATCATGCAAAATACCCCTTTTGAATACCCTGCATCATGCAAAATACCCTTTATCATGCAAAATACCCTTTGTGAATACCCTGCATCATGCAAAATACCCTTTTTGAATACTCTGCATCATGCAAAATACCCTTTTTGAATACCCTGCATCATGCAAAATACCCTTTTTGAATACCCTGCATCATGCAAAATACCCTTTTTGAATACCCCGCATCATGCAAAATACCCTTTTTGGGTATTGTTGTTGATGTTGTTGTATGCAAAATACCCTTTTTGAACACCCTGCATCATGCAAAATACCCTTTTTGAATACCCTGCATCATGCAAAATATCCTTTTTGAATACCCTGCATCATGCAAAATACCCCTTTTGAATACCCTGCATCATGCAAAATACCCTTTTTGAATACCCTGCATCATGCAAAATACCCTTTTTGAATACCCTGCATCATGCAAAATACCCTTTTTGAATACCCTGCATCTGGTGTTGGCTTAGCGGTTAGGGTGCCAGCTTAGGTATACCTAGGATCCTGGGTTCGAATCCCGGTCGATCGCTGAATTAACGCCAGGGGGGTTGACTCAGACTGTCATCCTTCCGAGGTCGGCTAATTGAGTACCAGTTCACTGGTAATTCCCTGTTTGTCGTAAAAAGGTGACAAAAAGGGTTGGCGGCAGGAAGGGCATCCGGCCGTAAAACATTGCTTCAAAAAGGGGACCAACAACAACAAACAACAACAACCACGGTGCCCGAAAAAGGCCAACCCCCGCTTTGCGGGGAAAAATGGCCTCTAAAGGTGGTTTTTATTTATTCATGCAAAATACTCTTTTTGAATACCCTGCATCATGCAAAATACCCTTTTTGTAAATTGAGGCGCAGACGTGAGCACAGTGGGACAAAAAGGTTATAATGTAAAATTTACAAAATATATAAAAGGGTAAATTATACCCTTCTTGTCCCACTGTAGTCATATTGTACATTGGCTCGACGGACCTCAAGACTTACTCCATACTCGAGTAGAAACCTCAGGGTTATTGCCTACTTGTGTTGGTATTACAATTTAAAGATGAAGTATGAAACACCAAGAATAAAGAACAATATCGTTGAGCAAGTTGTTTATGAAAACCACAGTCACTGGATTTAATTCTGAGCCCTATGGAAGGTGGAACCCCCTCCGTCCCCCCCCCTCTCCCCCACCCAAACCCCTCACCCTGAGAAGCTCTCTCTCAGTGAGATACAACAGAATGTGTCCTTGTTTATGGAGCATTAGGCCTGAGCTTAACAGCATAATAATTACACCAAATGAGGGCGTCTTCAGTTTGTCCGCCCAGACAAGCTTTGTTTAAGAGGACACATCGTGCTCTACATTGATCCAAGCAAGAAGGGTAAGTGCGCATGTCAACCCGGTAAACTGATGGGTCTGGGTTAAGCCAGTGATCTAAGAGGTCTACAAATGATGCCAGCTAGAGCACTTTGTGGGCCTCGACTTTCAAGATCAAAGGAAATGTGGCAAAGATTTCCTCTTAGTTTGTTATCAACTTTCAGACATTGAATATAAAACAGCAGGAGGAAAGGCATTCTCGCGAACACCCCCCATATCTTATACAGACACATCGCCACACTTCAACCTTAGCGAGACGGGCAAGCTGCGCAGGTGCTGCGGTCAATGTCATGGTGCTTGGCAGGCCAGGAGTTGGAGATACATTTTCTGACTTCGTGGTTGGCTGGGGGCGGGAAGGCGGAAAAAAGAAGGGAAGAATTAGTGTCAACATTTTGTATAATTTCTTTGTTTAGGATATTATATATAATATGAATATATTTTTGGATTGAATGCCTGTTCACAACCCCCTGTGCTCACAGCTCAGCATCACCCTAAACCTTAACCTCAACATTTGAACCCCATTTTCCTACATTCTCTCTCACCCTCCTCCGCCTCCCAGTTTTGTCATCCCTCCCATACAGTCGCTGACCTTTCCTCCACACTCCCAGGTGTATAAACCCTCTATAAACTCTCCCCTGCAAATACTTTGCTCAGCCTTTACAAACGATGCCAAAGTCAATCTCTGCATTTCGTAGTAATTGAAAATATACCTTCATACCTCCTTTCATCTCTGTGTTCTCACGATAGTGCTTGGCTGTTGTCACCCCCCCCAACCCCCACCTCCACCTCTCACACTTCCACCCCCTAACCTGTCCCTCACTCCAAACCAAACTCTCATCCATCATTTCTCCTCTCTGTTCATTCATTCCCTTGCTTGTTGCGTCCACGCGTTGCCCCCGGGCCCACTGTCAGTTCGGTACCTTCTTGCCCTTTATCATAATGCTCTTCCATGAGTCTAGATTTTATATCCGAGGAAAAACAAAGCAACCAACAATTGCACAAAATAATAATAATCAGAAGAATAATTCTTCATTTATGGAATCCATCATTTAATGCATTTCCTAATGATGGAGCTTTAGGTGGAAGCTCCATCATTAGGAAATGGAAAGAATATGGAACTACGAAGATCGCTCCTAGAGCTGGCCGTCCGACCAAACTGAGCAACCGGGCAAGAAGATCCTTGGTCAGAGAAGTGATCAAGAACCCAATGACCCCTCTTAGAGCTGGCCATCCGACCAAACTGAGCAAGCGGGAAGAAGGTCCTTGGTCAGAGAAGTGATCAAGAACCCAATGAGCCCTCTTAGAGCTGACCGTCCGACCAAACTGAGCAACCGGGCAAGAAGGTCCTTGGTCAGAGAAGTGATCAAGAACCCAATGACCCCTCTTAGAGCTGACCGTCCGACCAAACTGAGCAACCGGGCAAGAAGATCCTTGGTCAGAGAAGTGATCAAGAACCCAATGACCCCTCCTAGAGCTGGCCGTCCGACCAAACTGAGCAAGCGGGAAGAAGGTCCTTGGTCAGAGAAGGGATCAAGAACCCAATGAGCCCTCTTAGAGCTGACCATCCGACCAAACTGAGGAACCGGGCAAGAAGGTCCTTGGTCAGAGAAGTGATCAAGAACCCAATGACCCCTCTTAGAGCTGACCGTCCGACCAAACTGAGCAACCGGGCAAGAAGATTCTTGGTCAGAGAAGTGATCAAGAACCCAATGACCCCTCCTAGAGCTGGCCGTCCGACCAAACTGAGCAAGCGGGAAGAAGGTCCTTGGTCAGAGAAGTGATCAAGAACCCAATGAGCCCTCTTAGAGCTGACCGTCCGACCAAACTGAGCAACCGGGCAAGAAGGTCCTTGGTCAGAGAAGTGATCAAGAACCCAATGACCCCTCTTAGAGCTGACCGTCCGACTAAACTGAGCAAACGGGAAGAAGGTCCTTGGTCAGAGAAGTGATCAAGAACCCAATGATAGAACACCACTCTCACAGAACCACAGAGTTCCTTGGCTGACATGGGAGAACCTACTGGAAGGACAACAGTCTCTGCAGCACTTCAAAAATCTCGGCTTTATGAGAGAGTGGCCAGATGGAAGCCACTCTTGAGAAAAAGGCACATTAGGACATACCTGGAGTTTGCAGAAAGGCATGTGAAATACTTTGAGAGCATGGGGCAAAATATTCTGTGGTCTGAGAGGACATTGAACTCTTTGGCCTGAATGCAAAGCGCTACTTCTGGTGGAAACCGAGCACAGCTCATCACCCATTTAACACCATCACAACCAAATCAACACTGGAATGGCTGCAGAGCAAGAATGTGAAAGTCTTTGAGTGGCCCAGCCAAATCCCAGACTTGAATCACATTGAGAATCTGTGGAAAGACTTGAAGATTGCTGTTCATTGACACTCCTCATCCAACTTGACAGAGCTTGAGTAACTCTGCAAGGAAGAATGGGAGAAACTCCCCAAACCCAGAAGTGCTAAGCTGATACAGACATACCCAAGAAGACTCGAGGCTGTAATCACTGCCAAAGGCGCTTCTACAAAATTTTGACTCAGGGAGCTGAATACTTATGTAAATTCGATATTTCTATATTTCATTTTAAATTATTTTGTAAGACTTTCTGAAAAAAAAAATTCCACTTTGACCTTGTGTACCATTATGTGTAGATCAGTGACAAAAAAATCTCAATTAAATAATTTAAAATTCAGGCTGTAACAACAAAATGTGAAAAAGGTCAAGGGGTGTGAATACTTTCTGAAGGCACTGTAAGCTTGCCAGCCTGAGTGGTCTATTTTAATACATCTTTTAAAGCGCATCACATGAAATACATTCATGGAAATAAATACCCAATTACATAATATATGGCTTTATACTAAATGACAGTCCTAATAGTCCTATTATATTTAATTTACCGACATTCATTAAGTATTCTTGTCCCTTTTGCCGAATATATGAAAGAACTCGTTTTTGGATGAAAAGGTGTTTACTCCTTGGTTAAGGCAGGAAGGGTATATTCCAAAAAACCGATAATGCAAGCTTACAAAGAGTTTCCCAGACAGCCTTCAATTCTAAACAGGCCCTTCTTCATCACTGACAACAGATTGTGCTGAAGATGTAACGACTTGCAAAGCTCTGACGCGGGATGTGCCGTGTACATGAGAAAGGATTTGGTTGTGAGGCTCCAATAGCAAAGCTAAATGAAGCCTGACAAAAGAAGATTGTAAGGTACAAATACAGGAAAGAAAATGATCAAATCGCAAAGTGCCAAAGTGGACACGAGGTGGTTTGACAAGAGGAAGGGAATCACCAAAATTCTGAGAACAGAGTGGAGAGTGTTTTGAGCTGTGGATGGAATAATTTGATCCAGAGAAGGAAAAATACATAAATGTTGAGAAATGAAGGATCTGGAGACTTTCCGACCCTCAATATTTTTTTATTCTTTCCCACTAAACATCAAGTTTGTGTGTTTTGTATCTCGGCCGCATTGTAAATTCTTTCTCTAACGTACAGGGGGCACTGTATCAGCGGCACACCTACTCTCACCATCGACAGCTCTCACTACTCTCACAACCAGCAGCCACTGGTTGCATCCAAAATGAAAACGCACTCTGCAGTTCTTGCAGTTCTGGTCATTCTGGTTTCTCTCATCTACAGACTGTTTCTAATGGCAAGTGGATGGTATTTTAGACCAGTAACCTCAGTAATAACCAAGTTTGTGTTGGCACATGCATATAGAGTGAAAAGGCAGAATAGTCAGGTTCACGATGTTTTTTCGTTCAAAATTTTGGAGATTAGCAAAACTATACATTTTTGGAATATTCAGAGAGGAATCAAAAAATTAATGTTTACATTTGCGTAGACACCTTTGCGAAAATGACACCCAGGACAGTGATGAAGATCTGTAAAAGCATATTCCTGAACGGTGTAGGCCTAGTAGATCCTGTGTATAGGACTTATAGTTCAATCTGATACTACCTATAACTTCCTATAACAACCTATAACTTCAAAGGACTTGCAATATCATGTATTATGTAATACAGTTACATCACAAATATAAAGACAATGGTTTTCAATTACCTTTGTTTGTTGCTTTTCTATAATCCTGCGCACTATTTTGAGGCCTGTATTGGATTCCTTGACCCGGAAAACATAGGATTAGCATATTTAATTAAGTTTCTAGGTTGACTAGAAGCCGAGATAGCGCAAAATATGTATTTTATGGCGGCCATTTTGAAAATCCAAAATGGCGGCCATGCAGGTGTCTGTGCAAATGCCAACATTGATTTTTGGATTCCTCATGCTCTGAATATTCCAAAAATTTTGAACGAAATTATATTTGTTAACGTAGTGAACCTGACAAGAAAGGCAGAGAACATAAACTATAATATGTACCATATCTACCACATTATAGCGCTTCCAAAACGGGAGAAAAGAGCAACCACAAATATACAAGTGAGTGTATGGGATACAAGAGGCTGCAGAAAATGACATTCCAGCAAAACGAAACTAAAATGTCCGAAGATGACAAGACACTCTTACAGAGTAAGACAACAAAAAGGTTCTTCATTAATTCATAACACCATCAGGGGTGTGTATGATGTAAGATGGTTGATCAGCAAGTTGGTGTCATAACCTTAAACTGTTGTTGGTGAAATTTTCTCTTCTGGAAGATATTGTTAGTGTGTGGGGTACAGGATAGTTATTGAAGCAGAAGGCCTTTGCATTGACTGTGGGCTAGCATAGGGTAAATACTTTTTACCTCAAGTCCTTCAGCTTTAGGTTAAGTTGTCCTGTTTATGAACACCGTTGGAAGGTGGTGTTGTGTGATAGAAAGGTCAGCACGGTTAACGGCATCACATGATCTGCCCTTCACGGGGAACCGGTGAGGGCCAGGGCAAGGTAAGGTGAAGGAACTCCCGAGAAGGTCATTAATATGAGGTAGTTCCAGCGTGTGGCACATAATTTTGCTCTCTTCTGTCCTCATGTCTGTAGCCTGGTGTTGGCTTAGCGGTTAGGGTGCGGCTTGGGATCCCAGGATCCTGGGTTCGAATCCGGGTCGATTGCTGAATTAACACCAGGGGGGTGGACTCAACCTGTCATCCTTCCGAGGTCGGCAAATTGAGTACCAGTTCACTGGTAATTCCCTGTGTGTCGCAAGAGGCGACCAACAGGGATGGCGGCAGGAAGGGCATCCGGTTGTAAAACATGATTTAGATGGCAGTGTTGAAAATTTAGGAAAAAAAAAACAGGGGCAATACCCCTGGTGCTCACCTGGTAGAATAAACAGTATACTGCAATGACTAAAGGTATTTTAAACCAATTTCAATGGTTGCTAGAAGACAGGGCAGCATGTAGAACCATACTAACATAATCATAAGACTGTGGCGGACACGATGGCTCGCTGGCGCAGTGACGTAATTCCGCGCACCAGTGGGTCTCGGCCACGCCCCAGGTGAGGTGTGGCCTCCGGATATACACGTGGGCTCACAGCCCGGAGCACGGCAGTGCTGACGAGTGAGCAAGCAATAAAGAGCTCGACCTAACCCAAAGCGTTGTGGCCTACCTTTATTTAACGTGTGTGCCCAGCACCACACTACACTGGTGACCTCCGACTGGTTCAGCCGTTGCTGTTCCCTGAACGCGCTATGGCCACCAACGCTGTCGCGATCAAGCTACCGGAGTTCTGGGAAGCGCAGGCCGACACCTGGTTTCTACAGGCCGAGGCCCAATTCCAGCTCCGGGGCGTCACGGCGGACGACACGAGGTACTTTTACGTGGTCGCTGCCCTTGGATCTGGCACGGCCGCCCGAGTCGTGTCCTTCCTCCGGCACCCACCGGACGAGAGCAAGTACGCGGTGCTCAAGCGGCTTCTCCTCGACACGTTTGGCCTCACAGAGGCCGACCGCGCTGAACGTCTTTTGGACCTTCCCGTACTCGGCGACACACGACCGTCCACCCGCATGGATTACATGCTGTCCCTGCTCGGCGACGGCCACGCGGATTTCCTCTTCCGTGCTCTCTTCCTCCGCCAGCTACCTGTACAGGTGCGACTCGCGCCCGCCGGTTCGACCATTACGGAACCGCGCGCCCTGGCCAGGGAGGCGGACAAGTTTTTCGCGGCCCACGACGCACGGCCGGCATATAGCACGGCTGTCGTGGATCCCGGCGCCGAGCACGGCGCGAGTGGTTCGGATCGCCACGTAGCATGGCGTTCGGACCCTCCCGAATACGGCGTAGGTTTGGCGGATCGCCACGTGGCATGGCGTTCGGATCCTCCCGAACACGGCGTAGGTTTGGCAGATCCGCGAGTGGCCGCCGCCATGCCCCGCCCACCACCGGGCCAGACCTGGTGCCAGTTTCATACCAGGTTCGGCCACAAGGCCAGGTCCTGCCGCCCGCCTTGTACTTTTGGCAGGTTGGGAAACGGCCAGGCCGGCGCTCGCTTCCTGCCATGAGCGTCGGCCATACTGGCAGCCTTCTGTTCATAACAGACACCTCCTCGGGTCGTCGCTTCCTGTGCGACACGGGAGCGCAGGTGAGCGTCCTCCCCGCCTCCGCGTCCGACAGGCAAGCTGCGGGCCGGGGCCCCGCTTTGCTTGCCGCCAACGGCATGCCCATCCGCACGTTCGGGAAGCGTCGTCTCTCGCTGCGGTTCGGGAGGCAGCGCTTTCAGTGGACGTTCGTTACCGCTAGTGTCCCCATGGGCCTACTCGGAGCGGACTTCCTCTGTGCGCATGGGCTGCTGGTGGACGTGAGGCACAGACGCCTTGTTCAAGCCGAAACCTTCAGCTCGCTCGCTTGCGCGCTGAGCAGTTCGTTGAGCAGCTCCCTGGGCGGCTCGCCAAGCGGCTTGCTGAGCGGTTCGGTCCCGGCAAGGTTGGTCTGCACGCTTCCGGCAGCGGACAAGTTCACCCGCCTCCTCGCCAGTTTCCGGCCCTCACGCGGCCCACCTTCTCGGCGGTGGCCGTCAAGCACGGGGTGGAGCATCACATCCCCACCGTCGGGCCACCGGTCTATGCCCGGGTGCGCCGCCTCGACCCGGCGAAGCTCGCCGTGGCGCAGGAGGAGTTCGCCACGCTGGAGTAGCTGGGCATTGTCCGGCGCTCCAACAGCGCATGGGCATCGACGCTGCACATTGTGCCCAAGCCTGGCGGCGGGTGGCGGCCGTGCGGAGACTACCGCCGCCTCAACGATGGTACCACCCCCGACCGCTACCCGGTTCCTCACATCCAGGACTTTTCCGCCCGGTTGGCGAAAATGTCCCTCTTCTCCAAGGTGGACCTCATCCGCGGATACCACCAGGTCCCCGTCAGGCCGGAGGACATACCGAAGACGGCCGTCATCACACCATTCGGCCTCTTCGAGTTTCTGCGGATGCCTTCGGGTTGAAGAATGCGGCCCAGGCGTTCCAGCGGCTGATGGACAGCGTCTTGCGCGACTTGGACTTCGTGTACGTCTACCTGGATGACATCCTCATCGCAAGCGCGTCCCGTGAGGAGCACCTCCGCCATCTCCGCACGCTCTTCGAACGCCTGGGCCGGCATGGCCTGATTAATCAACCCTGCCAAGTGCCGGTTCGGCGTCACCGAAATCGACCTTTTGGGGCACCGCGTCACCAGGCGCGGGGCCATCCCCTTACCGGCCAAGGTGGAGGCGGTCAGGGGTTTTCTGCGCCCCCGCACGATCAAGGGGCCCCAAGGAGTTCCTGGGCAAGGTGAACTTTTATCACCGTTTTCTGCCCCTCATCGCCCAGCTCCTGCGCCCCCTGCACGAGGCCCTCCGGGGGAAGCCGGGCAAAGGCGACGTTGCCTGGACCGAGCAGATGGACGCGGCGTTCGCGGGCGCGAAGCTCGCCTTGGCTAGCGCCACCATGCTCGCGCACCCGGCGCCCAATGCACCGATCGCCCTCACCACCGACGCGTCGGACTACGCGGTGGGCGCGGTGCACGAGCAATGGGTGAAGGGAGCTTGGCAGCCGCTGGCGTTTTTTAGCCGGCAGCTCCGCCCGCACGAACGGCGGTACAGTACCTTCGACCGCGAGCTGCTCGGACTCCACCTGGCGGTCCGGCACTTCCGCCATCTGCTCGAGGGCCGCCCGTTCGCAGCTTTCGTCGACCACAAGCCCCTGGTCTTCGCGATGGCCAAGGTCGCCGAGCCGTGGTCGGCCCGGCAGCAGCGTCACCTCTCGGCCGTGTCCGAGTACACGACGGACATCCGGCACGTCGCGGGGAAGGACAACCCAGTGGCGGATTGCCTTTCCCGGTCCGTCGCCCACGCGGTCCACCTTGGGATCGACTATGCCCGGATGGCGGCGGACCAGTCCGTCGACCCCGCCATCCAGGCTTTTCGGACCACCGTCACGGGCCTCCACGTCACCGAGGTACCGTTCGACGGCGCGGGCACGGCCCTCTTGTGCCACGTCTCCCTCGGCCGGCCTCGCCCCATCGTGCCCGCTGGCTGGCAGCGCCAGGTTTTTGACGCCATCCACGGCCTGTCCCACCCGGGCACGAAGGCCTCCCAGAAGCTGGTCGCCGACAAGTTCGTCTGGCATGGCCTCCGGAAGGCCGTCCGCGATTGGGCCAGGACGTGCCTCGCGTGCCAGCGCGCGAAGGTTCACCACCACACCCAGGCCCGCTGGCCCCGTTTCCTGTGCCCGAACGTCGGTTCGACCACGTTCACGTGGACTTGGTGGGACCTCTGCCCCCCTCGCGGGGTTTCACCCATGTCCTCACCATGGTGGACTGCACCACCCGGTGGCCGGAGGCCGTGCCTTTGGCAGCAACGACGGCGGCGGACGTCGCGCAGGCGTTCATCGCCACTTGGGTTGCCCGGTTCGGCGCCCCCTCGGACATCTCGTCCGACAGCGGCCCCCAGTTCACCTCAGAGCTCTGGGGGGCGGTAGCGCGGGTGCTCGGCGTCCAGCTGGAACCGCACCAAGGCCTACCACCTCCAGGCCAACGGCCTGTGCGAGCGCTTCCATCGCGCCATGAAGGCCGCGCTCTGGGCCAGCCTCCGCGACGGCGGCTGGGTCGACAGGCTCCCCTGGGTCCTGCTGGGCCTCAGGACGGCGCCCAAGGACGACCTGCGCGCATCCGCGGCGGAGTTGGTCTTCGCCAACCGCTGCGGGTGCCGGGCGAGTTCCTCCCCGACTCCACGGCACCATGGTCCGCGGCGCAGCAGCGCTCCGCCCTGCAGGAGACCGCTCGGAGATTCGCCCCGGTGCCGACGGCGCACCACGGTTGCCCGCCAACGCACGTCGCCCCGGAGCTTCGCACGGCGGAGTACGTGTTCGTCCGCCACGACGCCCACCGGACACCGCTGCGGCCCCCGTACGACGGGCCCTTCCGCATGCTGGAGACCGGGGCGAAGCATTTCACCCTGGACATCGGTGGTACTCCTGACCGCGTCTCCATGGACCGCCTCAAGCCGGCTCACCTCGACTTGGACCACCCCCCGCCAGCGGCTCTGCCCCCGCGTCGGGGCCGCCCCCCGGCGGGCGGACCCCCGGCACCGCCCAACCCCGCCGTCACGCCACCCCCCTGCCCTGCACCCATCCCGGATGCCGCCGGAGGTATCCCAGATGCATTCCCGGCATCCCCGGCCGCCAGAGGGCGCTTCGGCCGGGTCATCCGGTTGCCCCGCAAACTGACCATTCAGGTGCGCGGGAATTCTGGGGGGGGGGGGGGGGGGGGCGCGTGTGGCGGACACGATGGCTCGCTGGCGCAGTGATGTAATTCCGCGCACCAGTGGGTCTCGGCCACGCCCCACGTGAGGCGTGGCCTCCGGATATACACGCGGGCTCGCAGCCCGGAGCACGGCAGTGCTGACGAGTGAGCAAGCAATAAAGAGCTCGACCTAACCCAAAGCGTTGTGGCCTACCTTTATTTAACGTGTGTGCCCAGCACCACACTACAAGACTTTAAACAAACAAACCAACAAATACCTACTTTGGGGGCAACCCCTCCCCCCTCCAACCCCGTGTACATCCTCAGACCCAAATTTTTCCAATGCCTTGAACAAACATTGGTACATCACAGATGATGAAGGTTGTGGTGAAGTTTCATCAACATTGTGTGTGTAGGTTCTGAGAAGAAAGCAAATACCTATTTTAGGGGGGCAACCCCGTACACTCTCAAAGGGGCATTTTCTTTTTAATGCCGTGAACAAACTTTGGTACATCACAGGTGATTAAGGTTGTGGATCGAAATTGTGTATAGTTTCAAAGAAGAAAGCAAACACCGATTTGGGGGTGGACGGGGGTGCGGGGGGTGGGGGTTCAAACCCCCATCGATACCCAAAGGGGCAGGATTTTTTAAAATGCCGTGAACAAATTTTGGTCACAGCACGACAAATATAATTTGTGCAAAATTTGGTCGCAATCCCATCAGCGGTTTTGGAGAAGAAGTTTCAAGTGTTTACAGACGGATGGACGGACGGACGGATGACACGCCATCGCATAAGCTCCCCTGAACTTCGTTCCAGGTGAGCTACAAATCATTCAATCTCTTAGAATTCAATGGGATAAGGTAAAGTTATAAGATCTCACATTTGATCAAATTACAAATTGGGCACCCATTGCAACAGAGATACTGGAGTACTATGAGAGGTAGGGCGGGGGAGAGAGAGGAGGGGAGAAGGAGGCAATGAGGAGGTGAGAGAGAGAGAGAAAGAGACAGAGAATGATTTATTGTAGAACGTGACAAGCGAGGAGACCGAGGTCCTTCTTTTCATGGAGAGTCAAATCAATCCAGAATGGAGAGAAAATACTTTTGGTCCCAACCACCAAATTCAAGGTTCAGAAATCAGACAGAAAACTTATGGCAGTAATGTTTTGGGTCATTATTGCTTTAATTACATGGAATTTCCTGAATTAGGGAAAAACCTCAATGTTTTTGAATGTATAGATGTGATGTAGTGTTGCTACAGTGACGTCACGCAATGAGGAGAGACAACCAATATGCAAAAAACATTCAGGTATGCTCTCTCTGAACTTGATGCACCTTCACAATATTCATGTTCGCCATCATACTCTAAATGTCACCTCATTACTATTGTAGTGATGGAAAGGAAAGTTCTAACAAATAATCTCCCATACAGTCTTAATTGGTAACTTTGTAGTTTTCAACTTTTTGGATCACTCAGAGAACATCCGGGTGACATCCAGTTAATGAACGACAGAGATGTAGAAGCTCATTTCCCAAATTAACAACATATCCCACGAAGCAGATGGCTTGAAGATGCGACCACATCAATATGACATGTGAGTACAGGAAGGGAACACCTTGAGAAATCAGTGAAGTTTCATCAATCTCCATGAACTCCGATTTTTAGCTCATGTGGAACGAAGTTCAAAAATTATGGACTGGAACGAAGTTCAGGGGAGCTTATGCGATGGCGCGTCGTCCGTCCGTCCGTCCGTAAACACTTGAAACGTCTTCTCCAAAACCGCTGATGGGATTGCGACCAATTTTGGCACAAATTATATTTGTTGTGTTGTGACTAAAGTTTGTTCACGGCATTTAAAAAATCGGGGTCTAAGGGGGTTTACCGGGGGTCAAAGTGGATCCAGGTTTGACCCCCCCAAAATAGCAATTTGGCTTTTTACTCTGAAACTACACATGCAATTTCATTGAAACTTTACCATCACCTTAATCACCCATGATGTACCAAAGTTTGTTCCTGGCATTAAAAAAATCGGGGTCTAAGGTTGTCTATGGGGGGCTATCCCCCCAAAATAGGAATTTGATTTTGTTCTCAGAAGCAACACACACAATTTTGATGAAACTTCACCACAACTTTCATCATCCGTGATGTACCAATGTTTGTTGAAGGTATTGGAAAAATTGGGGTCTGAGGAGGTACACGGGGTGGGATGGGGTGGGGGGGAGGGTTTCCCCCCAAAATAGTTTTTTTTTTTGTTTGTTTAAAGTCTTATGATTATGTTAGTATGATTCTACCTGCTGCCCTGTCTTCTAGCAAGCAATGGAATTGGTTTAAAATACTTTTAGTCAGTGCAGTATACAGTTTATTCTACCAGGTGAGCGCCAGGGGTATGCCCCTATGTTTTTTTTTTTTTAAATTAGCGAAGAACCCGTCGTTTTGGGCATGTTAATTCCCCAATATTAATTAATGATCTCTCTGACTCTCTGGAAAATCCTCTCTATCTCTTTGCTGATGACTCCACTCTCTGCCGCTCCATTCCTCTTCCCTCAGATCGGCAGTCGGCAGCCTCCTCACTCTCTGAAGACCTGGACAAAATCACAGACTGGTCAAACAAGTGGAACATGTCTTTCAATCCTGCCAAATCTCACTCTCTTACTATGTCTCTCCGAAAAGATCGACTGGACAACCCTCCCATCTACTTTCTCAACAATCCTCTCCAAGAAGTTCTGTCACTCAAGCTTTTGGGTCTCACTATCTGCCATGATCTTTCTTGGGAAAACCACATTTCCAAGCTGGCCTCCAAAGCCAGTCGCCGACTGGGCATCCTCCGTCGTGCGAAGTCCTTCCTCGGCACACCTGAGCTCCTCACCACATACAAGGCTTTCATCCGCAGCTCTATGGAATACTGTTCTCCCCTATGGGCTGGTGCTCCTGCCTCACACCTGGCTCGGCTTCACGCTGTTGAATCCAAAGCTTTCAAAATCATTGGAATCTCCCGCGATGAAGCTATCTCTGAGGGCCTTTCACTCACTCACCGCAGGCAGGTAGGTGGTCTTTCTGTCTTCTACCGACTCCTCTCCGGCCTTGCTCCCCCAGCTCTCTCTGTGCTCTGTCCCCCAAATATTCCTACAGGTCGCACAAGATCTGCCAGCAACCCTCTGATGGTTAAACTGCCGAAATCTCGGCTCTCTGCTCACCTTCACTCTTTCATTCCTCTTTTCTCCCGCCTGTGGAACAAACTCCCACACTCCCTTCAATCCCTCTCCTCCCTCCAGGTCTTTAAAACAGCTGTTCACCACCATCTCTTATCTTCCCCCATCCATAACCTTGATCTTTTCTACCCCCACTAATTCACCCCAGATCCACCTTGTTTGAAATTCCAACTTATTTCCTGGAAATCCTGGCAGTGTCCATATGTTTATACCTCTCCCACCCCCCCCCCCCCTTCACATGCCTCCCCCCCTTCACATGCCTCCCCCCCAAAGCCCTCTCCCTCCCACAGATCTCTCGATGTCTCCATGTCTCTCGGTCCCTGCTCTCAAATGTTGTGTTTGTGTCCTTCCCCCTCTCTCCCCATCTTGTCTACCGCTCCCGATGTTATTTGTTTTATGTGTCTGTTTGTCTTTCTGTGTGATTAATGTTCGCTCTTTCACGAGCCTCGATCTTGTATACAAAAAAAAAAAAAAAAAAAAAAAAAAAAAAAAAATAATAATAATAATTATGGACTGGTTAATTCCCACAGAATTATGGAGGAGTCAATTCCCCAAGAATTACGGATGGGTCAATTTTCCCTGAATTAAGGATGGGTTAATTCCCCCTGAATTAAGGATGGGTTAATTCCCCCTGAATTAAGGATGGGTTAATTCCCCCTGAATTAAGGATGGGTTAATTCCCCCTGAATTAAGGATGGGTTAATTCCCCCTGAATTAAGGATGGGTTAATTCCCCCTGAATTAAGGATGGGTTAATTCCCCCTGAATTAAGGATGGGTTAATTCCCGGTAGGTAAGTGGGAGGTTTCATAAATTTCTCAATACAATTATGATTTGGATTTTCGATCCGTATGAGGTGTTACATATCCACCCTTTCTCGCCGGCAGATTCGTCTGTATTGCATATCATATCAGAATGGCGTCTATATTCATTTACTTTACGAGTGTTTGTAACACAGTATTTTGTTATATGAATGCTATCTATCTATAATTCCAGTAATCTCTGTGTGTATGTTTGTATGTTTGTATGTTTGTATGTTTGTATGTCTGTATGTCTGTGACCGGTTTCTCGACAACCACGGGTCCGATATACTTTAAACTTGCCAGGTATATTGCTGGGGACCCGAGGATGTGCCTTTTCAAGGTTTCATATTAATCGGAGAAGTAGTTACCGAGCTATGTCCAAAAAACGATTCAACCAATCAGAGAGCAGCGAGCTATCACGTGTGCCGAACGTGGCGAACAGACTCTGCCTCGGACGGCACATTTGAGAGCGTATTCATTTATTTCACGTTGGAAAACTATGTTGCCGTTAAACTATGTTTTAAAACTAATTAAAACTAATTTGCGATTCATCGTAACTGCGATTTGCGACCTTCCGGACAGTGAAGACTGCACTTCCGGCAGCCAATCACAGAACGCGTTGTTGCGTAGGCGTGGCCGATGTGAGAGCGAGCCGAGCCGAGCGCGTGCGCCATTACGGTTCGTAATTCGATTTCTTCCGGAGAAAATAATAATTTCTCGATTTCTTATGCGCATTATTTCTCCCAATTCAGTCAGAGCGAAGGGCGGAAGCGAAGAGCGTTGTTTTTTTTGTTTACGGGCGTACGGGCGTACGGGCGGGGTAGAGCGTACGGGTAGCGTTTTTTTTTTTTTTTGGCAAGGAACGGGCACCCACGTACGGGCATGCCCTAGTATTTTTAATTTGTGATTGCAATGATGCTGTTTGGAATGAAAATACAGAGAGATTGAGTTTAAAGGAGAATGAGGAAATTACGTGAGGGTTTCCACCCGTGACACTCGCTGATTCGCCATTTGCAGTTTTGCTATTGACTGCTTATAGAAACATTCAGCTTTAGGAAGTGTTTTGCCAAAGTCATTCACGAACCGGCTGTCCATGCCTGACGTTTGGCTGAAGGTGGCACCGGAATATGGAATTGATTGGTTCATTGTTTGCCATTCACCGCTTTTTGCCCAAGTCGTTCATGAACCGGCTGTCCATGCCTGACGTTTGGCTGAAGGTGGCACTGGAATATGGATTTATTGCTTCATTGTTTGCCATTCACTGTTTTTTGCCCAAGTCGTTCACGAACCCGCTGTCTATGCCTGATGCTCGACTGAAGGTGGCACAGGAATGTGGAATTTATTGGTGTATCGTTTGCCATTCCACGTTTCCGCATTGTATGTTTGTATTTGGTGTCCCAGCTGTGCGTAGCATGGGTACCTTGCAAGTGAGTTTATATTTCTGGTGAGAGGCTGTCTGGCATTCCTAATTATCTGGAGTTTCCCCATGGTAGTGGGAGGGTGGAGAGGGGGGTTGGGGGAGGGGGCGGGGGGGGGGGGGACATTCTCTTGATTGACACTTCATTTCAGGTTAAAGGGCTGAAACCAGGATTCATGACCTGTGACGATGAAAGAGAGTGACGATTCAGGTCAAGCCTTTCTATTTTCCCAAGAGATGAGTGCAGTTACAAACTACTGCTCTACTGCTGACATCCATTACAATTTATTGACTGGGCATTATGTTTCTCCATGTTGGAGTTTACACAAACATAATGTCAATACAAGGATATTATGATATGTTGATGTACTTTTATGTGAATTTGCAATAACATTGGTACATTATGTAAAATGACCATAGTAAGTGAGATTTATACTTTGGATCCCCTAATCTTGGATGTGCTAAGTGGCCCACAAGTTATTTGTATGAAATGACGAAGTACACCTTTGTACTCCATAATCTTTGCAATTCTCATCCCTCTTTTAGCCAGGTACCCCTTGTGTGAATGGCAGATAATGCGACAGCCGCTAATACAAAAACAAACAAACAACTGAAGTCTAAATGATGAATCGTAATATTTGTCCCATCAGTATTGTTAGCGAGGAATTATACATCGCTCATTGTGAAACGCTCAGTTCATGTAAGAAGTGAAATCCTCGAAATGCGATGCATGTTTGATCAAACAAACGCTGGGGGATTAAAATGGGCGAAAATAATAGAGCAGAGTTAATGAATGTATACAGATGACAATGGTTGTGAAAGGAACAAGCAAACAGAGATAAAGCTGCAAGGATGGGCTCTGCACAGATGAACATGGCATGCAATCAATATATTGCTTCAGAGCCAATTTTCATCGCTTAATGCTGCAAAGCGTGGAGGAGCGGATGTGGCATCCTGGGCCGAGATGCGTTTTGTAACCTCACTTGCAGAATGTACATTTGCACAAGACAAGTCTACCTAAAAAAGTTGGGAATTCCAGGGTTAAACACTGAGATCCCATGAGGTAATGAAGCTTGTAATTGTTGCCGTTTTGGGTTACTCATCGAGGCTACATTGTGGAGTTATTCATTGCGTCATCTTGTTCCTTTTTGTTACTTCCATTGTGTGCATTTATGAAGGACTAATGTCACTGATAATGGAAATCTGACCATCTGCTCTTCAGAGAGCAAATCTCCACGGCCACCATCGGAATTGTTAAAAAAAGAAAAATTTAATTTTTCCATGCAAAATTACGAGCACACGACTAACCGGATACAGTGAAGTTTCATTATGGGGTAAGAACGCACATGCAGCTGTTTATGAGGGCAACAGGGGTTGGGGGAGAGAAAACAGAACATCTGATCGCTCCTTCCCATGGAAGACACACAGCCATGGTTCCCAATACGGTCTGTTGTGATAATCTTGTAAGAGGCTGGAAAAGAGTGCGAACGATCCCCCCATTTGAAGCCAGATTGGACTAGTGATGGGGAAGAAGCCAACTTGAGAGAACAAATGTGGTGCACAAGCTTGTGCTGAAGCAAATACCTGCGAGATCACAACAGATTGAGCATCGTAGATTGAGCATGGGGCCTCAGAGGGGTCTTGAGGAGGGCAAAGAGATGCAGAGAATGAGAGCAACCTGAATCGTTGGAGACCTGCTCAGGCCCCCGCCCCTCAAAGTCAGGGGTGTGAGCAAGCAGTGCTGGCACGAAATGCAGGTAAGATTAAGCACCATACGTGGCCTTTCTGCCATGCTGTGGCTGTACTGATGGAAAATCTGTGCTTTCTGGGAGCCTTATTCTGTTTTTCCTTGGAACTCAGCATTTCACGATATCACATTTAAGAAATAGTGAGTTAAACCTGGTCCATCGCCCTCCGCCTGTCCTCTCTACCTACATTTGCTTTCCAAAGAACAGATGGTCATCCACGTCATTGCCACTGACATTCGTCCTTATTCAGTCCACATCTGTTACAATGTGATCAACAACAGCGACAAAGAAAGAGCAGACCTCCTAAAATTTATCTTCTTTTCTTCATCCAGACTCTGTGTTGATAAACCACTGCACAAGGTAATTTGTTATGATTTGCGACTGTACGTGCTGGAAAGATAAAGGAAAACATGTGCAGTGCTGGTGAACAAACAACTGGTGTGTTTCAAAGGAATTGAAATGCATGTATCACAAGCTTAAGTGTGACCAACTATTGACCAGGGCACCATTCATTACAGGGACTATAACATGAACAAGTTTTAATAAAATAAAATAGTCAATAGTTTGTTTTTTTAACTGCACTGGCTCTGCTCCTTGTTCTGTGCAAGTCCATGGAGCAAGGTTGGTTATCGAAAAGCGGCAAATGAGTGTGTACGATGGCAGGTGCTAATCCGCTCGACAGTTCCTGCCATTACATCACAGCGAGCGGGAAATTTTAGACCTAGACCATCAGAGACATGGCCTACACTTCCCCAAGATATTCATTGGACCTTTAGGAGCGTGCTGTACCCCTGCCTTGCTGTACCCCCTCATTTAATTGGGTCATTTTGGTTACATCCAATTTCATTCTTATTTATAACCAGACAACATCAGTAAGCCGGGTGTTGGCTTAATGGTTGAGGTGGCTGGCTTGAAATCTTAGTGTCCTGAGTTTGAGCTCCTGTCGTGCTGTTGAAGTAACACGAGGTGGGTCGACTCAGCCCGTCATCCTTCCAAGGTCGGCAAAATGAGTACCAGCTTACGAGTAAAAGGGGCACAGCCACACCCACAAAATATTATGCAGCCAAGCCACCACAGGCTGCATACAAAACACCAGCAGACAATCATCAAATAAAGATATCACTTGGAAATTCGCAATGGGATGTGGTGATCATCTGTTTTTTGGCCTCTTTATTCATATGTCTAAGCGTCTTGAAGTGATTGTAGATCACAGTTTTCTGCAGCTTCCATAACTTCATCAACTGGCAAATAACGGAACCACCGAATCAAAGGTATTCCAACATTGCACCGACACCAACCCACATCCATCTTCACCCATGCCAATGTTGCACCAATAATGATAAAATAATCACATCTTATCACTGCCATACAGAGGAGGCATAAGCACCAAAAACCACTTGGCAACATCAACCATCAGTAAGCCTTCATAACACTCTCGTTTCACAAAACCACGAAACCACGCTAATTTATAAATAACATGCAACCATGATCTTATATACAAGCGGCATGCATGATTTATATCACATTAAAAGAGAATTGCAAGGTTGAGAAAAATGTTGATATACAGACTTGGCATTTAATATGGAATTTTTTTTTTTGTGGGGGTGAACTTACTTTTCAATATGACTTAGAACCAAAAGTTCATTGGAATTGTGTTGAAATTATTCTAGGTTTTGTTAATGTGACCTTTAAAAGAAACAAAAACCACATTTGACATTTCGAAGCAAATAAATTGATCCTTGAAAGTGATGTAAACTGATATCGAACTCAATTCACGGACAGTAATGTGTTAAACTTCGGTACGTTTTCCAGAAGTATCTCTTGAATTTGCACATTAGACAAATTTTTTTTAAACAAAAACGAAAGTTAAATTACGACTGGGATTACAGACAATAAAATTACAGCTCAGTACTTCGTGTAACCTCCACGAGTATTCAGGAGAGCACGTACATGTTGAGGCATGCTGTTCACGAGATTTGCCAAGGTTTGGACATGAATCGCTTGCCATGCAGTGACAATAGCCTGCTGCAATTCACGCACAGAGGTAGGCTGCTGGTCCAAGTTTTCGATTTGATGCGTTAATTCTGCCCACAAGTTCTCTATCGGATTCATATCCGGGGACATGGCAGGCCACTCCATATACTCTACACCACGGTCAGCAAGAAAGTGTTGGATTATGCGAGCACGATGACGCCGTGCATTGTCATCTTGGAAGACAAAGTTTCCTCGAAAGGCTGCATGAGCAAATGGAAGCAATGTTTCTTCTAGAATGGCCCTGTACTTGAACTGGTTCAGGTTTCCATTCAGAACAACCAGGTCAGTTTTTCCTCCTGCATGAAAAGCAGCCCAACCGGTCACCCCACCACCTCCAGCTTGGACTCTTGGCACTATACAATCTTCGTTGTAGGCTTCATGCACTTGTCTGCGCACTCGGACGTGGCCAACTTGACGATAGACCAGAAATCTAGACTCGTCACTGAAGATCACGTGATTCGAGTGTCCTGGCTGCCATTGACGGTGCTCTTTGGCCCACTGCAATTGGCGCTGGCGCTGTTGTCTGGTCAGGTGTGGCTTTCTCAGGGGACGCCTGGCACGATAGCCTGCTTGAACCAGTCGTTGGTTGACTAGCCTTCTGGATACAGGCACATTTGTCAGTTGCTGCCACTCAGCCCTAAGCCAATTAGCTGACTTGGTAGGGCCATTGCGGACTAACTGGTGCAGCTGGCGATCATCCCTCCTTGTGGTTCTGCAGGGACGTCCTGGCCTCAGTATTGGAGAAGGGACACCCCTCTGAGCATTTCGTTTCAGGATCTTTGACACCTGACCTTGAGTGATGCCATACTGCCGAGCAATAGCACGCTGTTTCATGCCGGAATTTCGTAAAGCCACCACTCCATGACAAACAGCATTGTCGAGTTGACGGACCATCTCCAGAGGAAGTGGCAATAACTTTTGTAGACGGGCAGCAGTTGTTTTCGACTAATACAGAATGCAACAACCCTTATATACCCGATTGTGAAGCCAATCGTCAAATGTACCTGGCCGTACATTTTGTCACGCCACCTGTGATATAATCCTGATATTGACTTCTTGCTGCGACAGACAATCAGTGACATGGTTCTTTCAACAAAGAAATCACCGAAGCGTAAAATCTACTCACCAGATTGATATAATGAGTTCAGAAAGTAAACCCAAGTCAAGAAAAAAAAAATATTCCATATTAAATGCCAAGTCTGTATATATATATATATATATATATATATATATATATATATATATATATATATATATATATATATATACATATATATATACATACAGTATATACATACAGTCACGTGAAAAAGTAAGTACACCCCATGTAAAGTTTTGACTTTTTCAACTTATTTCAACATACAGCTATTTGATCTTCATTTCAACAACATTGATAGATAAAGGTGATATAATATTACAAATATCATGAAACATTTACATTTTGTAGTCCATTGTATAATTTAAATAAACATAAATGCAAATTTCACATGTGGAAAAGTAAGTACACCCCTACATTTATCACTACTTCAAATACCTAAAATTAGAATCAGGTGCACCAGCTCAGGTGCAAATGATTAGAACATCGTTAGAGAGGATCTTGGAGGAACCTGTCTTATTTAAACCTCAGACATTTAGTTTGGTTTTCTCTTTGTTGTTGAAGTGTGTGGCGTCACCATGCCTAGATCAAAAGAGCTCTCTGAGGCCTTCAGAAAGAAGGTTATAGATGCCTACGAGTCTGGAAAGGGATTTAAAAAGATCTCCAAACAATTTGAAATCAATCATTCGACTGTCCGGAAGATCATCTACAAGTGGAGAAGATTCCAAACAACTGCCAACTTGTTCAGGCCAGGCCGCCCCAGCAAGTTCAGCCCGAGAGCAGACCGCAAGATGCTGAAAGAAGTCTCTAAGAACCCCAGAATGTCATCACGGGACCTACAGGTAGCTCTTGCCACTGTCGATGTCAAAGTGCACGAGTCTACCATAAGAAAGAGGCTGCACAAATCTTATCTACATGGGAGGTGTGCCAGGAGGAAACCTTTGCTGTCCAGAAAAAACATCAGGGCAAGACTAAAGTTTGCCAATGAACACCTAGGCAAAGACCAGCACTTCTGGAACAATGTGCTCTGGACAGATGAGTCAAAGGTAGAGCTATTTGGCCAGAGTACCAGAAGACATGTTTGGCGAAAACCAAAGACAGCATTTGATCACAAGAACCTGATACCAACTGCAAAGCATGGTGGTGGAAATATTATGGTTTGGGGCAGCTTTGCTGCATCAGGGCCTGGGCAGCTCACCGTCATAGAATCCACTATGAATTCTTCATTGTACCAGAGGGTGCTTGAGGATAATGTGAGGCCATCTGTCGGAAAGTTGAAGCTCAACCGAAGGTGCACCTTGCAACATGACAATGACCCTAAACATACCAGTACATCCACCAAGGAATGGCTGAAAAGAAAGAAATGGAGGGTTCTGGAATGGCCAAGTCAAAGCCCGGATCTAAATCCCATCGAGATGTTGTGGGGGGATTTGAAACGAGCTGTGCATGCAAGAAACCCCTCAAACATCGCACAGATGAAATAATTCTGCATGGAGGAGTGGGCAAAAATTCTCCCAGTCGATGTCAGAGAGTTATAAGAAATGCCTACTTGAGGTTGTTTCTGCCAAAGGGGGCAATACCACCTATTAGAGCCAAGGGTGTACTTACTTTTTCCACATGCGAAATTTGCATTTATGTTTATTTAAATTATACAATGGACAACAAAATGTAAATGTTTCATGATATTTGTAATATTATATCACCTTTATCTCTCAATATTGTTGAAATGAAGATCAAATAGCTGTATGTTGAAATATGTTGAAATTGTCAAAACTTTACATGGGGTGTACTTACTTTTTCACGTGACTGTGTGTGTGTGTGTGTGTGTGTGTTTGTGTGTGTGTATGTATATATATATATATATATATATATATATATATATATATATATATATATATATATATATATAAATATAAATATATATATATATATAAATATATATATATATATATTATATATATATATATATATATATACATATATATATATATATATATATATATATATATATACATATATATATATATATATATATATATATATATATATATATATATATATATATGTATATGTATATATTTGTGCAGCGTCTGTCCTGTCCTGTGTTGTCTTGTGTTGTCTTGTCACTGAACTACTTTCTCAAACTTTTGTGAAATCGTACCAAACTTCTGGTATGCACATATCTCTCCCGTCGGCATGTCCTAAGGGTATATATTTTTTTAAACTTCCAATTTTTTTTTTTTTTTTTTGGAATTTTTTGGGGAAATTATTTTTTTTCAACTTCAATTGTTTATAAAATGTGACATCACGTATATTACAAATACATTTGTGCAAAATAATTGTTTGAATTATGATTGGTTTAAACCATGACAAAACGGCAACTCGGGTGCAGTCATTTATCTATATATCTACACATCTGGGCAGTGTCTGTGTTGTCACTTAACGACTCCCTCAAACTTTTGTTTCTGTGGTTGTGAAGTGTTTTTAATAACGTTGTGGTGGTTTTGAATCACGTGGTGGTGAGGTATTTTGAATTATGTGGTGGTGAGGTGTTTTTAAATGACGTGGTGGTGAGGTGTTTTTAAATCACATGGTGGTGAGGTATTTTTATATCACATGGTGGTGAGGTGTTTTGAATTATGTGGTGGTGAGGTATTTATAATTACGTTGTGGTGAGGTGTTTTTAATTATGTGGTGGTGAGGTGTTTTGAATTAGTTGGTGATGAGGTGTTTTGAATTACGTGGTGGTGAGGTGTTTTGAATTACTTGGTGGTGAGGTGTTTTAAAATGACGTGGTGGTGAGGTGTTTTTAATTTTGTGGTGGTGGGGTGTTTTTATTACGTGTTTTATGGCTGTGAGGTGTTTTTATTACGTGTTTTATGGCTGTGAGGTGTTTTTAATTTCGTGGTGGTGAGGTGTTTTTATTACGTATTTTATGGCTGTGAGGTGTTTTTATTACGTGTTTTATGGCTGTGAGGTGTTTTTAATTTAGTGGTGGTGAGGTGTTTTTATTACGTGTTTTATGGCTGTGAGGTGTTTTTATTACGTGTTTTATGGCTGTGAGGTGTTTTTAATTTCGTGGTGGTGAGGTGTTTTTATTACGTGTTTTATGGCTGTGAGGTGTTTTTATTACGTGTTTTATGGCTGTGAGGTGTTTTTAATTTCGTGGTGGTGAGGTGTTTTTATTACGTGTTTTATGGCTGTGAGGTGTTTTTATTACGTGTTTTATGGCTGTGAGGTGTTTTTAATTTCGTGGTGGTGAGGTGTTTTTATTACGTGTTTTATGGCTGTGAGGTGTTTTTATTACGTGTTTTATGGCTGTGAGGTGTTTTTATTACGTGTTTTATGGCTGTGAGGTGTTTTTAATTTCGTGGTGGTGAGGTGTTTTTATTACGTGTTTTATGGCTGTGAGGTGTTTTTATTACGTGTTTTATGGCTGTGAGGTGTTTTTAATTTCGTGGTGGTGAGGTGTTTTTATTACGTGTTTTATGGCTGTGAGGTGTTTTTATTACGTGTTTTATGGCTGTGAGGTGTTTTTAATTTCGTGGTGGTGAGGTGTTTTTATTACGTGTTTTATGGCTGTGAGGTGTTTTTATTACGTGTTTTATGGCTGTGAGGTGTTTTTAATTTCGTGGTGGTGAGGTGTTTTTTTATGTGTTTTATGGCTGTGAGGTGTTTTTATTCCGTGTTTTATGGCTGTGAGGTGTTTTTAATTTTGTGGTGGTGTGTTTTTATTACGTGTTTTATGGCTGTGAGGTGTTTTTTTTACGTGTTTGATGGCTGTGAGGTGTTTTTAATTTCATGGTGGTGAGGTGTTTTCATTACGTGTTTTATGGCTGTGAGGTGTTTTTATTTATGTGGTGGTGAGGTGTTTTGAATTACTTGGTGGTGAGGTGTTTTGAATTACGTGGTGGTGAGGTGTAATCGTCCCAAACTTCCAGTCTGCACCTACCCATCCCCTATGTGTGTGCTGAGGGGTTCTTTCTTGAAAAAAAAACATTCAACCTAAATCTTCAACCTCAATTGCCTATAAAAATGTAATATCACAAACACAACAAACACATTTGTGCAAAATAATTGTTTGCATTATGATTGGTGTAAATCATGACAACACAGCAACTCAGGTACAGTCATTAGCCTCAGCTAACATAAGCCCGTTCCTCAGTAACGACGCGCTCGCCTCACCAAGATAGTATATATATATATATATATATATATATATATATATATATATATATATATATATATATATACATATATATATATATATATATATATATATATATATATATATATATATATATATATATATATATATATATATATATATATATATATATATATATATATATACAGGGTCCGGCTGGGAGGTGTGACGATTTTCAGAAAACTCGTACACAGTTATTTTAAGTCGAATTTCAATTTTTATTTTTTTTAAAGACTACATATATAATGCCATTTAATACACTGTAACAAAGACATTTAAAAAATGTAATTAATGTTTGAATTGGGTATAACAATGCAAGTGGGGGGTCTAGCGCATGTGTGATGGCTGTTGGTTACTCGTTGTTAGGTGCCATTTCAGTATCCATGGAGCTGTGGACGATTGAACATCGCGTCTTTGTTGTTGAGACGTTTATTCAAACGGGTCGTTTGGTGGTGTTTCCACAGCGCAGATTTCGTACTCACTTCAATGTTGGTCGACGTGGCGCCGTTCCGTCTCGAAACACAATATTGAAGTGGGTAAAAAACTTCAGGACAACTGGATCTGTGAGGCCGGGAGCAGCTCGGGGAGGTGATCGAACCGTTAGGACCCGGGAAAACATCGAAAGGGTTCGACGAGCTGTGGAGGCCAGCCCTCGTCGGTCAGCGGTACGGCACGCTCACGCTCTACAGATGTCAGACAGATCAGTTCGTCGAATTTTGCACTTGGACCTTCATTATCACGCGTACAAAATGATGGTGGGTCAAGAACTGCAGCAGAATGATTTCGTACGGCGGTTTACGTTCGCAGAAAGAATGCTGGAACTGCTGAGGGATGCTGCTGTGCTGAGAAATGCTGGAACTTTTCCGCGCGTCTGCAAGAATGCTTGGACAAGAACGGCCGCCATTTAGATGATGTCATTTTTCAAACATGAATTACATTTTTTTAAATGTCTTTGTTGCAGTGTATTACATGGCATTATATATGTAGTCTTTAAAAAAAATAAAAATTGAAATTCAACTAAAAATAACTGTGTATGAGTTTTCTGAAAATCGTCACACCTCCCTGACGGACCCTGTATGTATGTATGTATGTATGTATGTATGTATGTATGTATGTATGTATGTATGTATATATATATATATATATATATATATTGCTACGGTTTTGAGATTTGCACATTGAAGTCATTAAAGGTTAAAGGTTTTCCCCCCCCCATAGTTAGTCACACGAGCAATATATAGGCCCATTTGTAGTATAGTTATGTCTTAGTATGTGTAAGAATAGGCCATTTCCCCTCTTGGTGCCTGCGTTGTGTAAAGACAGGAGAGTAGGCCATACATTCATTTTGCGTCCACCCTCCAATTCTACCTCTATGGGCGTAATCCATCCCGCGCCCCATTTGACTGTCCACTAGCCGAGTAACACGAGGTAGGCCTAAAAAGGTGGGGGCGGCGATGAGGTCGGGAGCGGCAGAGGCGATGATGGTAAGAGCCACCAGCCAATCAGAGCTCTAGCGGCATGGCGTGAGAGGGCGTGGTGAAGCGCGTCTGGTGAGTTCCAGAAGGTTCGCGGGGCGGGTCTATATAAGCCCATACGAAAAGCCCTCGAGTGGACTTGCAGAGAGGGAGCTTGATAAGAGGACAGGGCTCGCGTGCACACGGCAGTGGCAGAGGACTTACAAGCAGGACTTGCAGAGGATAAGCGCGCTGTAAAGGAGGACTTGCACCAGTGGCGCGATAGGACTTACAAGAAGGACTTGTTTGAGGACTTGCGAAGAGAAAGAGAAAGAGAAAGAGAAAGTCGGGGTTGGGCACTCCTGTAGTCGGGGTTGCTGATGCTTCATCGAGAATCCATCTGCTGATGCTTCAACCGTGCAATCAACATCACAGAGGCACCACTCTCCTTGCAAGCAGAAATCTGCAGATGCTGATCCTGTCAAATTTCCACCTGATGAATGCATTTTTTTTTTGAGAAGAATGAAATCAAGGTGAATGGCAAGACTCAGAGGCCAACTCGCAGCTTTACAGCCTGGAAGAAGGAGTCAGGATGGAAGAAAATCGAACCTATGGCAGAAGCTCTCGGAAAAAGCCGTCTGTACCGTAAAGTCAAGGGCATGGATCTCTTTGCAGCTGAGGCCCGCCACCATGATTTTTGTTACCACCCCTTCTTTTGTGACTACCACAATAATAAACAGAAGCTGGAGAAGAAGAATGAGTCTGACACTGAGCAAGCTCGGAAGACTGCTGCTCACAACGCAGCATATAATGTCGTGAAGGAGCTGCTGAAGACCCAGGTCATACACAACCAACAGGTCCTGCCCCTCAATACTGTTCATGATCGCTACGTCATTGAGCTCGATGTGTAAGGAGTGCCCAACCCCAACTACAGGTCTATAAAGCTCATGGAAAGCCTTGAGAAGGACGAGGAACTAGGTGAACACCTTTCCTTCTCAAAAGTGATTCTCAAGGAGCAAGGTTTCTTCTCATTCTGGCTAGTATACAGCGCTAGCATCACCCTAGCTGATGCGATAGCATGTGCCTATGAGTTGGGGACAGCCGATCAGTTGAAGGACAGTGCTCTGTACTTGTGGCAGGTGATCCAAAAGGCTTTCGAGGGATCTAATTCAAACTTGGTACAGATATGTATAATGATGTAAAGATTAACTGATCAAATTTTGGCCTCCCAAGGTCAAAGGTCAGTGGTCATGTCAGGTAAGAATGTGAGAACTTGTGAACAGCTGAAGGGGTTTAAATTAAAACTTCGTGCAGGTATGTATAATGACGTAAAGATTAACTGATTCGATTTTGGGGTCAAGAGGTCAAAGGTCAGAGGTCATGTCAGGTAAAAATGTGATAACTTGAGAACAGCTGTATGAATTTAAAGCAAACTTGGTACAAGTATTTTAATGATGTAATAATGTGGGCGGAGGCATATCGGTCGACGTCGTGACATCGAAGAGTGTCGTTCCCGTTACACTTACACTCAATCTCACACACATGCACAGACACCTTGTTTTCCTCTTCTCCATTAAGAACTTCCTCAGTTTTATACCTTTGGCCTCTATACTCCCTCAACCCCACCACGCATGTAACATTACATCATACTAAAATACGCAATTTGGTGTCTGTTTGTCTGACCGCGATACATTCGGTAGTTAATTATCCAATATCAATCAAACATGACAGGACCAGCCATCAAAAAAATAACATCATCAAAAACAAGAACAAAGACTTATGATGGCAAAAAAGACCAAAGAGAGAGATGATGCTTACACTGGGAGCTGGGTGGGGTAGGAAGAAGGTGATGGTTGCCAATCCAAGATTTTCAAGCAAGAATGCATGAGGTGGCATTGGAAGGACTGAGGAGTTACGGAAGGTTGTTGTTGCATCGACCTGTGTTGCGAGTTGAGGAAACAAAACAAGGCATCAAAACGGTCGTTCATTTTCCATTTCTTATTCCAACCCTTCTGAGATAGTCCTCCCAACCCTTTCAGAATGAAATCACCCAGAAATGAAATAGACGAGGTTGCATCAGCAAAATGCAGCAAACAAGAGTCCCACATTGTACTGTATAATGAGAGCTATAAACTTGTGAAAAAACACTTAATCCTCATTGTAATTGCAGCAATTACATTTTGGGTTTATTAATATTTGTTACATTACATTGGGAATTATTTTGGGTGTTATGGCATTTGCCGGACAAGGCATAACTACCCGAGCAATTTTAACACTTTGCTTCAAGTTTGGTCCTTTTGTTGCCAGCGCGTTTGAGGAGCATTTCCATTTCAATGGCTTTGGTGTTGGAGTCATTCGATTGGTCTTTAGCCTCGCTCTATCTGCCCTGGCCCATCCTCCAAGCATTTTAATGATTGGTAATACTCCTTTGAAAGGTGTGCCTGTGCGTTACATTTCCTCAATCCAAGTCAAATGTTCCATGCTTCCAATGACAACCCCATCGGTTTGTGCATTATGACTTGCACCACCGCCTTCCCTCCATCGCCGAGGTCAAATTCCACAACACGACACATTATCACAGCCTGCCTGAGATTTCCCCTAAAAGCTCACAGCCAATACCCTTACCTGTCGCTCTCAAATATTGCTTTACACAATCTTTTTTGTAGGTGCTTTATAAAAGAGCAAACCGATATGAGCAGTTACTGCTTGGTCATTTATATGGGGTGAGGATGATCATGGATGGTTGAGGAAATTTGCACATCATAAACCAAAATCTGCATGCATTGTGCAAATGGCAAAAATGTTAACTCCTGGAAATCGGGATTGTCCTGCAAAAAAACAAAAAAAAAAACTCCTCTGGAATAACTAAGGCCGATGTAATTAACTCTCATTCCTCTGATTCATTTTCAATTACATCATCAGCTTCAACATCTACACATATAATTTTGGTCAACTGCAGGCAATAAGCACAGGACATCAAATGCATGGTTAAGTGGCAATGCCCACGGAGGCAATCAGTGTTGATGGCGTATACGTTCAAAAATACCTGCCCTGGACATACGCTGGAAAGAAGATGAATCCTGTGGCCTGGCTCATGATAGTTCAACCTCTACACCATGAGAAATCAAATACATTGCTTCGTGCCCTACACCATCCATCTCCTGCCATCTCAGCTTCTCAGGTCGATCAAGATATGATGAGTGATGCCGAGAGTGCCAGAAAGCCCTTTTTTTTGGTGGTGACAGATTCAGAAATACTTCAGTCATGACTTGCTTTGCACACCCTGCTTCGGGATGGTCGTTTTTTTGACGTCTTTTTTCAACAGAGAACCAGAACTAAACACGCCAGCTGTAAGTTATAATAAATTCTGCATTAGCACCTTTTACAAGTTTAATGGTGGTTTTTTACAAAGGGAGTCCGGGGGGAGGGGAGGGGACACCGATCCAACCAAAATATTCTAGTTTTAGTTTTCTGAAATTTGTCGAATTTGTTTCTCACTTGGATGTTGTGGGTTACGATGTGCAAATAAAGGTGCAAAAGTCTCATTCATTGCAGTTTAATTCCAGGCTATAAGGCAACAAAAGGTGAAAATTTTGAAAGGGGGTGCAGACTTTTTGTAGACACTGTATATCAGTATAATTTTTCATGAATCACAAGGATATTAGTAGACGAAGAACAAACAAGTCGCATGTAGGATTATAATCTGGGGTTCCCTGCTTCACGAGCCAGGAGTTCCAGATGGAGACATGAACAGGTTTAAAGTACGTATGAAAAGAGATGTGAAGAAACCACAACCACACCACCCACCCCTCCATAAAAGAGCATGACGATGGCATATGTAAATACCAAATGAAATATCGATATTATTAACCCTTTGAGTACGGATGACGTCCAGTGCCGCAACACGCGAAAAAGTTTTGTGTTCAGATGACGTTACTACACGTCATCGACTATATCACTATACCAATAAACAAGTCAGGAGACGACGATGGTACACGAGCTCATTCGGACTATCAAGTCGATCGTCACGATGGTCACGATCATCGACGATTGATGCATCAAATCGGGACCATAATCAGTTATGAAGTTAGTTAGCTACACAATACCGAAAATTCGGTTTGATTCCGACAACTTTGAAACTTTGACCTTTGTGACCTTGAAAGGTCAAAGGTCGAAGATTCAGAAATTTGTTGGAAAACTTGTATTTCATGATGTATGTGATAATATAAGATCATGTATGACATTTCACCCTATCAGAAAGCGAACAATGTAATAAAACCATCAAAAATCGACTTTTCTAAATTTCGTGACCTTGTGACCTTGACCTTGGGGCGAAAATGAAAAATCGAGCTCCGTGGTGCTAGACACGTGACATTGGCCTAACCAAATACCGAAACCCCTGTCAGATTCCACCAACTCCCTCGGAGAAGATGTAGCTTGAACTCGATTAACCCCAAAAAGACATCTTTGTCGGGCGTGGCTCCGCCCACAATGGGCGCAATACGCCCACTCTCGGCAGGACACAACTAGATCATGATATCAACCTCCCACCCAAGTTTCATCAAGATCGGATGATATCATCGGGTAGTTATGCTGCGGACAGACAGACAGACAGACAGACGCACACCCGACGAATATAGTGGTCAGTTGATAACTCGTGAACCAATAGATCGTCAGTACGTGGTTGCATTCCCGTACCAAAATGCCAAATTAATCCCGTACCGGAGGTATTTTTATCAAAAAACAAATCCCGTACTCAAAGGGTTAAAACTTATTACTTTCAATCAAATGGACCTTGTTTTTTAGCATTTCAAAATATCCTCGTCACCTAAAAGAATGAAAGAAAGTGGTTGCAGCCTTTACAGACATTGTGTGTTTAACAAATGTATTCTCTTCACAGGATATCCCCAAGCTTCCTCACTGGCTTCACTTTGCATCACCTTACAAGTCCAACTCATATATCCACTTTCCATCCATCTGAGTTTGGCGTTTCTTGTGGTTATGCAAAATTTCCATAATGCTGGATGGATACAGGTGCTGGGCCTCTCTCCACAAAGCATAACATCACAGCAAAGTCCTTACAAGAGGCAGCAGGCATCATCCAATTAGTCAGCTTTCCGACTCAAATTGCACCCAATGGGCCAGCCAAGTTTGCTTTAAGGATGTGCTAATGATAAACCCTCCTTGTGAGATCCTTTCCTCCTCCATCTCCCTTGCTGTCTTCCATGAATCTTCCAAATGCTGGAAAGTGTGGCATTTCAGTTGGTCTGGGGATGTGTTCTGCTCTTTCTCACACTTGTCCGTCAAGGCTCTCAACTTCTCGCCGCATCAATGGCACTTAGAATTTCTTTCACATCCACGTTCTTCCTCTCTCAAGCATCATTTCACTCCCACCAGTGAGCAGCTTTCCCTTGCCCTCTGTGGTACAATGTACATAGTCATGTGGAGAAGCTGCCACAGTAAAACATTTCACCTTGTTAGCCTGCGTATCGAATCCCGGGGACACAGGTTTCAAGACATTATGTTTGGATCCAAAGTCAAGGTCTCTGAATCACCTCTCATTTGGTCATCTTCTGTCCCTCCCACGGGCTGCTTGACAGGCTGTGTGAGCTTTACAGTCACTAATAGGAAGTCCTTATCGAACCTTGACACTTGTTATAGAGCCTGATGCCATCAACGCACATAGTTATTCTCCTTGGGTCATCTGCCCTCTGCATGGAAGGAAGCAAACATCAAGCGACCGACTGAATTACAGACGAGGCAGTCTACTTCTCACTATCACTGACGTTATGGAATCTATAATTGCATCTAATCTAAGTACTCATTTTCAAACACAGTATTCCCACTTACATGGTGGCCTGAAAGTCACTTTACCCCTGCTAAATTTCTCACACTGTCCCTTCCCCAAGATGTCGTGCTTGACACTATCCCGATTGTACCGTCTCGAGGAAAAGTGTTGTTTTCGGATGAATGTGCCATCTGTCAAAGGTCACGGGCACGGAATGTGGTGTTCTGGCCAAAGACGAATCCACATTTCACATTGGAATTGGAGCATCATTCTCGACACGTGATGATATGGGCAGGAATGACTTCAAGACATTTATTTGGTCCCTATTTTCTGATGGACCAGTAATAGATGGAGCTTACGAGCATACGTTAAGGAACTGTCTAGTACCACGACTTGTTGCTGCAGGAATAGCTGAAAATGTCTGCTTTTAGCAAGACGGTGCACCCGCTCGTTTTGCGTTGCATGTTCAGGACCGACTCCATGAAACGTCACTCAACGATAGATTGGACGTGGATCACCGACATCACCAGCTCCTCTACTGTGGTCACCACATAGTCTGGATCTAACGACTCCAGACTTAACTCCATGTGGGGCTTCATCAAGGAGAAAGTGTTGACAAAGTGGTACAAGACGATCGAAGAATTGCGCGCTGCAGTCATGGTCCTTTCACACAGGTGACTCCACAAATACTCCGCAAGATGTCGAAGAGGACTTGGTGACAAATTGAGTGGTGCAAGGAGAACGATGGACCACATACAGTTACAATGACTGATTAGTTATTGTAAGTACTGCACAATAAAACCTGTATATTAAGAGTTTAACAATGAATGCTCTCCTGGGGAGGGGTAAATTGACTTTCAGGCCACCTTGTACAACAACCATTTTGGCTTTTATCCAGTCGACTCTTCACAAGCTGTTGATGCTGCCCCAGTATTCTAACTGCAAACAGGAAGGAAAGGTCCCAGCTAATTTGCACACTTAAAATGGTGCCCAGCTCTGCTCAACTTCCTCCATCCACACAAATAGTGCATCACTTGATGGTGTATTTTCATCCATGCTCAGGCCAGCTAGGCTCGTGGTCGAACTGGTATTCTCGGACCTATTCTGTCCTTAAGATATACACAAAGTTTAATGTTTCTTAAGGCCGATTTAGGATTTACGCAGGTCACTTCATGATACTGTCTGACAACACTACTTCTCTTGTAGAGATGGGTTGGGAAGTACTAAATCATCCCACATTAGACCGGACTCCGCACTCGTGATGCTCATCGCTTTGGACCACTCAAAGAACGTCTTAGTGGCATTAAGCTTCCAAATGATGAAGACAATAAATCATGTGACCGGAAGTGGTTATGTACCCCTCTGAAAAGTTTATAGGCACATTACGTCAAGGTGCTAGCTATCAAATCGATGGTACAGTGTTTACGTGTGCACCGAGGGAACATGTTAAGAACTAGGTGAAGTTCCATCAACCTCCATGTACTCAGGATTTCCTGGCATAACAAGTCCACATCAACTTTGAACTACCCTCATGGATGAAACCTCAGCTTGGGAATGCACAGGTAAGCCCATTGTTAATCCAGGAAAAACCCATGTTTACTTGAGCTCTTGTTCAAGCAAGACAGCTTCTTCAACACTCCATTATACTTTAATGGCCAGTCACTCTCAGAGGCGCAGTCTCCAGAATTCCTATCTTACCAACTGGCGGAACTTATCTTTGGCTGCTATAAAGCCAAAGTAGAACGCGGAGGCAGATGTCACCTCAGCATTGTCTACCATGCCAAACATTTTCTAAGCCGATGAAAACCTTCATCAACATTTCAACATCAACAGAGGCCTCCATCCACCTGGATAGCTAAAGGACATCAATGAAGCCAATCCGCAGGAGATAAATGACATTGCTGACAAGAAGGTCCACTATCATTGGTCTATTTTTCCCTCATGGCAGAAGGAATGCAGCTTTTCAGTCCTCAATCACATTCTTTTTCTGCTCTCGCTAGTACCCCTTTATGCCCTCATACCTCTTTTGACTCACAGGGGTTTACCAGCACACCCACACACTTCCAGTAAGAAATTCCTTGTTTCCCTCTCCAAGTCTAACCTTGTTGCGCATTTCACTACTTTATCCCCCTTTTCCCTCGCTTGTGTAATCACTAAACTGAGTGATATTTTTGTGTTCTTCCCTCCAGTTCTGCAAGACAGAAATCCGATGCTCACTTTCCTCCCCATACTCACTTATGATCTATTTTTCCTCTTCACTAAACAAGAATTGCAGCTCAACTAATCGTGTGTGTGTGTGTGTGTGTGTGTGTGTGTGTGTGTGTGTGTGTGTGTGTGTGTGTGTGTGTGTGTGTGTGTGTCCGTCTGCTCATGTGCAGACGCTCGTGTGCCCGTCTGCTCTTGTGCCGTCTGCGCGTGTGCCCGTCTGCGCATGTGCCCGTCTGCGCGTGTGCCCGTCTGCACGTGTGCCCGTCTGCACGTGTGCCCGTCTGCGCGTGTGACCGTCTGCGCGTGTGACCGTCTGCGCGTGTGACCGTCTGTGCGTCTGCCCGTGTGCCCGTCTGCGCGTGTGCCCGTCTGCGCAAGTGCCCATCTGCGCGCATGCCCGTCTGCATGTGTGCCCGTCTGCGTGTGTGCCCATCTGCGCATGTGCCCGTCTGCACGTGTGCCCGTCTGCGCGTGTGCCCGTCTGTGCGTGTGCCCATCTGTGCGTGTGCCCGTCTGCACGTGTGCCCGTGCGTCCGTCTGTGAGTACGTCGGCCTGCTTGGGTGCCTGTCTGTGTGTGGGCCCATCTGCGCATGTGCCCGTCTGCTCGTGTGCCGTCTGCTCGTGTGCCGTCTGCGCGTGTGCCCGTCTGCGCGTGTGCCCGTCTGCACGTATGCCCGCCTGCGCGTGTGCCCGTTTGTGCACGTGCCCGTCTGCGCATGTGCCCATCTGCGCGTGTGCGCGTGTGCCTGTGCGTCGGTCTATGAGTGTCGGCCTGCTTGGGTGCCTGTCTGTGCGTGTGCCCGTCTGCACGTGTGCCCATCTGCCCGTGTCCATCTGCACATGTGCCCATCTGCGCGTGTGCCCGTCTGCACGTGTGCCTGTCTGCGTGTGTGCCTGTCTGCGCATGTACCTGCCTGCATGTGTGCCAGCCTGCACATGCGCCCGTCTATGAGTGTGTCGGACTGCAAGTGTGTCGGCCTGTGCGTCTGCTGGACTGCGAGTGCGCTGGTCTGCAACTGTGTCATTGGTTGTTATCTCCAAACCTGGGTTGGTTTCAGAAGGTGGAACAGAGTGTGTGTGTGTGTGTGTGTGTTTGTTATAATTGTGCGGAACAGCAATGAAAAAACGAGGTGTATGTGTGCCCCTTATCTATCTGTTTCTTTCTCTCTTTCACTTCGTCAAGGTGATACCGCTTGCCATCCACCTTTTCCATGAGTCCTGATTGTTGTATAAAGGGTATAAAAAGAGTGGGAATCCTTTTGAGTATCCTGTTTACGCAAAACAAGCTGATTATCAAAACGCAAAGGTCACAAGAATGTAAGAAGCAAAATTAATCCCTGTGCTTGTGATTTATACATGAAGCCACCGAGTGATGGCCGAGCTCGAGCGGCACCAACGTCAGTGTCATTCCGGCAAATGAAAGCTACCTGATGATCTTTTTCTTTTGTCCCTGGACTGACGGATATTCAATTACCTGTACATTTCACAAACAATGACATTCAGACACAATTTACAAAGCAACATTAAACAATATTCAAACCTGTGCTCGCTAACTCGAAGAACCCCTTGGCTATTTTAAAAGCCCATTACATCCAGACATGCAAAAGACTTACAGCTCGTGTTTAAAGTGATGTGCAAAGTATGAATATATGTAAAAGGTGAAATACAATCAACGAAAAAGAAAAACGATAAGAACGTGGATTTTACGTGAGGTTTAGTTACAATATCCAAAACCAAACAGAAACCAATTGTATGATGCAAATGTTTCTCAAAAAAAAGGAAAATGGATTAATCAGATTGGCAGCGACGAGGCCTCCGCGAAGGGACAAAAATCCTTTGTTTCCCCACCACCTGTTCAGGCACTCGTTTTAATATTCCCCTCGAGCGCAGGTGCGAGCAAAGGTAGAGGGCAGCCCGACCGCAAAAGGTAAAGAGCAATTGTCCTTGGCAAGAGTCTCAAATTCGACAACGGCACCGATGGGGTATTTCATTCGGAACACCACAACGCAACCACAATTAATGCAACGGCACTGTCTGTCCGATGACATTTTACATCTGGAGAGATTGTCATCCCTTGCTTCTTGAACAAAATATTGGATTTTTGCTCGTTTCCAAGGTACCCAATTGAGTTCCCAAACCACGAAACTTGATTCGATGAAATGAACATTTTCGAGGGAACAGAGGGAATTATTGCAATTCAAAACACAAGGGTTTAAACTGCAAGCTCGAGTTGCTGCAAGCTTTTATTTATTTACGTTGGCATCACAACTTTTATTCCGCGATGTGTAATAATAACTTGCCAATCGGATGTTGGAAATCATTACAGATTACCAGGAGCTACAACAATGTGCAAGTCAAGTACACAACAACAACAACAACAACAACAACAACACCTCAAACGGTACTCAGTAGTGCGCATACCTCCGCCAGGATGAACAGTTTACACTTTGTATTTAAAAAATTTTTTGTATACAAGATCGAGGCTCGTGTAAGAGCGAACATTAATCACAAAAAAACAAACGCACACATAAAACATATAATAAAGGGAGCAGGAGACAAGATGGGGAGAGAGAGGGAAGCACACAAGTACAGCAGAGAACAGGGACATTGGGAGATCTGTGGGAGGGAGAGGGTTTGTGGGAAGGAGGCATGGGAATGGGGGGGGGGGGGGTGGGGGGTGAGAGAGGTATAAAACACATGGACACTGCTCGGACTTCTAGGAAAGAAGTTGGTATTTCAAAAAAGTGGATCTGGGATGAATTAACAGGGCTAGAAAAGATCAAGGTTTTGGATGGGGAAAAATAAGAGATGGTGGTGAACAGCTGATTTAAATACCTGGAGGGAGGAGTGGGATTGAAGAGAGTGAGGGAGTTTGTTGCAGAGGCGAGAGAAAAAAGGAATGAAAGAGTGAAGGATGTATAGAGAGTCTTGATTTTGGCAGTTTCACCAGAAGAGGGTTGCTGGCAGATCTTGTGCGACATGTCGGAATAATAATTGTATCCCAATAACATGACAGATCTGCATCTGCATCTTAAAAATCTAATCAGCTTGTTCTTGGCACCAAAGTAACTCATCCACATCGTTTTGTCATAACTCGTCCACGACTTTTTGATATATCGTGCTAAATTTAGTTTCTGCCCCGAAATCTCAATGGTGAAAAATCACTTAAAAATTATTGCATGCGGATACAGATATTCACCAAAATTGAATAAATTAATCTTCGTCACACCCCCTACCTGTCCACCAAGTTTCATCCGAATCTGTCCATATTTTTTTTGAGATAGCCTGCTCACAGACAGACAAACAAACAGACGGGGTGAAAACACAACATCTGTCCACCTTCAGTGGCGGAGGTAATAATAATCATAATAATAATAATAATAATAATAATAATGTGGGTCTGTGTGTTTAAGATGTCTCAATAAGATATTGTGCACGAGAATGAACAAAATATAAATGGGAAAGCAGGCCAAATAATCGGCAACAAGATAATAACGCATTAAATTATATTGGCGATGACCGAGTCACTTTGAAGGAAAAGCAAATAATATCTGATGCAATATATAATGTTCATTCAGGGCCACAATTATTTCCACGTTCACGTCCAATTGACTGGGGGATAAAAGTTTTGGCCAAGTCTTTCACGGCCTGCTAAGCAGGCCGGACGTTCGACTGCAGGTGGAAGGAATTTGTAATTTGTTCTGGGTGCCGGCAATAGCACGCCTACTCTTCGCGAAAGACACCGTGGGATCTTTAACAGTCGCTAACTAATGCCAGTGGACAGGACGCAAAGTTTAAAGTCCATCCAAGGGACGGCGCGCACACATCGACGCCTCTCCCTGCATGCAAAACATCAAGATGGCAGTTTAGAGTTTGGTCGAGATGCAAACCCAGGCTGGACAGCTCAAAAGGAAGTATGCACGCCACTCGGTTATCTTGCAAGCCTTAAGAAAATAAACAAAAATAATAAAAAAAACATTGGAAGAAAATAGGAACAATGCCGTTAGAAGTCTCAAGTTAGCTGTACAATGGCCGTTTAAGAATTGATTCATTTAGTTTGTTCAATGTTTACCTGTGACATGTTGCAGGTCTACAAGAGCTTTGCATTGTTATTGCTGTTGTTGGGTTTTTGTTTGGGGTCGATTTTTGAAATTTGCACCCATTGGTCGGCCAGCTGCCAGGCCACACCCACATCTGTTGCTTGACTCCACCCACCATAGCATCGAGCCAAACTGATATGGCCACCATCTTGGTTTTCTGGTGAGCCTAACATGAAGGCCTCTGCTGATTATACACTGCCTGGGTTTGTTGCGTCAGTTTTCCATTGGCTTTGTTTGGGGCGCGTGTTATTCACGATGAGGGACCCCAAAAAGTCGAATCATATGCCGAATAATAGTGAGGTTAATTTAATCAAGCCTGTCAGAATGCATGGTCATCAAGCGTTATGTTATACTAGTACCCGACTGCAAAGCCGCAATGAGCCGGCGAAGCCAAAGCCCTCTTGCCACTATTTTACCCATCATTCTGGCATCAGTAGGTTAGGTAGTTGGTAGTAGGTAGGTGTAGTAGGTACCGTACCGAGTTCAAAATGACACCATTTGCATTCTGGACGAGATTAAAGTTTATAAAATTTCCTTCTTGATTAATTCGGTGAATTCCGTCTCAACTTCGGATATTTCCGGCCGTGAAAAACTACCCCCTACGGCCGCGAGATTTCTAAAAAAGAATTCTTCGTCAATTTTAGAATATTTGACGCCGTTTTCAGGCTCCGAAACGTGGTAATAAGCTTTTTTGAAATATTTTTTCAAATGCTCGAATCTCATTGGTTCCGGTGTTTGGTGACGATTTTCGTTGAAGATAACCAGGCCCGTGCGGGCCGAGGTTGGTCTTAAAGTATTTTAATTACAAATTAGAGGTGCATAAGATGGTGAATCAAAAAAAGACAGGTGAAACAAACTCCGATTGAACTTTTTTCAATTTGTTATGCATACTTCCGCATCCGCAAGATGGCGGCCTCCATTGAGCGATTTTGTGCGTCAAAGCTTTGAAATTCTCAAGGGATCCAGCAAAATCTGGCTTTTCAACATAATACGTACGCGTTCATTCACAACACCGGCTTTGCCGGCTACAAATTACTAAAAAATAGTGTTATGTCATTTTGAATGCCCGTCTTGGGGTTAAGCAATCCTATTGGGGTTATTGGGGTTAAGCAATCTGCGACCGTTTGACGAATCAGCTCATTCCCATATAACCATGGGAAGGGTGACATGGCTAAGAGATGTTGAGTTAATTATTTAATACGTCATTAAATGTGTGTTTCCCAATTGCGCTGTTCATCTGTTAAGTGTTTAAAATTCGCGTTTCCCAATCGGCCTGTTACTGGATTTTGTCGCAGTTTGTGACCACAGTGCTGCCATTCTTGTTTATTTTACTCTTTTGTACGTCTCCTTTTAATATGAATTCAAAAGAGTACGTTGCGTTTGTAACTCCAAAACTCTTGTGACTTTTGGGTAGGCCTGCTTTGCACTCTCTTTCAAACAGAGGGCTTGTGGATTTGTCCATTTTGTACTTATGTCCTTGGAATTCACATTAAAGTACACCGACGTCAACCATCGTCATTCCCCTTCACGTGATTTATGTACAAACTCAACGATGAGCACAAGATAAATTGATGTAAAAATATAAATAAAAACCTGAACACGGTATCGTAGACAACAAACGAATACAAATGCTAATATTATTAAAGCAAATGTTCGAGGAAATATTTCGGTGGATATTAATAAAACTGAGGGTGGCTTCGAGGAAAAGAAATTTGCCTTAATTCGAATGTCAAAGTCTCTTGGCTATACGGAACACCTTTCAGTTGTTGCGGAGACGAAACAAGGCAACATCCAGTTGGACATCCAGCGGTGAATCGCTTTCGTTCAAATAGGGCGTTCATCTTCAGATGACAACATTGAGCTATAATTCCGAATGACTATAAATTAACAACAGAAGATAAGAAATGTTACCACATTCCACAAACTGCCCACAAGATGGCAGAACAGAAGAACAGACAAGATACGAGAAAGGTGAGAAACTGGCCACCTCTCCTCCGAGCCCCTTGCCCAAATCCCTACTTCATGAACAAGCACGAGTAACGTTGATTTGATTTTTGTTCACGAGTGTTAAAAAGGTTCTCAGACTGGCACAATCACAGCAGTCCAAGAAACACCAACTTTACACTTATTCTTTCAATAAATAATCAAACATGGCTTGTAAGGAAATATTTATTTAATTTTTATTACTAAGTATAGGACACTTTAATGTAAAAATAAAAACCCTTTGCATTTCTTGGACATTTTGAATGACTCACGTGTATACATTCCAATGGCTGCATGCACAGCTCACATAGTATCCCATTAAGTTCCACTGACTATAAAGAGCTGTGTCTACTAATGCATTATACAACCCATCATGGAAATCCCTGTACTACTTGATCACTTTTCCCTCGTATTGCACTCATGATATTTTGAATGTGCAGTAGCATGCCCAAGATGGTGATAACAATGAGGCATAAACTAGAGGTGGGGAAGAGGAAGCGAGAGATCTGTTCCAATTCAAATTCCCACCAAAGATGTCTTGCATTTTTTAAAATAATGGATGATTGTACTTAAAACATGAAGAAAATTGCCTGGCAAACGCATACTTGAAAGAATACGATGATAGATTCTGTCTGCAGGTTGAACCACAACCGTAGTTAGCTCGGCAAGGGTACGGCAATGCTATTGGTGCAGTTGCCCCTGTATAACATGGCAGGAATTCAGAACTGGGACAGGGTACCGCCACATATCAGCCTGAAGTGTACCACTGTTGATACACCGTCTTTTACACCACCCTATCGAACACATCACATGAGTTATTCATGCCTGTTGTCTGTATACTTTATGACGTCCTTAAAAACAACAAATTTCCTTGTTGGAAAGATTTTCAATTTTGTTTGATTGCAAGGCAGGCAGAGAGAAACAATCAACTTCCTCCTCTGTGCGCATGCGTGTGCTCGGGATGAGATTACATACAATTTGCCAAATTTGCAGACAAAGTACGACTAAACGGCAGGTTTGCATTCCAATTTGTGTTGTAGTGTTCAAAATCCAATTAAAATTAAGTGGTACCTCAATAGTCGACTAAGATCTGTATACAGAGTAAACCGATCGCCCAACCACGTGGAGGGGATGGGGGGGGGGGGGGCAGGGAGGGTTGGGGGATAGGGAAAGGGGAGAGACGTAATGAGGTCGGGTTCATTTTTCGGCAATTGAAAATTTTCTTCCTCTTTTACCATTGTCAGGAAGTGTTCTCGGCAACAACTGCATCTCTTTCAAATAGCAACAGCACGAACTGAAACATTGATCTGCATTAGCCAAGTCCTATCTCAAAATATCTTTTTTTCTTTTTTAACATCCTGAGAAGTCTGAAAAGGTAGAAATAACGATGACGTATTGTCCGTAGATTGTACATTGCAATAATCTTGCCTTTTGGATTTTAATCTTGGGAACAAATCACCTCTGAAAGAGAGTCGGCAGCCAGCTGCTGAAGGGAGGGTGATGCACGGGTAAGGAGGGAACCTTGTGGCCCAGCCAACGTGCCAATCCCAACATAAGCCACGGCATTACCCCCAAGGAGACCAGCGTGGGCCTGAGGTTTGTGGGAGATAGGTGGAAGGAATATTGGGAGAAGGGGGAGGGTGTAAGCTCAAGTGATTTACATTACATTGAAAGAGCAAATCTAAAGATTAAAGAAAAATTCAGACTAATTGTATATTGTCCACGAGTAATTGTCAACGACATTGCAGTGCATGTGAATTGGGTAGCACTTCGACAAATCCTCCAACCTCAATCCAGGATTCAGGCCCAGCTAAGCCCCAGGAGCAGAAGAGGAGCGAGCGGCGCGGACGCCAGCCCGAGCGACGCGCTGCGGATACAGCAAGTGCCAAAGTTGCCATGACAACTGCATCACTTGGCACATCACCATGAGAACCGGCCAGCAGCACAAAGCGATCTAGGCAGGTGAGGATTCAAAGACGAATAAGGTGGATTAAATGATATGGAGGTACAAATGGTACTTCAATCAATTAGGACAGTTTGCTGTGTGTATGTTTTTTTTAAAGCCTGCGGGCAAAGCTACTTGTAGAACATATAAAACAGATAGGGAGAGAGGGAGAGAGGGAGAGAGGGAGAGAGGGAGAGAGAGAGAGAGAGATAAAATAAATAGAAAATTGGATGAACAAAATGAAGGAAAATGCTGGACAATGGAAAGGGTAGATAGAGGGGGGCAGAGGAAGGGGGTGAGCAGGGTTATCATCAAAGAAGCCAAAAGTAGACCACAATAAAAGGAACTTAAATGCAAGAGGAAGGAATTCGGCCCAACAAACCTGCACAGTGCACAAAAATGACCAAGAGCATGCTAGGGGACAGAGCGAGTGTGCACAGAAAAATAACTGAGGCGAAGACAGAGAATGACCAGCACAGAGTACGTAATCAATAGTCTGTGGCGGGCAGAAGGGGTAATAATTCCGCGCACCAGTGGGTGGCGCGAGCGTCCAGGCGGGGACCGATGGCACATGCCCCGCCCTTCGACCGATCGGCCACGCCCGGGGACTAGGCGTGGCCTCGGCACATATATGCGGGCTCTAAGCTCAAGCCCACTCAGTGCTGCAGTTCGAGCTTTCGAAATAAAGACTCTTTTGTTTTAACAAACGCGTTGTGGCCTACCTCTTTGGCAAGCAAGTTGTGTGTGCGCAGCACCACACTTCACTGGTGACCCCGATTGGTTCAGCCGTTGCTGACCACCGAACGCGCCATGGCCACCAACGCCGTCGCAGTAAAACTCCCAGAGTTTTGGGAAGCACAGGCCGACATGTGGTTCGTGCAGGCCGAAGCGCAATTTCAGCTTCGAGGCATAACGGCGGACGAGACCCGTTACGACCACGTGGTCGCCGCCCTCGGGCCCGGCACTGCCGCCCGAGTCGTGTCCATCCTGCGGCACCCGCCGGTCGACCACAAGTACAAGGCGCTCAAACGTCTCATCGCCACGTTCGGCCTCGAGGAGATCGAACGGGCCGACCGCCTCCTGGACCTTCCCAAACTCGGCGACACACGACCATCCGTGCGGATGGATTTTATGCTGTCGCTGCTGGGTGACCAAGCCCCGGATTTCTTATTCCGGGGGCTTTTCCTACGCCAGATACCTCTACAGGTACGCCTCGCGCTGGCCGGTTCCAACATAAGGGAACCCCGCGCCCTGGCCGTAGAGGCCGACATGTTTTTCGCGGCTTGCGACACGCGGTCGAGTTACGGTGCTGCCGTCGTGGATCCCGGGGCAGAGGCTACAGTGTCCCTCGTGGCCGCTGCCGTGCCCCACCCACCACCACCGCCGCCGAGAACACCGCGGCCGCCGCAAGCCTGGTGCTATTTCCACGCCAGGTTCGGCCACAAGGCTAGGACGTGTCGCCCGCCATGCTCGTTTGACAAGTCGGGAAACGACCAGGCCGGCGCTCATTAGTGGCCTTGAGCGTCGGCCATTCCGGCAGCCTCCTGTTCATTATGGACACCTTGTCCGGGCGCCGTTTCCTCTGCGCAACAGGAGCGCAGGTAAGCATCATCCCGCCTCCACGTCTGACAAGCGAACCGCGGGCCGGGGGCCCCGCGTTGCTTGCCGCCAACGGTACACCCATCCGCACATTCGAGAAGCGCTGCCTCTCCCTGCGGTTTGGAGGGCAGCGCTTTCAATGGTCGTTCGTGACCGCCAGCGTGCCAATGGCATTGCTTGGTGCGGACTTCCTATGTGCGAATGGGTTGTTGGTCGACGTGAAGCGCAGACGGCTCGTCCAGGCCGAAACCTTTAGCTCGCTCGCTTGTTCGCTGAGCGGCTCACCGAGCGGCTTGCTGGAAGGTTCCGTCCCGGCGAGTTTAGTTTGCACACTTCCGGCAGCGGACGACTTTACCCGCCTCCTCACCAGTTTCCCGGCCCTCACGCGGCCCACCTTCTCAGCGGTGGCCGTTAAACACGGGGTGGAGCACCACATCCCCACGGTCTATGCCCGGGCACGCCGACTCGAGCCCATGAAGCTCGCCGTGGCAAAAGCAGTGTTCGCCACACTGGAGCGGCTGGGGATCGTACGGCGCTCCAACAGCGCTTGGGCTTCTCCGCTGCACATTGTGCCGAAGCCCGGCGGGGGATGGCGGTCGTGCGGGGACTACCGCCGGCTCAATGATGCCACCACCCCCGACCGCTACCTGGTCCCACACATTCAGGACTTTTCCACCCGGTTGGCCAACACCACTGTGTTTTCTAAGGTGGACCTCATCCGGGGCTACCATCAGGTCCCCGTCCAACCGGACGACGTCCCGAAGACGGCCGTCATCACCCCTTTCGGCCTCTTCGAATTCCTAAGGATGCCCTTCGGGTTGAAGAATGCGGCCCAGGCGTTCCAGCAGCTTATGGATAGCGTCTTGCGCGACTTACCTTTCCTGTTTGTCTACCTGGACGACATCCTAGTCGCGAGCGCGTCCGGGAGGAGCACCTGCTTCACCTCCACACGCTTTTCGAACGCCTGGGCCAGCATGGCCTAATCATCAACCCCGCCAAGTGCCGTTTCGGTGTCGCCACCATCGACTTCTTGGGGCACCGCATCACCGAGCACGGGGCCGTCCCTTTACAGGCCAAGGTGGAGGCGGTCAGGGATTTCCCGCGGCCCCGCACGACCAAGGGGCTCCAGGAGTTCCTGGGCATGGTAAACTTTTACCACCGCTTCGTGCCCCACGTCACCCGGCTCCTCCGCCCTTTGCACGAGGCCCTTTGGGGCAAGCCGGGCAAAGGTGACATCGCATGGTCGGAGCCGATGGCCGCGGCGTTCGCGGGCGCAAAGCTGGCTCTGGCCGACGCCACCATGCTGGCGCACCCGGCGCCCGATCGCCCTCACCACCGACGCGTCGGACTATGCGGTGGGCGCGGTGCACGAGCAATGGGTGCGTGGTGCTTGGCAACCGCTGGTGTTTTTTAGCCGGCAGCTTCGCCCGCACGAACGCCGGTACAGCACCTTCGACCGCGAGTTGATCGGGCTCCACCTGGCGGTCCGACACTTCCGCCACCTGCTGGAGGGCCGCCCGTTCACGGCCTTCGTTGACCACAAGCCCCTTGTGTTCGCGATGGCCAAGGTCGCCGAGCCATGGTCGGCACGGCAGCAGCACCACCTCTCTGCCGTGTCCGAGTACACGACGGACATCCGTCACGTGGCGGGTAAGGACAACCCGGTGGCGGATTGCCTTTCCCGGTCCGTCGTGCACGCGGTCCACCTCGGGGTCGACTATGCCCGGATGGCGGAGGCCCAGACCACCGACCCCGGTGTCCAGGCCTTGCGGACCGCGGTCCCGGGCCTCCGTGTCACCGAGGTGCTGTTCGACGCCACGGGCACGGCCCTCCTATGCGACGTCTCCCTCGGCCGGCCTCGCCCCATCGTGCCCGCTGGCTGGCGACGCCCAGTGTTCGACGCCATCCACGGCCTGTCCCACCCTGGCACGAAGGCATCCCAGAAACTCGTCGGGCCGAAGTTCGTCTGGCATGGCCTCAGGAAGGACGTCCGCAACTGGGCCAGGACGTGCCTCGCGTGCCAGCGCGCAAAGGTCCACTGCCACACCCAGGCACCGTTGGCCCCGTTTGCGGTGCCCGAGCGTCGGTTCGACCACGTGCACATCGACTTGGTGGGACTTCTGCCCCCCTCGCGAGGGTTCACCCACCTCCTCACCATGGTCGACCGCACCACATGGTGGCCGGAGGCCGTCCCATTGGCGGCGACGTCTGCGCCTGAGGTGGCGCAAGCCTTTATTGCCACTTGGGTTGCCCGGGTCGGTACCCCCTCGGACATCTCGTCCGACCACGGCCCCCAGTTCATCGCGGAACTCTGGGCCGCGGTGGCGCAAGGGCTCGGGGTGAAACTACACCGCACCACGGCCTATCACACCCAGGCCAATGGCCTGTGCGAGCGCTTTCATCGCTCCATGAAGGCCGCGCTGCGGGCCAGCCTCCGCGACGGCGGCTGGATCGACAGACTCCCCTGGGTCCTGCTGGGCCTCAGGACGGCGCCCAAGGACGACCTGCGCGCGTCCTCGGCGGAGCTGGTTTTCGGGCAACCACTGCGGGTACCGGGTGAATTTATCCCCGACTCCACGGCCCCTTGGTCCGCGGCGGAACAGCGCTCCGCCCTTCAGGAGACCGCCCGGAGGTTCGCCCCGGTGCCAACGGCACACCACGGTTGCCCGCCTTCCCACGTTGCCCCGGAGCTTTGCACGGCAAAGTACGTGTTCATCCGGCACGACGCCCACCGGGCACCGCTACGGCCCCAGTACGACAGGCCCTTCCGCGTGCTGGAGACCGGGGACAAATTTTTCACGGTCGACATCGGCGGTGCCCCGGATCGCATTTCCGTGGACCGCCTCAAGCCGGCCCACCTCGATCCGGACCACCCCCCGCCATCAGCTCTGCCTCCGCGTCGAGGCCGCCCCCCAGCGGTCGGACCCCCAGCACCCCCCAGCCCTGCACCAATCGCCAGGGGGCGTTTCGGCTGGGTCATCCGGCTTCCCCGCAAACTCACCCTTCAGGTGCGCGGGAATTCTGGGGGGGCGCGTGTGGCGGGCACAAGGGGTAATAATTCCGCGCACCAGTGGGTGGCGCGAGCGCCCAGGCGGGGACCGATGGCACATGCCCCGCCCTTCGACCGATCGGCCACGCCCGGGGAATAGGCGTGGCCTCGGCACATATATGCGGGCTCTAGGCTCGAGCCCGCTCAGTGCTGCAGTTTGAGCTTTCGAAATAAAGACTCTTTTGTTTTAACAAACGCGTTGTGGCCTACCTCTTTGGTAAGCAAGTTGTGTGTGCGCAGCACCACACTTCAAGTCACAGTAATGACTCGAGCAAAGTTATCCCAAGACCGCAGAGCAATGAAATGAAGAAAAAGAAACTTCTGAACATGTACGCCAAATCTAAGCCCATGTGAGGATTCAACACAATTCACGTTTGGTGGTGCTGAAGGAGCTGGGGCTCCCACGTCGATCGGAAGAATGGACGCGACAAAAAGCTGGAATTCATCCGAGTTGCTTTATTCAAACCAAACACTCAGGCACTCTGAAAAGCCCGTTTATCGGGCAGCAATATATATACATATTATCCCGGAGCGTTTGCCCAGGAAAGGCGAGAGGCGGCGTGGCCCAGCGTCCTGGCTGCGGCCTGGCAAGTTGAGGGCGAGCCTGCCCGGGCATGCCCGGGCATGCCCAGGCGTCCCGACCGAGGCCTGGCAAGTTGAGCGCGGGCCTGCCCGGGCGTCCTGGACGAGCCCGGCATGGTGATCGCTCCGCGTCCTTGATAGGTGCAAGGCGATTGTGAAAACCCAGCGGTAGCCGCTACACACGTCCCCCCAGAATCGACTTGCACCGGCAGGGTCAATTTGAGGGGGGTCCTGATGACCCGGCCGAAGCGACCCCTGGCGGGTCGTGGGAGGGGGTCCGGTGTGGTGGTGGGCGGTCGAGTGGGGGTCACCGTGGACGGGGGGCGGCCTCGCCGCGGCGGAAGGGCCACCTGTGGTGGGTGGTCGACGTCCACGTGCGCCGGCTTGAGGCGGTCCACCGCAATCCGGTCCGACCTGCCGCCGATGTCGATGACGAACGACTTGTCGTCCCGTCGCAGCACCCGGAAGGGCCCGTCGTACGGCGGCCGGAGTGGCCCCCGATGTGCGTCGTGACGCACAAAAACATACTCCGCTGTGCGAAGTGCTGGGGGGACGTAGGACTGGGGGTCACCGTTGTGGGATGTTGGCACGGGGGCAAACCGTCGGGCGGCCTCCTGGAGGTCCGAGCGCTGGTGAGCTGCGGACCAGGGACTGGTAGCGTCGGGCACGAATTCGCCCGGGACGCGTAGCGCCTGGCCATAGACAAGCTCGGCGGTGGATGCCTGGAGGTCCTCCTTGGGGGCCGTGCGGAGGCGCAAAAGGACCCACGGCAGCCGGTCGGCCCAACCGCCGTCTTGAAGGCCGGCCATGAGCGCGGCCTTCATGGAGCGGTGGAATCGCTCGCACAACCCGTTTGCTTGGGGGTGGTAGGCCGTAGTACGGTGGAGCTTGACCCCCAGGTTGCGGGCGACCGCGCCCCACAGCTCGGAGGTGAACTGTGGTCCGCGGTCTGACGAGATGTCCGCCGGTGCGCCGAAGCGGGCGACCCAGGTGGCGATGAAAGCCTGCGCCACGTCGGCGGTGGTGGTGGAGACGAGGGGAACGGCCTCCGGCCACCTGGTGGTCCTGTCCACCATGGTGAGCAGGTGTGTGAACCCCCGTGACGGGGGGAGGGGGCCCACCAGATCCACGTTGACGTGGTCGAAACGTCGTTCGGGCACGGTGAAAGGTGCCAGCGGGGCCTGGGTGTGTCGGTGGACCTTGGCCCGTTGGCAGGCCGTGCAGGTGCTGGTCCAATCGCGGACGTCCCGACGAAGGCCGTGCCAGACGAATCGCGCCGACACCAGCTTCTGGGAAGCTTTCCGGCCCGGGTGGGAAAGGCCGTGGAGGGAGGCGAAGATGCGGCGTTGCCAGGTGACGGGCACGATGGGGCGAGGCTGGCCTTGGGAGACGTCGCAGAGCAGGACAGTGTCCGCGAAGGGGATGTCGGCCAGGCGGAGGCCCGTGTCCGCCGCCCGGAGGGCTTGCACCGTGGTGTCGGTGGTTTGGTCCGCCGCCATAAGCGCAAAGTCCACGCCCAGGTGGACCGCGTTCGCGCTGGCCCGGGAAAGACAGTCGGCCACGGCGTTGTTTTTGCCGGCGACGTGCCGGATGTCCGTGGTAAACTCCGACACGGCGGAGAGGTGGCGCTGTTGGCGGGCCGACCACGGCTCCGTGACCTTGGCCATGGCGTAAACCAACGGCTTGTGGTCGACGAACGCCGTGAAAGGTCGGCCCTCCAGGAGGTGGCGGAAATGGCGGACGGCCAGGTGTAGACCGAGGAGCTCCCGGTCAAACGTGCTGTATTTGAGCTCGTTCGGCCGGAGCTGCCGGCTGAAAAAAGCGAGTGGCTGCCAAACCCCGTTCACCCATTGCTCATGTACGGCGCCCACCGCGTAGTCGGAGGCATCCGTGGTGAGGGCGATGGGAGCGTTGAGCACCGGGTGAGCGAGCAGTGTTGCGTCGGCGAGGGCCCGCTTTGAGCTTTGGAAGGCCGCATCCATTGCTGCGGACCAGGCGATGTCGTGCTTGGCCGGCTTGCCCCGGAGGGCTTCGTAGAGGGGCCGCATGAGTTGAGCAGCGCGGGGCACGAAGCGGTGATAAAAATTCACCATTCCCAGGAATTCCTGCAGGGCCTTTATGGTGCGGGGACGCGGGAACGTGGTGATGGCCTCGACCTTGGTTGGCAGCGGCACGGCCCCGTTCTTGGTGATGTGGTGGCCCAAAAAATCAACGGCCGTCGTGCCGAAGTGGCATTTGGCTGGGTTGACGATGAGGCCGTGCTCGCTGAGGCGCCTGAACAGTGTTCGGAGGTGGAGGAGGTGCTCGGCCCGGGACGTGCTGTCGACGAGGATGTCGTCCAGGTAAACGAAAAGGAACGGCAGGTCACGCAGCACGCCGTCCATCAAGCGCTGGAACGCCTGAGCCGCGTTCTTGAGACCAAACGGCATCCGCAAGAATTCGAATAAGCCGAACGGCGTGATGACTGCCGTTTTAGGGACGTCGGCCGCCCTGACAGGTACCTGGTGATATCCCCGTATGAGATCAATTTTCGAAAAAATGACCCGTCCCGCCAGACGGGCGGAGAAGTCTTGGATATGCGGGATCGGGTACCTGTCGGGGGTGGTAGCGTCATTGAGACGGCGGTAGTCGCCACACGGGCGCCATCCACCCCCCGGCTTTGGCACGATGTGCAGTGGCGAGGCCCACGCGCTATCGGAGCGCCGCACGATGCCGAGGTGCTCCAACGCGTCGAATTCGGCCTTCGCCACGGCGAGCTTGGCTGGGTCGAGGCGGCGGGCCCTGGCGTAGACCGGCGGACCCGTGGTTGGTATGTGGTGCTCGATCCCATGCCGTACTGCGACGGCCGAAAACGTCGGCCGCGTGAGGGCCGGGAACTCCGTGAGCAGGCGAGCAAACTCGTTCGCCGCCGGGACGGCGCATGCCAGCTCGGTCGGCGCGGAGCTGCTCAATGTGCATACCAGGGAGCTGAAGGTTTCGGCGTTGATTAAACGACGCCGTTGGACGTCCACCAGCAGTCCGTGTGCGCAGAGGAAGTCGGCGCCCAGCAGAGCCATGGGCACGTTTGCGGTTACAAACGTCCAAGCAAAGCGTTGGCCGCCGAAGCAGAGGGTGACGTTGCGCGGGCCGAAGGTGCGGATGGTCGATCCGTTGGCCGCAACCAAGGAGGGGCCGCAAACCGCGGATTGCCTGTCCTGGTCAGAGGCGGGTATGACGCTCAGTTGGGCGCCGGTGTCGCACAGGAAGCGCCGTCCGGACGCTTTATCCGTGATGAACAGTAAGTTGCCCGTGTGGCCGGCGCTCATGGCTGGTAATGAACGCCGGCCCGGCCGTTTCCCGGCCTGCCGAAGGTGCACGGGGGTCGGCATGTCCGGGCCTTCTGTCCGAACCTGGCATGATAGTAACACCACGCTTGGTCAGGTGGAGGCCCCGGTCGTCGTGCTGGAGGTGGTCAGCTCGGTGTAGCGGCCGCCAATTGCGTCGGCAGTTCGGTCGTCGACCGTGCCGGGTGCTCGGGCGCCATGGGTGTTGCGTCGGACGGCGGTGGATCCCATATCGCCGCTGCGATGCGCTGACCTGCGGCGGAGATCTTGTCGGCTTCTCTGGCAAGGGCCCGGGGATCTGTGATCGTCGTGCTTGCCAGGGCGAGGTGTACCGGGTTAGGCAGCTGACGGAGGAACAGCTCCCGGAACAGGAATGCCGGAGAGTGCTCGCCGAGCAGTGAAAGCATGTAGTCCATTCGCTCGGAAGGGCGCGTGTCGCCGAGCTTGGGCAGGTCGAGCAGGCGCCGTGCGCGTTCCGCCGATGGGAGGGCGAAAGCGTCGAGGAGAAGCTTCTTAATCGCGCCGTATTTGTCAGCGGCTGGCGGGCTCTCGAGGAGGCTCAGGGCGCGGGCCGCGGTGGCCGAACCGAGCGCTGCTACCACATGGTGGAAGCGGGTGTCGTCGGCCGTGATGCCTCGCAGGGCGAACAGGGAATCCGCCTGTGCGAACCAAACCGCCGCGTGAGCCTCCCAGAAGGTAGGCAGTTTAAGGGCGACTGCCGTGTCCATGTCGGTAGGTCACCAATGAAGGAGCTGGGGCTCCCACGTCGATCGGAAGAATGGACGCGACAAAAAGCTGGAATTCATCCGAGTTGCTTTATTCAAACCAAACACTCAGGCACTCTGAAAAGCCCGTTTATCGGGCAGCAATATATATACATATTATCCCGGAGCGTTTGCCCAGGAAAGGCGAGAGGGGGCATGCCCGGGCGTCCCGACCGAGGCCTGGCAAGTTGAGCGCGGGCCTGCCCGGGCGTCCTGGACGAGCCCGGCATGGTGATCGCTCCGCGTCCTTGATATGTGCAAGGCGATTGTGAAAACCCAGCAGTAGCCACTACAGTGCAATGGTTAATGCATCCGCTCCGAGTCTGGGAGGTAGGCAGTTCAAACCCCGTCTGAGTCATACCAAAGACTTAAAAAATTGTATGTTCTGCTTCCTTCCCTGATGCTCAGCATTAAAGAATAGAGCATGGACAAACGACAATAGGTTGGCAACCAGTGCACGAGCGTGGTGGGAGTGGGACTAATGGCCTCTTCCTGGGTTGTAAAGTTCCTTATAAAGGAACTCGTACAAAAAAAATTTACATTTCTTTTTCTGACAGATTGAGACACACTTGTGTCGTATATGGGAAAAGGCTTACTAATGCCAATTAATTACTTGAGGAATTAAGTAGCTTAAGATTACAAACTTCTTGTTGTTCTCCTTGTCGAGAAAGCAAAACACTTAACGAACAATAAGCAATCTTCATGAGATTTTGCACGGTTACAAATGTTGTTCCGAACGAGAAAAAGCAAAAAAAGGTCATTACACAATTGGACTAACAGATGCTTTGTAATAAATAATGTTCACATCTTTTTACTGCAGATTTAATTAAATAATTATGAGTGCAGCCAAATGATTTATTGTTACGTACATTGTTGTGCAAAACTCTTGAGACATTTTTTTACAGTTTTCTATTCTGATGCATAAGGAAATTAAAACGTTGTGTTCGATGCAAATACACCTTTATGAAACATAACATTTCATTTCAACAAGAATGACCGTACTATGGTCACAACTTGTGACACAATATATATATGTAAGTATATATATATACATACATACATACAGACTTGGCATTTAATATGGAATAATTTTTTTGTGAGGGTGAACTTACTTTTCAAGATGACTTAGAACCAAAAGTTCATTGGAATTATGTTGAAACTATTCTAGATTTTGTTAATGTGACCTTTAAAAGAAACAAAAAACACATTTGACATTTCGAAGCAAATAAATTGATCCTTGAAAGTGATGTAAACTGATATCGAACTCAATTCACGGACAGTACTGTGTTAAACTTCTGTACGATTTCCAGAAGTATCTCTTTATTTTGCACATTAGCCAAATTTATTTTTAACAAAAACAAAAGTTAAACTAGAACTGCCACTTTAAAACTGCTGGCAGTGATGACCGGTTTATTCGCACCCACTTTTGATACAACCCCACTTTTGATACAACCCCACTTTTGATACAACCCCACTTTTGATACAACCCCACTTTTGATACAACCCCACTTTTGATACAACCCCACTTTCATTGGACATGCTTTGACACAACCCCCTTGGATACAACCCTGATAAACACACACACACAAACACACACACACACACCGCCCCTTCACACACACCCCCCTTCACACACACACACACACACACACACACACACACACACACACACACACACACACACACACACACACACACACACACACACACACACACACATCCCCCCTCCCCCCACACGCACACCCCTCCACACATACACACACACACACATACACACACACACACACATCCAACCCCCCCTCCTTCACACAACCCCTCCCCCCACGTACACACATATCCACCCCCCCCCCCACACGCACACCCCTCCACACATACACACACACACACCCCCCACCTCCACACATACACACACACACACACACATATCTGCCCCCCCCCTCCATACGCACAACCCAACCCCCCCACCCACACACACACACACACATATCCACCCACACACACACACACACACACACACATCCACCCCTCCGTACTACAAATCCACCCCCCCCCCCCCACACACACCCCTCCACATACACCCCCCCCCCCACACACATATCCCCCTCCCCCCCACCCACACACACAGACATCCACACACACACACATCCACATGCACACACACATCCTACCCCCACCCACACACACACCCTACCCCCACCCACACACACACCCTACCCCCACCCACACACACCCCTCCAAACACACACACCCCTCCAAACACACACACACACACCAACCCCCCCCCCCCCCACCCCCCTACCCTACACACACACACACACACACACACACACACACACACACACACACACACACACACACACACACCCCACCCCCAACACACACACACACACACACACACACATATATCCACACACACACACACACACAAACACCCGCACACCCCTCCCCCCACACGCACACATATATCCAGACAAACGCACATCCCCCTCCCCCCACGACACATTCCCCACACGCATCCCCCGACACACACCCCCACCCCCCCCTACACACACACACATTAACCCCCCCCCTCCCCCCCCCCACATACACACATATCAACCTCCCCACACACACCCACACATATCCCCCCCCCCACCCACACACACACACACATCCAAACACACACACACAAACACCCCCACACCCCTCCCCCCACACGCACACCCCTCCACATATCCACACACACATATTCCCCCTCCCCCCGACACGCACACCCCTCCACACATACACCCCCCCCCCCCACATACACGCATATCCACCCCCCCCCCCACACACACACGCCCACACACACACACATCCACACACACACACACACACCCTCCCCCCAACCACACCCACACAAACACACATACCCCCACCCCCCCCCAAACACACATACACACGCACACACCAACCCCCCCCCCACACACACACACACACACACACACATCCCTCCCCCCCCCACACCCACACAAACACACATACCCCCACCCACCCCCCCACCCCTAACACACACACACACACACACACACACACACACACGCATACACATCCCCCCCCCCCCCCCCCCACACCCACACATCCACACGTGTCAATCCATGCACTGATTGCAGAAAAAGCCATTTAAAAAAGAAAATTAACCTGAAATTGCAGACAGAATTATTTATTTTATCTGAGAAGCTAACCGATTCTTCTTCTTCTTTCGTACCTCAAACTTTTGGTGAAATGCGATCGATTAAAAAAAAATCAGAATTTGAGCAAATCTGTTTCATTCCTTTGTTAATATGCCTCCCCTATTGATAAATCTGCAATTTGAATTTAATTTGAGGTTGAAATGACCGCGGGAGATCGTGTGATAATGATCACGTCCTGGAAGGAATTCTTCTTCTTCAGTGGGTCAGCACTTTGAGTGAAATGCAATCGATTTTTTAAAAATCTGAATTTGAAAAAATCTGTTTCATTCCTTTGTTAATATGCCTGCCCGATTGATAAATCTGCAATTTGAATTTCATTTGAGGTTGAAATGACCGCGGGAGATCGTGTGATAATGATCACGTCCTGGAAGGCATTCTTCTTCTTCAGTGGGTCATCACTTTGAGTGAAATGCGATCGATTTAAAAATAGTGAGAATTTGAGCAAATCTGTTTCATTCGTTTGTTAATATGCCTCATCTATTGACAAATCTGCAATTATAATTTTTTTTGAGGTTGAAATGATCGTGGGAGATCGCGTTATAGTGATGACGTCCTGGATGGACATCCTCTTCTTCAGTCGCTCATAACTTTGAGTGAAATACGATCGATTTAAAAATAGTCAGAATTTGAGCAAATCTGTTTCATTCGTTTGTTAATATGCCTCACCTATTGACAAATCTGCAATTATAATTTTTTTTGAGGTTGAAATGATCGTGGGAGATCGCGTTATAGTGATGATGTCCTGGAAGAAATTCTTCTTCTTCAGTCGCTCACAACTTTGAGTGAAATACGATCGAGTTAAAAATAGTCAGAATTTGAGCAAATCTGTTTCATTCGTTTGTTAATATGCCTCATCTATTGACAAATCTGCAATTATAATTTTTTTTGAGGTTGAAATGATCGTGGGAGATCGCGTTATAGTGATGACGTCCTGGATGGACATCTCCTTCTTCAGTCGCTCACAACTTTGAGTGAAATACGATCGAGTTAAAAATAGTCAGAATTTGAGCAAATCTGTTTCATTCGTTTGTTAATATGCCTCATCTATTGACAAATCTGCAATTATAATTTTTTTTGAGGTTGAAATGATCGTGGGAGATCGCGTTATAGTGATGACGTCCTGGATGGACATCTTCTTCTTCAGTCGCTCACAACTTTGATTGAAATACGATCGAGTTAAAAATAGTCAGAATTTGAGCAAATCTGTTTCATTCGTTTGTTAATATGCCTCATCTATTGACAAATCTGCAATTATAATTTTTTTTGAGGTTCAAATGACCGCGGGAGATCGCGTTATCGTGATCACGTTCTGGGAAGACAATCGGTGTGTTTCTTCTTCTTTCAACAATAAAGTCTTACAGCTTCGAGACCGTACATCCAATCATCTTGAAATTTTGTACACTTGTTCCGATTGATGAGAGCTACATTGCATTAAAAATTCAAGTCGATACATGTAGTGGTTCAAGAGTTACAAGCTTTTAAAAATTTCATTTCCATTATTTATTGCGGCCAAACCATGTGACTTATCAAAACGTCTCAAGTAACGTTGAAACATCCCCCCATGAGGAACATTTGTGTAAAGTTTCCACTCGATATCTCCATAAATTATGGAGGTGATTCCATTTCTAGTTTGAGCTTTAAAACGTCATAACTCTGAAACCATGTGTCGGATGACGTCGTGCTCACTGACTTTTTTGTTCTTCATGGGTATGCGAATATGCATGCCAAGTTTGGGCTCGATTTGTTCAGCCGTTGCGGAGAAAAAGGGTTCTTTGGGTTTTTTCACGAAAAACAAGATGGTGGCCAAACCATGTGACGTATGACTTCGAAAATTTTTGCATTCTGAATTTTTTTTTAACTAAACATCTGGGGAAAAAAATCCCATTTTCGGGGGAGAAAATTTTTTGTTTGACGAATTCTTACCTCTTAACGTTAGCATTTTTAATATACTCGATACACATGTCTTTTGTTCCCGTTGAAGAGTTCTTTAGAATGAGCCATTCCTCAAATTTTTCCATTGAGGCGTTTCGGAGATACAGAGGGGAAAAGTTGAATTTGTTTTACAAGATGGCGCCCATACCACGTGACCTATGACGTCATAATTAGCATTATAAAACTCTAGGAGCCGAGCCGATCATTTGATGAAAATTTCCTGTCAATCCGACCAGGGGTTGTTGAGAACATTAATTATGAAGTTTTCGGAGGTGCAAAATAGGGCGGAAGTATAATAATAAGAAAAACTCTAGCAGTAATAATAGGTTACTCTCCATTTTATGGAGAGTAAACCTAATTACGACTGGGATTACGGACAGTAAAATTACAGTTCAGTACTTCTTGTAACCCCCACGAGCATTCAGGAGAGCACGTACACGTCGAGGCATGCTGTACACGAGATTTGCCAAGGTTTGGACAGGAATCGCTTGCCATGCAGTGACAATGGCCTGCTGCAATTCACGCACAGAGGTGAGCTGCTGGTCCAAGTTGTCGATTTGACGCGTTAATTCTGCCCACAAGTTCTCCATCGGATTCATATCCGGGGACATGGCAGGCCACTCCATATGCTCCACACCATGGTCAGCAAGAAAGTGTTGGATCATGCGAGCACGATGAGGCCATGCTTTGTCATCTTGGAAGACAAAGTTTCCTCGAAAGGCTGCACGAGCAAGGAAGCAATGTTTCTTCCAGAATGGCCCTGTACTTGACTGGTTCAGGTTTCCATTCAGTACAACCAGGTCAGTTTTGCCCCCTGCATGAAAAGCAGCCCAAACGGACACCCCACCACCTCCAGCTTGGACTCTTGGCACTATACAATCTTCGTTGTAGGCTTCATGCACTTGTCTGCGCACTCAGACGCGGCCATCTTGACGATAGACCAGAAATCTAGACTCGTCGCTGAAGATCACGTGATTCCTGTGTCCTGGCTACCATTGACGGTGCTCTCTGGCCCACTGCAATCGGCGCTGGCGGTGTTGTCTGGTCAGGCGTGGCTTTCTCAGGGACGCCTGGCACGAAAGCCTGCTTGAACCAGTCGTTGGTTGACTAGCCTTCTGGATACAGGCACATTTGTCAGTTGCTGCCACTCAGCCCTAAACCGATTAGCTGACTTGGTACGGCCATTGCGAACTAACCGGTGCAGCTGGCGATCATCCCTCCTTGTGGTTCTGCGGGGACGTCCTGGCCTCGGTATTGGAGTAGGGACACCCCTCTGAGCATTTCGTTTCAGGATCTTTGACACCTGACCTTGAGTGATGCCATACTGCCGAGCAATAGCACGGTTTCATGCCGGAATTTCGTAAAGCCACCACTCCATGACAAACAGCATTGTCGAGTTGACGGACCATCTCCAGAGGAAGCAGCAATAACTTTTGTAGACGTGCAGCAGTTGTTTTCCACGAATACAGAACGCAACAACCCTTATATACCCGATTGTGAAGCCAATCGTCAAATGTACCTGTTCGTACATTTTGTCACGCCACCTGTGATATAATCCTGTTATTGACTTCTTGCTGCGACAGACAATCAGTCATGGTTCTTTGAACAAAGAAATCACCGAAGCGTAAAAGAAACTCACCAGATTGATCGACTGAGTTCAGAAACTAATCCCAAGTCAAGAAAAAAAAAAAAAATTCCATATTAAATGCCAAGTCTGTATATATATATATATATATATATATATATATATATATATATATATATATATATATATATATATATATATATATATATTAGGGTGGGCTTCAAAAAAGCAAAATGCAGATTTTCTCCGGGACATGGCCTATTTTTGTTCCTTTTGGTGTCAAAGGAAACCACACCAAATTTGAATGGAATCCAATAATATTTAGGGGTGCCACATCAGTGATGAATTTTCCCCCATGCAAAAATAGGAATTCCCATTTTTTGGGCTGTATATACACAAAATAAATACATAATTATATATATACATTAAATATAATATTAAAAATAAATATATAGTAAATATACATTAAATAATAAATATACATAAATACACATTATACATTATATATATACAATATATTATACATACAGTTTTGAGACTTCCTATGATCACTATCTGGGCAATTTTCATGCATGTTTTGTACAGGTTCCCGGGGTCAGGGGTACGCTTTTTTAGTGTGTAATATGAAGGCCTAACTTATTGACTGTGGCTCTTTTGTAGAGAGTGACCCTGTGGAGTAAGAATTAACAGGATTTTACCCACATTCTTGCTTATTTTGCAAATATGGCATGTGCTAGTACCAGTGTTTCATTGAAAACTCGGGCTCAGGATAATGTGTATCTCATTGGGTCCACTTCTGGAGATGCCATCAAAGGTGGCAAGCTCCCGACTGTGCATCAATCTCTTGTCCTGTTTTTCCATCACCTGAAGAAGGAGAATCGCACTGCCCGGGAGAGTGCAACCCTCACCATTGAAGAGGTTGTGAAGTTCTGGGGAAAAGCTCACCTACCTACAACGACGAAGCAGCACTGCATCCATCGTTTGGAGAGGCTATATGAAGAATGGAGGAGCCTCCAAAAATGTGCAAAGCGGGGTGGTGCGACCCAAGAGAAAAAGGAAGCATCCTTCAAGGCCTCCTTGGAGAAGACGTTTGATCTTAGGCATGCAGATTCGGAGGCCATAAGCACCAACCCTGAGGACAGGAAGTTTCTTCACGATCAATTCTCAGAGAGGAAGGCTTCAATGGGATCTGTAGACACTGTGTTGGAAGCAAAAACGTTCTTGTGTGTTTGAAAGATCAGCAGCCACGAGATGATTATCGTGAACTCCTAGAACTGACTGTCATCTACATGGGAGGAATCCCACCTCGTGGAATCCGGATCATGGCTCCAGGAGCAATGCACAGACCCAGATGGATGGCAAAAGCACTATATTCACTACAGGTGTTCATGTTTCGGTCAGAGTTCCACTTGACACTTCGAGAGGCGAGAGAACTCCGAGCCTTCAACATTTTTGTCTGCCTTGTGTATGTACAGGCTTGGTTTCGGGCTCCACAAGCTATTGAGGCTCCCCTGAATGACATTAACCTCTTCAAGAAGTTGGAAAAGTTTGAACAAATCAATCAGAAGATGGCTCAGGCAGCCTTGAAGGCACTTGGCCGCCACACGTGGTACATGAGCCCAGTACTAGTGGCATTTGCATTCTTTGACACCAGAATTGACAAAGAAAGCAAGATCAATATGATTGAAGCATTGAAAAATGACGGTGAAAACCCCTCTCCAAAGAGACCAGCTATCAAACGAGGAACCGCCCTGTCAATCGCTGGCCTTATAACAAAACACACCAAGCATTTCTTCAGCATCCTAGGGACCCCAACTGATTGGATGGATAAGGATCCTGGTTCATGGGAGCAAGAAACCAGCTTTCAGGAAGCAAAGAAAGCCACCATTGGCTTAGTCGTGGTGAACGACAGGGCAGAAAGGGGTGTCGCATTGATACAAGACTACAATAAGCTCCTTACAAAGGATGAAGAGCAAAAGCAAGCTCTGCTCCAAGTTGTTGCTGCTCACAGGAAGATGTACCCCGATGCCAAGAAGGCAACAGTGGTGAAACAGGCCCAGAAATAGGAGTTACATTTCTCATTATATTTGGGTTTTTTAATATTATGTGATATGGTGTCTCTTCATTTTATGAACTGAACATTTGGATTGTTATCATTGAATTTGAGTTTTCATAGCAATATAGTGCTATTTGTGCAGCTATTGTAACTTGTGTTTGCTAGAATACAAAGAAAGTGAGTGGAGGGTGGATTTTCATAAAACAAACTTCTGGTTTTGCTTTCGATCCATATATAGAAAAGTTTTGTAGACACCTTTAGTTTAAAGGCTGATGTGGCACCCTTAAATAAAATCAGATTGCTTTCATATTTGGTGTCTTTTCATTTTGGAACAAAAGGAACAACATAAAGCCATGTCCCAGTAAATATTTAAAAAAAATAATTTTGAGCACCACCCTAATATATATATATATATATATATATATATATATATATATATATATATATATATATCTGTCTCGTCACTGAACTACTACCTCAAACATTTGTGAAATCGTACCAAACTTCTGGTATGCACCTATCTCTCCCGTGTGTATGTATATCCTGAGGGTATTTATTTTGAAAATTTTTGAATTTTTAATATTTTTTTCGCACGTATATTACAATTATATTTGTGCAAAACAATTGTTTGTATTATGATTGGTGTAAACCATGACAATACAGCAACTCAAGTACAGTCATCTACAGTATCTATATATCTACATATCTGGGCAGTTTCTGCGTTGTCACCAAACTACTCACTCAAACTTTTGTTTGTGTGGTTGTGGTGTTTTTAATGATGCGGCTGTGAGGTGTTTTGAATCACGTGGTGGTGAGGTGTTTTGAATTACGTGGTGATGAGGTGTTTTGAATCACGTGGTGGTGAGGTGTTTTGAATTACATGGTGGTGAGGTGTTTTGAATTACATGGTGGTGAGGTGTTTTGAATTACATGGTGGTGAGGTGTTTTGAATTATATGGTGGTGAAGTGTTTTGAATCACGTGGTGGTGAAGTGTTTTGAATTATGTGGTTGTAGGGTGTTTTGAATCACCTTGTGGTGAGGTGTTTTGAATTATGTGGTGGTGAAGTGTTTTGAATCACGTGGTGGTGAGGTGTTTTGAATTATGTGGTTGTAGGGTGTTTTGAATCACCTTGTGGTGAGGTGTTTTGAATTATGTGGTGGTGAAGTGTTTTGAATCACGTGTTGGTGAAGTGTTTTGAATTACGTGGTGGTGAGGTGTTTTGAATTATGTGGTGGTGAAGTGTTTTGAATCTGGTGGTGGTGAGGTGTTTTGAATTATGTGGTGGTGAGGTGTTTTGAATCACGTGGTGGTGAGGTGTTTTGAATTACGTGGTGGTGAGGTGTTTTGAATCATGTGGTGGTGAAGTGTTTTGAATCACGTGGTGGTGAGGTGTTTTGAATTATGTGGTGGTGAGGTGTTTTGAATCACGTGGTGGTGAAGTGTTTTGAATCACGTGGTGGTGAAGTGTTTTGAATCACGTGGTGGTGAAGTGTTTTGAATCACGTGGTGGTGAGGTGTTTTGAATTACGTGGTGGTGAGGTGTTTTGAATCACGTGGTGGTGAGGTGTTTTGAATCACATGGTGGTGAAGTGTTTTGAATTACGTGGTGGTGAGTTGTTTTGAATCACGTGGTGGTGAGGTTTTGAATCACGTGGTGGTGAGGTGTTTTGAATCACGTGGTGGTGAGGTGTTTTGAATCATGTGGTGGTGAAGTGTTTTGAATCACGTGGTGGTGAGGTGTTTTGAATTATGTGGTGGTGAGGTGTTTTGAATCACGTGGTGGTGAAGTGTTTTGAATCACGTGGTGGTGAGGTGTTTTGAATTACGTGGCGGTGAGGTGTTTTGAATCACGTGGTGGTGAGGTGTTTTGAATCTTGTGGTGGTGAAGTGTTTTGAATTACATGGTGGTGAGGTGTTTTGAATCACGTGGTGGTGAGGTGTTTTGAATCACGTGGTGGTGAGGTGTTTTGAATCATGTGGTGGTGAGGTGTTTTGAATCATTTGGTGGTGAGGTGTTTTGAATCACGTGGTGGTGAGGTGTTTTTGTGGTGTGATCGTGTAATCGTCCCAAACTTCCAGTCTTCAACCACCCCTCCTGTATGTATGTGCAGAGGGGTTCTTTTTTGAATTGTTTTTATTTTTCAACCTAAATTGCCTATAAAAATGTAATATCACAAACACTACAAATAAATTTGTGCAAATTTTTTTTGTATTATGATTGGTGTAAATCATTTCAACACAACAACTCAGGTACAGTCATTATCCTTATTTAAAATAAGCCCGTTCCTCAGTAACGACGTGTGGTGAGGCAAGCCAAGCTTGTGTATGTATATATATATATATATTTGTTTCCTCTTCTATCCACTCAATTCCTCAACTTTGCTGTTGAAGTTATTATACAATTAATCTCCGAAGGTCTTCATGGTTTGTTTCAATATCAATTAGGAGTCTGACGGACAACTAGTTTCAGGCAAGTAGTGCACCCACTCCGAACAGGAGCGGCAGGAAAGGTTACGTTATCCTCTGTGGAGTATATAGATTACAGTAGATCTAGGCTCGGGCCTCAAGAACATCAGAGGTATATTCAGTTACCAAGTTTCGACCCTTCCGCTCTCTCTGTGGTGATAAACCTTTTGTTCATAAAAACCTGCACTTGGTCATTCGAGTGCAGGACTTTGTCACCTCCATCAAGTGCGACGGAATTCGCTTTAAAAAACCGGCAAATGGGCCAATTGGGAAACTTGCATATGGTGCCGTTCAAAACTTACGTAATGTAAGCAATATCCTATAAGCAACTTCAATGCCTTCGTTTTTTCCGAATACTACATTCAGTCTTGTGAAGGCCAGTGGCAGTCTGGTTTCCCTCTGATGGACTTTTTCAAGTAGATCCTCATTTTTGTTGTACAGAGTTTCAGTATTCCAATGTTGGTCATACTATGGCTTTGGAAAGTCGGAGTTGCCCTTTCCTCCCCAATGATGAAAATGACCGCTTGATGATTGCTAGTTTGACATTGGCTCTCTTAGATATGCGTGCAACATGGGAGCTTTCGGACAACCTCATACATCAACTAGAACGTCACTCAGTAGACAGCACACCTCCACCTGGTGAACAATTTACGTTTTGTATCCCACTGATAGGCCGGATCTGGATTCGGACCTGAACCAAAATCGAATCGGCTTGTTCTAGTCACCAAACCAACTCGTCCACCAAGTTTAGTCATAACTCGTCCATAACTTTTTAAAATATCATGTTATTTATCGCTTTTCACCCGATCTGTCAATGGTGAAGAATCACTTAAAAATTTAATAATTCTCGTATCCGAATCGATATTCAGATCTTCACCAAAATCAAATCTATTTGTCCTTGTCAGACACCGAACCTGTCCACCAAGTTTCGTCCAAATCCATCCGCAACTTTTTGAGATATCTTGCTATATATCGTTGTTGGCCCGATCTCCCAATGGTGAAGAATCACTTAAAAATTTAATAATTCTCGTATCCGAATCGATATTCAGATCTTCACCAAAATCAAATCTATTTGTCCTTGTCAGACACCGAACCTGTCCACCAAGTTTCGTCCAAATCCGTCCGCAACTTTTTGAGATATCTTGCTATATATCGTTGTTGGCCCGATCTCCCAATGGTGAAGAATCACTTAAAAATTAAATAATTCTCGTATCCGAATCGATATTCAGATCTTCACCAAAATCAAATCTATTTGTCCTTGTCAGACACCCAACCTGTCCACCAAGTTTCGTCCAAATCCGTCCGCAACGTTTTGAGATATCTTGCTATATATCGTTTTTGGCCTTATCTATCTCCCAATGGTGAAGAATCACTTTTAAAAAATCTACTAGCCAGATCCGAATCCCGATCTTCCCCAAAATCGAATCATTTCGTGTGAGAGGTATAAAACGCATGGACACTGCTGGAACTTCCAGGAAAGAAAGAAGTCGGTATTTCAAAAAAAGTGGATCTGGGGTGAATTAACGGGGGTAGAAAAGATCAAGGTATTGGATGGGGGAAGATAAGAGATGGTGGTGAACAGCTGTTTTAAAGACCTGGAGGGAGGAGTGAAGAGAGTGAGGGAGTTTGTTCCAGAGGCGGGAGAAAAGAGGAATGAAAGAGTGAAGGTGAGCAGAGAGTTCAAGGATTTCGAGGAGATGTGTTCAAGATCGCCCACTCCGAAGACCATGCTGCTCACTGCTGAGAAGGTTGTTGTTTTCCAAATGTTGCACAAATCCCTTTCTGAAATGGTGGATTAAAATTTGTTTTGACTTTGTTGCAGTCAATATACCTGCACATTTTCAGCAATTTTCCAACAGCACTTGAGAATATGCACCCCCGAATCTTGAATCGTGCACCCTCTTGGTGGCTTCAAGCAAGGATCTTTATAAGTGTCGGTGTTTCTTCATCTCACATACTCTCTTCGTTTAGATTCAAATGAATGAAACTTTCGATGCAAAGCACCTTTGACTATTTTTCCATAGTCCAAGTTCTGTGTTCTTGTGACTATTTCAGCCATTGTTTTGTTCCCCTTTCCCAAGAGGTTTTCTTACTGCAACACCTTGTTTAAGTCCTGATTTCAAAAGTGACCTTCATACTGTTTGTTGATGAATGGACAACGACACCTGGGCCTTCTGCCAGTTCTGTTCCTAATTCAGCGCTTGTCTTCTTTATATTCCTTAAGGATATTATCTTCGGGTATTGTTCATCCTTTTTCGATAGCTTTTTGGATCTTCCAGTCCTGGGTTTGTCAATTAGAGATGACGTTTTCCCTGTACTTGTTGATTATGCTTCAGATACCACATCTTGCATTTCATTCACTCAATGTTTTTCTTTCTTTATGCAAAAACACAATTCCACGTCAACCTTTAACTGAAGTTTTACGCATTTTGTTTAAAGCTAACACTGAATCCTGATCGATCTGCATTCTGCAGTATGAACAGTGGGCTTTTATCTTCATGGGTGTGTAAAGGGGAGCACATGATGATAATGATGAAGAACACCTGACAAAGAGTCCTCAATTAGATTTGATTGATAAATGTGATGAATGAGCGACAACACTTCATATTAACTGCTCATGTATAATGTACTTTGAGCTGTTGTGATTTCAAGTTCTTGAAAACGATGATCAATGTGAATAAGATTGTTAAATGGGAAGCTTGGTTGAGACAGAAACACACACACACACACACACACACACACACACACACACACACACACACACACACACACACACACACACACACACACACACACACACACACACACACACACACACCAGCTGTGGGTGTTCACGTTCACTGTACCGGGTTCTTGCGCTGCAGGAAGACATCCCGTGATTGTGTACGAATGCTCATCATTCTGCAGATTGGTCACCTCGATGTGCACAAGCGGGGGAGCTGCCACGTTGGGAACATGACAAGCTTGGCGTTACATCATCTATGCAGACACAGGTCAACCTCCCTTTTTCCAAATGCAAACTTTCTTTGAGAATAAAAAAAATACGTTTATAGTCTTATCAACTACTTACGCCATGGACAAATCATTCAAAATAACATGGTGTCCTTTTGTGTCACCTTGTGTAGTCACAAAGGCGGCTTTGCCACTCTTTGACCTATTCTAACTCTGATCAATTTTGAAATCGTTACTCCATGCCATGCTAAATTTTACACGCAGAGCGCATGCGGGGAAACACATACATACCCACACACCCACACACATATGCACACACACACACACATAGATACATGCAACATACACACATACGCATACACACAAACACAAACACACATACACAAACACTAACGGAGGTGGATGCTTCGAGACCCGGTAGATCTCCGTCACATCTCCTGAGGCCCACCCACGTGTGGGGATAACAGGAAAAAACAACTTCCATGCACACACTCATATATATATATATATATATATATATATATATATATATATATATATATATATATATATATATATATATATATATATATATATATCTGCATAAAAACTGAACATTAAAATAAACTTATCACTTTCAGTTTTTCAAAATGTGCAGCTTTACAAACACATTTCTCCAATTGTAATGGCTGATTATGTAATGGGAACTTCACTTCAATCACCTGGTTGATCAACAATGGCATGCTTGAGTGGTTCTGTATGGGGATCTTTCCCTTTGAATAATGACCCTCATAATGAAATCCTTCAGTTCTCGTGGTTAGACATTCATTCACTGCTGTCTAAAGTCACTCTAGAGGCTTCTGACAGGGAAAACAACAAGAAAATGTAGATGCCACACCTGACATCTAAACAACGTTTAAGGGAAATTGGGATGCTTGAGGCTGGTGTAAGACAGTGAACAATTGCCCAACGTCTTGGTTGCTCACAGCCTGCAATTTCCAACCTGGCTTGGCGTTACCGTGAAACTGGAACTGTGAATAATGGTCCACGAAGAGGATGACCACGGGTAACCACCCCAAACCAAGACCAGTAGATTGTGCTGCATTCAAGGCTTGCAGGAGGAGTGGGACAGACTTCCCCAGGACCGCATCAGATGGGTACAGAGCATGCCTCGGAGATGTACGGCCTGCTTCACAGCTCAAGTAGGACACACACGATATTGAGGACTGCTGTCATTCTGTCCTTGACTGTTAGGAGTGTTGTGTCCATTCCTGTGTCATTTTGTGTTGACTGTATTCAGGTGCGTGCCTTTGTCTTGCAGTGCTGTGACTTTTGTTGCACCACCCCTTGTGATGTTCATGCTTTTTGTTTTTTTTGTGATTGAGGCAACCCCTTGTTTATTGACATCTGTTTAGTAAAGATAGCTGAACTCTACTTCTGTGTTCAAAATTTTTTCATATTTGCTTGAAGGATTTCAATGTGTCCTTCTAAAGATTTGATAAGTTTATTTTGATGTCGAGTTTATATATATACATATATATATATATATATGTATATGTAATACTCATATATGTATATATATAGTCACATGAAAAAGTAAGTACACCCCATGTAAAGTTTTGACTTTTTCAACATATTTCAACATACAGCTATTTGATCTTTATTTCAACAATATTGATAGATAAAGGTGATATAATATAACAAATATCATGAAACATTTACATTTTGTAGTCCATTGTATAATTTAAATAAACATAAATGCAAATTTCGCATGTGGAAAAAGTAAGTACACCCTTGGCTCTAATAGGTGGTGTTGCCCCCTTTGGCAGAAACAACCTCAAGTAGGCGTTTCTTATAACTGTCTACCAGTCTCTGACATCGACTGGAAGAAATTTTTGCCCACTCCTCCATGCAGAATTATTTCAGCTGTGCGATGATTGAGGGGTTTCTTGCATGCACAGCTCGTTTCAAATCCCCCCACAACATCTCGATGGGATTTAGATCCAGGCTTTGACTTGGCCATTCCAGAACCCTCCATTTCTTTCTTTTCAGCCATTCCTTGGTGGATTTACTGGTACGTTTAGGGTCATTGTCATGTTGCAAGGTCCACCTTCGGTTGAGCTTCAACTTTCCGACAGATGGCCTCACATTATCCTCAAGCACCCTCTGGTACAATGAAGAATTCATAGTGGATTCTATGATGATGAGCTGCCCAGGCCCTGATGCAGCAAAGCTGCCCCAAACAATAATATTTCCACCACCATGCTTTACAGTTGGTATCAGGTTCTTGTGGTGAAATGCTTCCTTTGGTTTTCGCCAAACATGTCTTCTGGTACTGTGGCCAAATAGCTCTACCTTTGACTCATCTGTCCAGAGCACATTGTTCCAGAAGTGCTGGTCTTTGCCTCGGTGTTCATTGGCAAACTTAAGTCTTGCCCTGATGTTTTTTCTGGACAGCAAAGGTTTCCTCCTGGTACACCTCCCATGTAGATCAATATTTGTGCAGCCTCTTTCTAATGGTAGACTCGTGCACTTTGACATCAACAGTGGCAAGAGCTACCTGTAGGTCCCGTGATGACATTCTGGGGTTCTTAGAGACTTCTTTCAGCATCTTGCGGTCTGCTCTCGGGCTGAACGTGCTGGGGTGGCCTGGCCTGAACAAGTTGGCAGTTGTTTGGAATCTTCTCCACTTGTAGATAATCTTCTGGATGGTCGAATGATTGATTTCAAATTGTTTGGAGATCTTTTTCAATCCCTTCCCAGACTCGTAGGCATCTATAACCTTCTTTCTGAAGGCCTCAGAGAACTCTTTTGATCTAGGCATAGTGATGCCGCACACTTCAACAACAAAAAGCAAACCAAACTAAATGTCTGAGGTTTAAATAACACAGGTTCCTCCAAGATCCTCTCTAACGATGTTCTAATCATTTGCACCTGAGCGGGTGCACCTGATTCTAATTTTAGGTATTTGAAGTAGTGATAAATGTCGGGGTGTACTTACTTTTTCCACATGCGAAATTTGCATTTATGTTTATTTAAATTATACAATGGACTTCAAAATGTAAATGTTTCATGATATTTGTTATCTTATATCACCTTTATCTATCAATATTGTTGAAATAAAGATCAAATAGCTGTATGTTGAAATGTGTTGAAAAAGTCAAAACTTTACATGGGGTGTACTTACAGACCTGGGAGGACTCTGTTCCACCTTCTGAAACCCACATTTGGAGATAACAACCAACCAACCACACACACACACACACACACACACACACACACACACACACACACACACACACACACACACACACACACACACACACACACACACACACACACACACACACACACACACACACACACACACACACACACACACACACACACACACACACACACACACACACACACACACACACAAAATAAATTGTCTGTGCTCCTACTCTCAAGTGCAGCTTGGTAGGTGCAGTTTCACCAATAGATTAATTGTTTTCCTTTCAATCATCATTCTTGATTCAAAACACGAATGGAGTGTTTCATCATCTCCCTCAAAAGGCAAAATACACTATATAGCAAAAAATAAACAATATTCAGTCTGATAATATTCTCTCTCCAAATAAACAAATAATAGACAATATTAATGGTTGCACTTCACAATGTCAACAATAGAAAACAATGAATCTTAAATAAATGATTACTATTCAGAGAAGGCCCTCAACACCACAATGCATCCCATTCCAAACAGCTGTGGTAAATGAGTAAGAGTTACTGGATGCAAGTGAGAATTGCTGGCTGCAGCATCCATCACAGGTGAGACGTGATTGGTAATGAGTTTAAGAATATATCATACAGAGTAGGGTGCTTGTTTTCCTGCAGGGTTGATGTGGATCCCTTGGATGAAGTCTCCAAGCCAGTTCTGTCGAGATGTACTCGAAGGGCAGCGGGACTGTGGGAAGCAGGAATACACATATGAAAGAGAAAGAGAGAGACAGAGACAGAGACAGAGAGAAAGAGAGAAAGAGAGAAAGAGAAAGACAAAGGGAGCGAGAAAGTGAGAGAGAGCGTGAGCAATAGTGAGAGGGAGAAAAAGAGGGAGCGAGAGAGAGAGGGAGAGGGGGAGCGAGAGCAAGAGAGCAAGAGAAAGAGAGAGGGGGAGCGAGAGGGAGAGAGAGCGAGAGAGCAAGAGAAAGAGAGAGGGGGGGGGGGGGAGCAAGAGAGCAAGATAAAGAGAGGGGGACGCGAGGGAGCGAGAGAGTGAGAGAGTGAGAACGAGAGAGAGAGAGAGAGAGCAATAGGGAGAGGTGCAATAGGGAGCGAGAGAGAGGGAGAGAGGGAGAGAGGGAGAGGGAAATGACAGACCGACAGAAACACACAAGCAAAGCGACACGGCAAGAGATCACAAGGACTTGGTGCAGTTGCCCCAAGCAGACCTTATTAGCGTTGCTGAGTCATTCCTTTTGCTGGCATCGAAACCACAAGGGAAATCAGGATTGCCAAGTTGACCCTCTGGCTGATTTTTATTGACTATTTCGCTCTTCTTTGTTCTCGTTCTTTTGCAAGAGCCCCTACACTTAAAATAAAGCAAACAGGTGTACGATGTAATTGTCCTGCACAGCGACCTTCATGTTTGTTCAAACTCCACACCCACAACTAAATAAAACATGGTTTGGATCAAATAATCCAAATGTCAACTATGCAATTTACTTACACTTACATTCACCCAATAACCCAAGAAAAAAACCGGAACATTTTACACATAATATCGTATCAAGCATTTTGCAGATATTTTAATTCCCTACAATTTCAGGATGAAAAGCATTCATCGTGAGCATTTATAGTCCACCATAGGTCTGTGTATCCTCAATTTTAAACCAGAAAACTATAATAATCAGAGAGTTCATAGAACACATTACCCCACGCTGTCTTGAGAAACAAAGACATGGGCGGGCGGGCGGGGCCTACGAGTTGCAAATCTGATTGGTCGTGAAGACGTAAAATGCTGTAATTGACATTATTATGTGATGCGTGTCTGCAAAGATCACAGCGGTGTATGTTTATAAAGCACACGCATGAGGGACAGACATATGGTCACCCACATCCAATGTGTAAATAGAAGAACATCCTCTAGAGGCCATTTTCCCCCTGCAGAGCAGGGGTAGCCCTTTTTCGGGCACCGTGGTCCCCTTTTTGAAGCAATGTTTTACAACCGGATGCCCTTCCTGCCGCCAACGCTGTTAGTCGCCTCTTGCAACACACAGGGAATTACCAGTGAACTTGTACTCAATTATGCCGACCTGGGAAGGATGGCAGGCTGAGTCAATCCCCCAGAATTAATTCAGTGATCAACCGGGATTCGAACACAGGATCCGAGGATCCCAAGCCGGCACCCCAACCGCTAAGCCAACACCAGACTTCCACATCCAATGTATATGCTCAGTAGATATTGGAAGAGGGTGAATGTTTGGAAGGGGAGAGAGAGACAGTTCTTGTTTGGAAAGTTTGCTCAAATATGTTGTTTCGAGCTAGACATGATTGGTTCACATCAAAAAGGAATGAATTTGAGAGCGATGTTTATACTTAATGTGGTGTTGATATGATGAAGGCATAATGGCTTCCACCTGTGTGAAGGTTCCTCGCGTATTCTTGAATCGACACCCATAATGAATCACACTCGTGTATAACTTTCATCACACAGCTCCGAGTGCAGCTCCTTTACATGATCGTTTACTTCTTGCTAAAGCAATACAAGCTGCCACTCTCTGGATACCCATTATAGAATTGCAGTGTACAATTTGTTGATAAAGCCTTCTGACATGCGAAGTACTTAAATTATTTTAAAAGGTTTGCTTTGAGAAAAATATGGCATTTGGGGAAATAAGCAAAAGTGACAGACTGATCCAGGATCCATTTTCGAATTATGAGATGGCTTTTGGAAGCAGGGCCTTCAATTGTATTTGTCTAAAGCTTCGGGTGATGAGTCACGGAATTATTTTTTAAACAAAACGACTGAATGTTGCAGTGCTGCCGATACCCGCTGGGATTGTTTTTCTTCCTTGATCGCCATCATTGTTACAAGTGGGCATCCTTCCTGACATGTGCATCCATTTATTTTTCTCCATTCTCCAAACTCTGCAACGTATTCCCAAAACCCTCTGTGGATGCCAATTCCCTCTCTGCCACTTCCTTCCGAAGTGCGACCCGAGAGTCCCAGCCAAAGCTTGCTCCATGACTACAAGCCACTTCATGCATTGCAATGAGCTTCAGAAAGAGCGTATTGACAAATGTTCAAAAGCAGCATCGAAAGAAAGAACAAGGCCATTGAAAAGCCACTCCATTTGCTTCCCATGTTACTTGCTACAATTTTTTGTTATATGGTCAGACCCGGTATTCTTTTTCCAGCTGTAGGGAGTTTTTGCACAGAAATGAAATTATATACAGTCACGTGAAAAAGTAAGTACACCCCATGTAAAGTTTTGACTTTTTCAACATATTTCAACATACAGCTATTTGATCTTCATTGCAACAATATTGATAAAGGTGATATAATATAACAAATATCATGAAACATTTACATTTTGTAGTCCATTGTATAATTTAAATAAACATGAATGCAAATTTTGCATGTGGAAAAATTAAGTACACCCCATGAAATGTTTTTTAAAATCGTTTTAACATATGTGGACATATCAATATTTGATCTTCATTTAAACAGTATTTATAGATAAAGGTGATCTAATTGATCAAAAAACAATGAGAAATTGACTTTGCAATAATTTATTCAACAAAAAATTAACACAGATGCCATTTCCTTCTGTGGAAAAAGTAAGTACACCCTTGACTTTAATAGGTGGTATTGCCCCCTTTGGCAGAAACGACCTCAAGTAGGCGTTTCTTATAACTGTCTACCAGTCTCTGACATGGACTGGGAGAAATTTTTGCCCACTCCTCCATGCAGAATTCTTTCAGCTGTGCGATGTTTGAGGGGTCTCTTGCATGCACAGCTAGTTTCAAATCCCCCCACAACATCTCGATGGGATTTAGATCCGGGCTTTGACTTGGCCATTCCAGAACCCTCCATTTCTTTCTTTTCAGCCATTCCTTGGTGGATTTACTGGTACTAGGGCATGCCCGTACTATATATATGCCCGTACTATATATCTATCTAAAATTATATCCCCCCCCTCTATTTACATGAAATGGTTTGGTCCATTCGCAACGCCAAAGCGAACGGCGAACGGCTTGCGAGTACAGTGACAATCCCCCCCCTCTATTTACATGAAATGGTTTCGTCCATTCGCAACGACCACAGAACCCCCCCCCCTCTATTTACATGGAATGGTTTGGTCCATTCGCAACGCCAAAGCGAACGGCGAACGGCTAAATCGCCATAGCTCGGTAAGTACTTGTCCGATTAATTTCAAACCTTGAAAAGGCACATCCTCGGGTCCCCAGCAATATACCTGGCAAGTTTCAAGTATATCGGACCGGTAGTTGTCGAGAAATCGTTGTCGCATACATACACACACACATACACACAGAGATTAGTGGAATTATAGATAGATGTTTAGGGTCATTGTCATGTTGCAAGGTCCACCTTCAGTTGATCTTCAACTTTCTGACAGATGGCCTCACATTATCCTCAAGCACCCTCTGGTACAATGAAGAATTCATAGTGGATTATATGATGGTGAGCTGCCCAGGCCCTGATGCAGCAAAGCTGCCCCAAACCATAATATTTTCACCACCATGCTTTACAGTTGGTATCAGGTTCTTGTGGTCAAATGCTGTCTTTAGTTTTCGCCAAACATGTCTTCTGGTACTGTGGCCAAATAGCTCTTCCTTTGACTCATCTGTCCAGAGCACATTGTTCCAGAAGTGTTGGTCTTTGCCTAGCTGTTCATTGGCAAACTTTAGTCTTGCCCTGATGTTCTTTCTGGACAGCAAAGGTTTCCTCCTGCACACCTCCCATGTAGATCAAATTTGTGCAGCCTCTTTCTAATGGTAGACTCATGCACTTTGACATCAACAGTGGCAAGAACTACCTGTAGGTCCCGTGATGACATTCTGGGGTTCTTAGAGACTTCTTTCAGCATCTTGCGGTCTGCTCTCGGACTGAACTTGCTGGGGCGGCCTGGCCTGAACAAGTTGGCAGTTGTTTGGAATCTTCTCCACTTGTAGATGATCTTCTGGACAGTCGAATGATTGATTTCAAATTGTTTGGAGATATTTTTAAATCCCTTACCAGACGTGTAGGCATCTATAACCTTCTTTCTGAAGGCCTCAGAGAGCTCTTTTGATCTAGGCATGGTGACGCCGTACACTTCAACAACAAAGAGCAAACCAAACTAAATGTCTGAGGTTTAAATAAGACAGGTTCCTCCAAGATCCTCTCCAACAATGTTCTAATCATTTGCACCTGAGGTGGTGTACCTGATTCTAATTTTAGGTATTTGAAGTAGTGATAAATGTAGGGGTGTACTTACTTTTTCCACATGCAAAACTTGCATTTATGTTTATTTAAATTATACAATGCACCACAAAATGTAAATGTTTCATGATATTTGTTATATTATATCACCTTTATCTATCAATATTGTTGAAATGAAGATCAAAAAGCTGTATGTTGAAATATGTTGAAAAAGTCAAAACTTTACATGGGGTGTACTTACTTTTTCACGCGACTGTATACTCGTGGGGTCACCCGTGGGAATCCCACGGGCATGGATGTCTTCATTTAGATGTTGCACATTTAGTTTTACAAACTGGTAATTTATCAGATCCACAAATTATGTAATCTACACAATGTATTTACTTCTGATAACATGTGAATGCATGTGCGTGCACATGGGAAATACAGTTTGAAATGTGTAATTACATCTCATGTAAAATGTGACTTCAAGAGCTCAAATCCTCTCCCTCCCCGCCTCCATCCCTCCCACATCATGCACACTGCACCAGGGAGTGGCTCACCCACAGGGGAGTGGGTCACACACACACACACACACACACACACACACACACACACACACACACACACGGGAGTGGGTCACACACACATACACGGGGGAGTGGGTCACACACACTCACATGTTAAGGATTCAGGAGCCGTGTGATCGTGGGATATATATATATATATACATATATATAGTGTTAAACCGCCTTGCTTGGTGAAGCAGTAAGGCACAGTTCGCGTCCCATAACAGCCGACACTGCATGATCTGTGAGCAGTAATGTCCGTCTGTCACACGAGAACAATGCCTGTGTTCTACTGCCTCACCAACCAGGAGTTAGGTTTGCGACTCCACTATCCTTCACTTGTGACCTTTACTCCTCGATCTTTAAAATAGTCGCGAGTATGCTCTGCTAAAGCTATCTGTGCAGGAAGCGAAATCATGGCGTTTAATGCCACAATACATTTATCGGGTCAGAAGGGTCATATTTTGGTATAAATACATACAGCCTCAGCCGCTGGACCGGTTTTATCAGTTATTGGCGAATCATCAGCGACTCTACAATTCCATCCCATCTGACAAACATGCTAAATTTGGCTGTCATTTGGAAATTTGCAAGCACCCTCACACCTACCCCTGCTCCTTGCTATTGTACCTTCTCAATTAATACTGATGGTACCGCAGCAAGTAATACCACTTGTAATGTGTGGCATAGGTTCATTAAGGAACTGTAATTACACACAGGAATCGTGTCTCAATCCATTTTGTCATTTGTACTGTTGCAGGAAAACTCTCCATCAATATCAAAAAGACCCTACGGTGGCCTTCACGATTACAACTTGTTTTCCACTCAAATTATCAATAGAATATTCAAAGGAGAGACCACCAAATGAAGTTATATTTGATGTTTTGTTGTCTACTTTTAAGATTGCTATACTGCCGATGGAAAGGGGAAATATTGCGGAGATATAGAGACAGATATACAGAGGGCAAACCTTGTGCCACTTCTCCGTTCACATGTAACACAAGACTGCAGGGTAGCATCATTCGCTGATGGCACAGCTGTGCTGCTGATACAATGTCCCTGCTGGTTAGGGCAGGAATTTGTAATTTGTTCATGATGTCGGCGATAGCTCGCCTACCTCTTCATGAAGGACCTTTAACGGGGATCATTAACGTCAACCAATGAATGCCGGAAGACGGGGCGCTCGTTCCATGTCCATCAGAGGGACGACACACACATTTATGAATCACCCAACCAGTGAAACACCAGGATGACATTTCATAGCCATGTCGGGATTCAAACCTTGGATAGCTTAGAGGTGAGTGTGCAATGTGCATATCTCTCGGCCATCTGTCAGCCTCCTTGTAGCACAAGAAGATAGTTAACAGCCAAATAATTTCCCAGTACTGCTTTGGGTCTGGTTGTGTTACCTGCTGTATGAAGTGACAGTTCAAGAAAGGAAATTAATGTGTAAGGAGTGAGCAAAAGAGGGGAATGCGAGAGAGGCCATGAGCATGGCAGGGAGGGGAATGCGAGAGAGGCCATGAGCATGGCAGGGAGGGGAATGCAAAAGAGGGGAATGCGAGAGAGGCCATGAGCATGGCAGGGAGGGGAAGGAATGCAAAAGAGGGGAATGCGAGAGAGGCCATGAGCATGGCAGGGAGGGGAATGCAAAAGAGGGGAATGCGAGAGAGGCCATGAGCATGGCAGGGAGGGGAATGCAAAAGAACAAAGAAGATTGAAGGAAGATTTAAAAGAAAAGAAAATGAACAAACCTGCAGGGGAAGTTCATAAGAGGATGAAAGAAAGAGGGGAGGGAGTAAGGGAAATGGATTTGAAAGAGAAAAGCATGGGGGGAGGGAAGGAGGCAAAACGAAGAAGAAGAAGCAAGTACATTGGGCACAACAGAATAGAGAGAGAACAAATAATAGTCAGGTTCACGATGTTAAGAAATATAATTTCGTTCAAAATTTTGGTACATTAGCAAAACTATACATTTTTGGAATATTTAGAGCATGAGGAATCCAAAAATTAATGTTTACATTTGCGTAGACACCTTTGCGAAAATGACCCTCAGGACAGTGATGAAGATAGTCAGGTTCACGATGTTAACAAATATAATTTCTTTCAAAATTTTGGGATTAGCAAACCTGTACATTTTTGTGATCATCAGAGCATGGAGAATCCGAAAGTAAATGTTGGCATTTGCACAGACACCTGCCTGCATGGCCGCCATTTTGGATTTTCAAAATGGCCGCCATAAAATACATATTTTGCGCGATCTCGGCTTCTAGTCAACCTAGAGACTTAATTAAATATGCTAATCCTATGTTTTCTGGGTCAAGGAATCCAATAAAGGCCTCAAAATAGTGCTCAGGATTATAGAAAAGCAACAAACAAAGGTAATTGAAAACCATTGTCTTTATATTTGTGATATAACTGTATTACATAATACATGATATTGCAAGTCCTTTGGAGTTATAGGTTTGGGTTTATAAAGCAAGAAATCAGCCTTGTTAGTGTCAGATTGAACTATAAGTCCTATACACAGGATCTACGAGGTCTACACCGTTCAGGAATATGCTTTTACAGATCTTCATCACTGTCCTGAGTGTCATTTTCGCAAAGGTGTCTACGCAAATGTAAACATTAATTTTTGGATTCCTCATGCTCTGAATATTCCAAAAATGTATAGTTTTGCTCATCTCCAAAATTTTTGAACGAAAAAAACATAGTGAACCTGACTATGAGGGAAGAAACGTGGGAGAACGTAGACCAAAGATAAAATTATAGGTTTCTTGTCCCCATTTCCCCATCCCACCATTTTAAAGATTGTTTCCCCCCACAATATTGATGGTATCTTGGCTAAATTTCCTCCGTGAATGAAACATTTTGCTTGAGATATTACACACAGTAAGAATCCTTTGAAAAAGGAAATCAGAAGAAAAAATCCATTCATTGACGGTAATATGTAAAATTTACGACAACATAACGCATTTCCACTGCAAACTCATGGTATGATAACACCAGTGAACAAACATCAATCGTTCTTTGTAAGCACTCAATCCTTACACAAATGTCAAAGGACAGGAACTGCAACAAATAAAGATGCAAATCGGATAAAAATTGGAATCATCTTCCTCTTTATCGGCCCTGATTATACACCTAGCGGGCTCCGCCGAGGCGGTATGGCTCTGGCATGGCTCTCTCTGTAACCGGCTGGCCATGTCTGACGGCTGACTGGAGCAGAAATGTGCAACACGTTGTGGTTACTGGAAATATGTCGTCTACTCTTGGTGAAGGACACCGTGGGATCTTCAACGTCCACCGACGCTTGCAGATGGGACGCCTGGGTTAACGTCGGGCTGTCTGCATACGCGTCGATGCCTGCGATACGTCACGGTGGCAATGGCACATACGACGAAGCTGCAAGGAAACTGGAATAACCTTCGACAAATGTATGCAAAAGAAAATGAGCAAAAAAAGAAAGGTGAGGTGGGAATTAAAATGAAGAAAGCTTGCGGTGGAAGCTGCCAGGTTATGCTGTATGCGTACAAAACACAAAGATTATACCATGTTGATGTCACAGGTACTTCCGAAACTGTTGACGTGACATTTTCTTTGCCGAAATGCACACTCAACAAATAGAACTTCATTAACGACTGTCTGGTTAAAAAAGAAGAAGAGAAGAAGAAGAGAGGAAAAAAAAGGAACAACAACAAGAAAGCACGCGTTGCCCGAAGTCAGTTATCGAGTTCAAACCTGTCTCAACCTACGCATTGCATCCTACAGGATACGTTGGGAATCAGCTACCTGTGAACATGGGTGAGAGTCGTCTTACTGCAAGCAAGAAGCACAACGCATCACACAATCCAATCCCCCGGTTCAGTGCCTCTCTCTTGTTTTCCAATGCAAACCCAAAAATTACAAGCTCCATTATCTTGTCCCGAGCACCCCCACGCCTTCTCCCAGTTTATACTTTATGCCTGCATTCTGACCAAATGCCATGACTCGGCATGACTGACCAGACCTCTGTGCATGAGATGATCGGAATCGTTCCACCTTGCTCAACAAAGCCGCTGTCAGAAGCTTGGTGTTTAAATTAAAATTCCGAACAATAAACAGTGAGCGCAAAGCTTTCCATTTGCCTATTGGGCACGCCATCGCAAATCCCACGCGTCACACCTAAAGCAAACTTGAAAGATGGCAAACAGTTCCACCAGGATTGACCCAATATCAAATTTTTAGATTAAAAGCTTTTTCCGTTTTTGACCCACCGTGACCTTAAGTCCCCACCAGTGGGGCATGGACCCGGGAGTTATATCCAAAAAATCGGTACATATTTCACACGTCCCCCAATGTTGGTTTCATTAAAAATGTTTTGAAATGTGCCTGTAATTGCTTTTTTGGCATGACCTTTTGACCCCGAGCCAGGAGGCGAGGCCAAAATTATACTGCTTTTGCACCTTCGTGCCATGTGGTGATCATAACGACCAAGTTTGGTGAATTTCTGGCCAATCCTTCAGGAGTTTAGGTGAAGTTTAGTTCGGTGAATAAATACAGGAGAAAGGTATCGTCTGCAGTCATCAATCATTAGATCCTGTAAAGGAAGGAAGGGAACAAGAGGAAACCACAATGAGTGGACTCGCATCATGGTTAGACCAGGTGGGACTGGCAGATTATTCCGACTGAAAATCGGTAATGAGCCAGCTGGGGTTCCATCGATAATCCAATGGTGGCGTGGAAGTTTTTGAGAAAACAACTCGACTTTCTGAAGCTTAGAATCCAAATCTCATACTACCGGCTTCAGTTGGATTTGAAATCACAACATCGAGACCTGGAGTCTCTGCCACTGTACTTGTGAGCAGGTATTGTGCTACAGTTTTCAAGGGATGGGAGAAGGCCTTTTCAACATCACAGCTGAAGCTTGTCAAAGTATGCTAAAAGCCATTGGACGCAAGGTAAACCTGAGGTTTCAGGCGTTAGACCTTTGTCGGAGCAAGAAAACGATGAAAGTGTGGAGAAAGGGTTTACGTAGTGTTGGGTAGGGTGAAAGTTTGAAGGGGGCTAAGTCAGGGATCACAGTTGAAGGATCAAAGGTGTGTTGGATTTATTTATAACTAACAGAAGTACCCGGCGTTGCCGGGCAGGGGGGGGGGGGAGGGAGGGGCGGGGGGAGGGGGAAAGGGGAGTGGGGGGGCAGGGGATAGGGGAGAGTGGGGCGAAGGGGGAGGGAGGGGGGGAAGGGGAGGGGAGGGAGGGGATAAGGGGAGGGGAGGGGGGAAGGGATAAGGGAAGGGGAGGGGGGAAGGGGATAAGGGGAGGGGAGGGGGGGAGGTGCGGGGGAAGCAGGAGAGGAAGGGGGTTCATCTATATGCTGGTGGGTGATGCCGTTCAGGAAGAAGAAGAAGCCGTACCACCAACTTCGTACACTTCCGGAATTGTTTGATTTATTTGTATTCAAATGTCTGGTGATTGTTTTTTATTTATTTATGCGAACGTGTACTTGTATATAACTGTCATTAATTTCAAAAGGTTTCGGCACTATCGAGCGATTTTTATTTAGAAACTAAAAAAAAGGATCTTTTTTTTCCATAATTTCTTTCCCCCCAAAACACTCCCAGGCACTCACTGATGGACCTCTGAAAGTTTGACGAAGATCCGTTTAGCCAACTCTGAGAAAAATGGCGATACACAGACAGACAGACAGACATCTCTCTTATATAGTAGACTAGCAGAAGTACCCGGCATTGCCGGGCGGGGGAGGGGAGGGGGAGGGGGAAGGGGAGGGGAGGGGAGGGGAACGGGGGGGGGGGGGGGGGAGCGAGGCCCTTGGCAAAGCGAGCGATTTTTTTTTTCATAGCGTCATAGCGTCATAGTGTTCATAGCGTCATAGCGTTCATAGCGTCATAGCGATTTTTTTTTTCATAGCATCATAGCGTTCATAGCGTCATATCGTCATATCGTTCATAGCGTCATAGCGTTCATAGCGTTTCATAGCGTCATAGCGATTTTTTTTTTCATAGCGTCATAGCGGTTGTCATGCACCTGCACATGCAAGAGAAAATAGGGCAAAATGGAGAAGATTGTCATGGGGACCGCAAGGCTAACCCCCGCTCTTGCAGGGAAATGGCCTTAAAATGCATGTTGTTGTTGTTGTATAGCGTCATAGCGGTCATAGCGTCATAGCGTTCATAGCGTCATAGCGTTCATAGCGTTTCATAGCGATTTTTTTTTCCATAGCGTTATAGCGTTCATAGCGTCATATCGTTCATAGCGTCCATAGCGTCCATAGCGTTGATAGCGTCATCACTCTGAGCGAATCAGCGCCCACCTGCTCTGATTCCGTTGATTCCGTGCGCTGAAATGCGCTGAGGTAAATATGAATATAAAATATGGATCGTCAAATATTTTGAGTTCGGCCATTTTCGTCCCAGGCTCAATGGCCATGTCTATGCCAAATATCAAGCACGTAAGCCTCTCCGTTTAGGAGTCTATCGGTAACATTACACACACACACACACACACACAACACACACACACACACACACACACACACACACACACACACACACACACACACACACACACACACACACACACACACACACACACACACACTGTGTTTTATATATAGTAGATTAACTTCAACACAGGAGGAGGCCATTCAAACCCGTGAAGCCTGCACACTGATCCCAAGCTCCCTATCCGCACAACTTTCAGATACCTATGCAACTCAATTTTAAAACTATCCACTGACTCTACCGTCACTACTCTACCGAAGGAGACAATTCCATGCATTTAGCACTCTGAGTGAAAGAACGCTGTTTTACTACCATCCTAACTCTGTTCTTTGCTCTTAAACTGTGTCCCATGGTCCTGCCAGTCTCCATAATGCTGATAAATTATTCTGCACTTATTTCCCAAAACCCACCATTATCTTAAACATCTACAGCATTCTCCACACTACTCTAGGCTAAAAAGGCCTTCATTCTCTCTTCAATTTCCACCCTTTTCTCTTTAGTATATCGCCACCATTTAGAAAACACTACTTTTGCTCCCTAAAAGCTCGCTCCCCAGTGATTGCTAAACACAAAACCATGATGCCTAAACAAATACCCCAATCACAGCTAAAACTAGGACGGCACTCAGTAGAGAGCATACCTCCATGTGGCCATATCACTCAATGGTGAAGAATCACTTTAAAAATTGTACGAGCTGGATCCGGATCGAGATCTTCACCAAAATTGCATCGATTCTTCCTTGTCGCACACACAAACTGTCCAACAAGTTTCGCCCAAATCCATCCACAACGTTTTGAGATATCCTGCTATGTATGGTACAAAACACAAGGTCACTGCTAGGACTTCCAGGAAATAAATAATTCGGGATTTCCCCCCAAAAAAGAAGTAGATCTGGGGTGAATCAACAGGGGTAGAAGAGATCAAGGTTTTGATGGGGGAAGACAAGAGATGGTGGTGAACAGCTGTTTTAAAGACCTGGAGGGAGGAGTGGGATTGAGGAGAGTGAGGGAGTTTGTTCCAGAGGTGGGAGTAAAGAGGAATGAAGGAGTGAAGGTGAGCAAAGATCAAAACCTTGATCTTTTCTACCCCCGCTAATTTCACCCCAAATCCACTTTTTTGAAATACCAACTTCTTTCCTGGAAGTCCTTGGTGTCCTTGTGTTTTATACTTCTCCCACTCCCCCCCCCCCCCCTTCCCACGCCTCCTCCCCCCAAGCCCTCTCCCTCCCACACATCTCCCGATGTCCCTGCTCACAAATGTTGTGTTTGTGTGCTTCCCCTTCTCTCCCCATCTTGTCTACCGCTCCCCTTTTTATATACTTTGTTTGTCTGTTTGATTTGCTTGTGTGATAAATGTTAGCTCTTTCATGAGCCTCGATTCTGTATACAAAAAAAAGTAAAAAAAAAGTTGATTTTGGCGTTTTCATCAGAAGAGGGTTGCTGGCAGATCTTGTGCGACCTGTAGGAATAGTTGGGGGACAGAGCCCAGAGAGAGCTGGGGGAGCAAGGCCAGAGAGGGGTCGGTACAAGACAGAAAGACCAACTACTTGCCTGCGGTGAGTAAGTGAAAGGCCCTCAGAGATAACTTCATCGCGGGAGATTCCAATGATTCTGAACGCTTTGGTTTCAACAGCGTGAAGCCGAGCTAGGTGTGAGGCAGGAGCACCAGCCCAGAGGGGAGAACAGTATTCCATTGAGCTGCGGATGAAAGCCTTGTATGTGGTGAGGAGCTCAGGTGTGCCAAGGAAGGACTTCGCACACGGAGGATGCCCAGTTGGAAACTGGCTTTGGAGGCCAGATTGGAAATGTGGTTTTCCCAGGAAAGATCATGGCAGATAGTGAGACCCAAAAGCTTGAGTGACAGAACTTCTTGGAGAGGATTATTCAGAAGGTAGATGGGAGGGTTGGCCAGTCTGTCTTTTCGGAGAGACATCGTAAGAGTGTGAGATTTGTCAGGATTGAAACACATGTTCCACTTGCTTGACCAGTCTGTGATTTTGTCCAGGTCTGCAGAGAGTGAGGAGGCTGCAGACTGACGATCTGAGATATGAGGAATGGAGCGGCAGATAGTGGAGTCATCAGCAAAGAGATAGAGAGGATTTTCAAGAGAGTCAGAGAGATTGAAACCCCTTTCCCTCAATCGATAACCCAAAAGTTGTTCCAAGGCATCAAGTCCTCTGAATATATTCTTCAAACACATCTTTGGCACCCACATGCACCACAAGCAATGTTCCTCCACCATGACCTGACTAAATGTCTTCTAATATTCCTTCAATATCCCTCACGCCCACTACTCTGAAACAACACAAAATCCTTTTTTATTCATCCCGGCCACAAAATGGGGATGAGACTATTGGGCAAGTGGAATCTCAGACAAAAATGATCTCTCTGAGCTCTCTCTCCTACCTGTCTCCACCCAACATCACACACAGCTGCCGCACTCATACCATTCCCTGCATCATCCACAGCACAACCCTCATGTGCATTCGCAACAACGATTGAACCATCCACAACCCTAATGTAGCCCCCACACTCCATAACCACATTCACTCACTGCACCGAGACAGACGTGTGTACCACCCGTCATACTCAATCCGTCACCCACCCCACCCGCACTGTCATCAGCACACTCTATGTTGGGTTGGGAAATAAAGGGAGGAGATTCATTGATTGATGGAGCTACATAATTAATAAAGGTCCGATCTGAGAGGGAGTGGAGTCATTATAGTCAACATAAAAAATGAGAAGCTTAAAGGGGAGAGCAGGGATAAAGAAAAGAGGGAAACTGTAGTGAGGTGCAAAGTAAAATAAATGTATTAAATTAAGAATTTGGAGGAGAGAAAAGGTTGGTAAAGGATGAATCGTGAAGCGAGTGGGGGAGAGGAAGAAACGAGTAAGAATACAAATAAAAAGGGAGGTTTGTGGGAAAGAGAAGAAAAGGTAGAAGGTGGATATACATGAATAAACCAGAGAAGAAACAGAACAACCATTTGGATCTGGATGGGAGAGCTCGGGAAATGAAGAGTTCTTTCATCCCTTTTAGTGCGAGGTTACCGAGTGTAAAAACAAACTTCAGTGTCTTCTGGGTAGAATACTCTGGTCAATTAAATTGTCCATGGCTGTCGACTCAGAGAGGTACATGCCGACATAGTTTTACATCCAGATCCGTGAAACGACTGTGAGCCCAATGTGAATCTGCCATTAAACCTGTATTCCCACACATTATTCTTCTGAGCATTCACAGTTTGCCCTGATACATTGCAATTGAGCTTGAATTATGAGGATGTGAGAGAGAAGTTTCAGCAGCCACCCGGCCCCTGATTGCATCATTTTTGCCGTGATGTCATCAGTCTGCTGCTGATGCAATGCCTCTCTATAACCAGTTATCTGGTACTCATTTTGCAGACCTCGGAAGGATGACAGGCTGAGTCGACCCCACCTGGCGTTAATTCAGCGTGATTCCAACTCAGGACCTTAGGATCCCAAGCCCGCCGCCCTAACCATTAGGCCAACACCAGGTGTGGCAATTCTATTAATAAAGACAGAAAAAACACCAACACTAACACCAGTGCAAGCATTCGTGGAGGCCAAACTATTACAAAGTAGCCTATTAGCACATGCATGCTTACACCGGGCGGAGTAACGAAAACTGACAACTACCGGGGCCACCTCTTCGTGGTGATTGTACCCCTCAGCGCAATTCGGGGGCCAAATCATCCCCATTCCTGCTGTCAGATTCGTCAGGGCAGCACGGTCACAGTCAGTGCCCGGCCCCGATGGACAGACCATTTCCCTCTTGTCTCTGTCTGTCTGTCTGTCTGTCTGTCTTTTTCTCTCTCCTTTTCTCTCTTTTTCTCTCTGTCTGTCTGTCATGGCCCTGACTTTGTGAAGGTGGGGATACACCATTTTGGATGTGGGGGATCTCTGGGTCGCTCCTGTAAGATTGATCGGCTATCTCGGTGCTGCGGGCTTGTTCGAGAGAACTGTCCGGGTCTACACAACAACAACTACAACCAACAAGATGACGTCATAATGACAAACCAAAAGGCAGTTGGGTGTTTCGATAACACCTAACCTGTTGTTTGAGCAATCACGACGAAACAATCTCAATAAGGTCCAGTTACCTTGAAGTGAGATAAAGCTTTTGTGTGATATCGGTGTTTCCTTTGTAAAGCCAAATTGTGACACCGGTTGTGCTGTATCACCCCCTCCCCCCACCCCTCCATCAGACCCCTAATTACGCAAAAATATATGAAGAACGAGAACAATGCAACGGTCGCCAATATGCCTCCGCATCGTCCCACAACAGGTAGATGCCCTCGTTCACTGCCCTAAAAATAAACAAGTTTGATTTAAATCCCTTGAGATGTTTTCAAGTATCACATTTTCACTAGCCATGACAGGTTTCACATCGATCAGTGAAGCGGTTTCAGAGAAGGGATTTTTTTTTAAATAAACATCTTTGGCTGGTATACCACTTCACCTGTGGTGTCATCATTATCACGCTTTTGTTCCCCATTGGGAGTACTTGACAATGTGTGAAGTTTCAAATTTTTCCATTCAGTGGTTTCCGAGAAATATTTTTTAATTATTTGCTCTTAATCCAAGATGGCTGCCATACCACATGACCTATGACGTCACAATTATTATGAAAATATTCTGCATGGGTGTCACTCCTACCCTGAAAGTTTCGTCTCAATCTGACATATGGTTGCTGAGAAAAACGAGGTTTGGCCCATACGGACAGATGGACAACCCGAAAACATAATGCCTCCGGTGACTTTGTCCTCATGGACAGGTAAACAAAAAGGAAATGTCCTTATTGTCGAGTTGAAATCCTACCTTATGATGGGCAGCTTTGTGAACAAGGTTCTACACATTGGCTGTTTGCATTTCTCCGTTACAATAAACCCACCCACAGATTGAAAGAAAACAAGCGTTACGCCTGGGTCCCCCGTCGGTGAAGTGATGTGACCAAGTGGAGGACGCACGGCGGCCATCTTGGATTTTAACGTGGCGACCTAATTTTCAATAGCGTTCTTCCTTATGCGTAGATACACCCACACACCAGATTAGAAGTTAGTAGTTCGTTTATTTTTCAAGATATTTCACTCACAATGTTCAGACATATATATGGTGGCGGCCATCTTGGATTTTGACGTGGCGACCCAATTTTCAATAGCGTTCTTCCTTGTGCCCAGATACACCCACACCAGATTAGAAGTTGGTACTTCGCTTATTTTTCAACATATTCCGCTCACAAGGTTCAGACATACATGGCGGCGGCCATCTTGGATTTTGACGTGGCGACCCAATTTTCAATAGCGTTCTTCCTTATGCCGAGATACACCCACACACCAGATTAGAAGTTGGTACTTCGTTTATTTTTCAAGATATTCCGCTCACAAGGTTCAGACATACATGGCGTCAGACATACATGGCGGCGGCCATCTTGGATTTTGACGTGGGTTTCACCCACACACCATATTAGAATTCGGTCCTTCGTTTACGCACGCACGCACGCACGCACGCCCGCATGCACGGACGGACACACGGATTGTGGGGAAAACCATAGTCCCCCTTTCGCTCCGCGGTGCGACGGGGGACAAAAAGAGAATCGAGCATTGTTGATGATGTGCCAATAAACCGAAGGGGCATCATCAACTTCAGGCATGCACAGCGTCATACTTTCCTTATGGAACATATTGAGGACAGCTCACCATGGTCTTAAAAACCACCTTTGGTGTACATTTGACGAGGCCCAGGGATAGTCTCAGCTGAAGAGAGGAGGATTACAAGCTGAGAAGAGAATGAAACGGAAATGGGTGGCATACAAGAAAATCATGGGGTTTGAGACTGTAATGAGGTACCAAAGGTGGCAGAGGTTTATATTACGAAGATGTGGAGTGGATGGCCACCTTGAAATCAAATGGGAGTGAATGCAGGAAGGATAGCAAGATTATTCAGTGGATAGAAGAGATGGAAAACAAGCGTTACGCCTAGGTCCCCCGTCGGTGAAGTGATGTGAGTTGACAAAGTGGAAGACGCAGAAAACATGCTGTTAAAGCGCGGCGTTACGCGCGCTGCTTGTGAGCAAGGAGGAAGCGGACAAGCGGTAACATATAAACGTCTTTATTGTAAGACTACACTGTAACACTGAACTCCTCCGGGCTGGTCGCCTGGTGTATATCATGAGGCCACGCCTACCCCTCGGGCGTGGCCACCGCCCACTTGGTGCGTGGAATGATGTCACCACGCCAGTGGGCTTTTGTGTCCGCCACACGCGCCCCCCCAGAATTCCCGCGCACCTGGAGGGCCAGTTTGTGGGGCAGTCGAATGACCCGGCCGAAGCGCCCCCTGGCGATCGGCGGCGTCCGGGGTGCAGGGATACCAGGTGGGATGCCCCTGGCTGCCCCTGGGATGGGTGCAGGACCGGGGGGCGCCGTGGCGGCGGGGCTGGGCGGTGCCGGGGGTCTGCCCGCAGGAGGGCGGCCCCGACGTGGGGGTCGGGCCACTGGCGGTGGATGGTCCACATCGAGGTGGGCCGGCTTGAGGCGGTCTACCGAAACGCGGTCAGGAGTACCGCCGATGTCCAGGGTGAAGTGCTTTGCCCCGGTCTCCAGCACGCGGAAAGGCCCGTCGTACGGGGGCCGCAGTGGTGTCCGATGGGCATCGTGGCGGACGAAGACGTACTCCGCCGTGCGAAGCTCCGGGGCGACGTGCGTCGGTGGGTGCCCGTGGCATGCCGTTGGCACCGGGGCGAACCTCTGGGCGGTCTCTTGCAGAGCGGAGCGCTGCTGTGCCGCGGACCATGGTGCCGTGGAGTCGGGGAGGAACTCGCCCGGCACCCGCAGCGGTTGCCCGAAGACCAACTCCGCCGCGGATGCGCGCAGGTCCTCCTTGGGCGCCGTCCGGAGGCCCAGCAGGACCCAGGGGAGCCTGTCGACCCAGCCGCCATTGCGGAGGGTGGCCCGGAGCGCGGCCTTCAATGAGCGGTGAAATCGCTCACACAGGCCGTTAGCCTGGGGGTGGTAGGCCGTGGTTCGGTGCAGCCGGACCCCGAGCCCCTGCGCAACCGCCCCCCAGAGCTCCGAGGTGAACTGGGGGCCGCGGTCGGATGAGATGTCTGAGGGGGCGCCGAACCGGGCGACCCAGGTGGCGATGAAAGCCTGCGCGACATCGGCCGCCGTTGTCGACGCCAAGGGCACGGCCTCCGGCCACCGGGTGGTGCGGTCCACCATGGTGAGGACGTGGGTGAAACCCCGCGAGTGGGGCAGAGGTCCCACCAGGTCCACGTGGACGTGGTCAAACCGGCGTTCCGGCACCGTGAACGGGGCCAACGGGGCCTGGGTGTGCCGGTGCACCTTGGCGCGCTGGCACGCGAGGCATGTCCTGGCCCAGCCGCGGACGGCCTTCCGGAGGCCATGCCAGAAGAACTTGTCGGCGATCAGCCTTTGGGAGGCCCTCGCGCCCGGGTGGGACAGGCCGTGGATGGCGTCAAACACCTGGCGCTGCCAGCCCGCGGGCACAATGGGGCGAGGACGCCCGAGGGAGACGTCGCACAAGAGGGCCGCGCCCGCGCCGTCGAACGGCACCTCGGTGACGCGGAGGCCCGTGACGGCGGTCCGCAAGGCCTGGACGTCGGGGTCAGCGGCCTGGTCCGCTGCCATCCGGGCATAGTCGATGCCGAGGTGGACTGCGTGGGCGACGGCCCGGGAAAGGCAATCCGCAACCGGGTTGTCCTTCCCCGCGACGTGCTGGATGTCCGTCGTGTACTCGGACACGGCCGAGAGGTGACGCTGCTGCCGGGCCGACCACGGCTCGGTGACCTTGCCCATCGCGAAGATCAGCGGCTTGTGGTCGACGAAGGCAGTGAACGCCCAGCCCTCGAGCAGATGGCGGAAGTGCCTGACCGCCAAGTGAAGTCCGAGCAACTCGCGGTCGAAGGTACTGTAACGGCGTTCGGGCGGGCGAAGCTGCCGGCTAAAGAACGCCAGCGGTTGCCAAGCTCCACGCACCCATTGCTCGTGCACCGCGCCCACCGCGTAGTCCGAGGCATCGGTGGTGAGGGCGATCGGTGCATCGGGCGCCGGGTGCGCGAGCATGGTGGCGTTAGCCAAGGCGAGCTTCGCGCCCGTGAACGCCGTGTCCATCTGCTCGGTCCAGGTAACGTCGCCTTTGCCCGGCTTACCTCGGAGAGCTTCGTGCAGGGGGCGCAGGAGCTGGGCGATACGGGGCAGGAACCGATGGTAAAAGTTCACCATGCCCAGGAACTCCTGCAGCCCTCTGATCGTGCGGGGGCGCGGAAACCCCTTCACCGCCTCCACCTTGGCCGGCAGGGGGACGGCTCCGTGCCTGGTGACACGGTGCCCCAGAAAATCGATTGTGGCGGCGCCGAACCGGCACTTTGCGGGGTTCACAATCAGGCCATGCTGGCCCAGGCGTTCGAAGAGCGTGCGGAGGTGGCGTAGGTGCTCTTCGCGGGACGCGCTGGCGAAGAGGATATCGTCCAGGTAGACGTAGACAAAATCCAAGTCGCGCAGGACGCTGTCCATCAGTCGCTGGAACGCCTGAGCCGCATTCTTCAGACCGAAGGGCATGCGCAGGAACTCGAAGAGTCCGAATGGCGTGATGACCGCCGTCTTCGGGACGTCCTCCGGCCTGACGGGGACCTGATGGTAGCCGCGTATGAGGTCCACCTTCGAGAAGAAGGACCTGCCCGCCAAACGGGCGGAAAAGTCCTGAATGTGGGGGACGGGGTAGCGGTCGGGAGTCGTGGCGTCATTGAGACGGCGATAGTCCCCGCACGGTCGCCATCCCCCGCCGGGCTTCGGCACGATGTGCAGCGGCGATGCCCAAGCGCTCTCTGAGCGCCGAACGATGCCGAGTCGCTCCAGGGTAGCGAACTCCGCTTTTGCCACCGCCAGCTTCGTCGGCTCGAGGCGGCGTGCCCGGGCGTAGACCGGTGGCCCGACGGTGGGGATGTGATGGGCCACCCCGTGCTTGACGGCCCCCGCCGAGAAGGTGGGCCGCGTGAGGGCCGGGAAGCCGGCGAGGAGGCGGGTGAATGCGTCCGCTGCCGGAAGCGTACAGACCAACGTGGCCGGAACCGAATCGTTCGGCAAGCCGCTTGGCAAGCCGCTCGTTGAGCTGGGCAACGCACATGCGAGCGAGCTGAACGTCTCGGCCTGGACAAGCCGTCTGCGCTTGACGTCGACCAGGAGCCCATTAGCGCACAGGAAGTCCGCGCCAAGCAGTGCCATGGGCACGTCGGCGGTGACGAACGTCCGTCGGAAAACCTGCCCTCCAAACCGCAGAGAGAGGCAGCGTTTTCCGTACGTACGGATGGGCGTCCCGTTCGCGGCAAGCAGCGCGGGGCCCCCACCCGCGGCGTGCTTGTCTGACGTGCCGGCGGGAATGACACTCACCTGTGCTCCCGTGTCGCACAGGTAACGGCGCCCGGAGAAGGTGTCCGTTATGAACAGCAGGCTGCTCGAACGGCCGGCGCTCATCGCCACAATTGAGCGCCGGCCCGGGTGTTTCCCGACCCGTTGAAGGAGCACGGCGGATGACACCGCCGAGCTTCGTGGCCGAACTTGGCGTGGAACCAGCACCAGGTGGTGGAGCTGGAGGAGCGCGGCTGGCTCCGCCAGGCCGGTGGAGTCGACGGGTTTGCCCGCGGTGGCGGTTTTCGCCGCGGCGGTGGGCGGGGCGTGGCGGCGTTCACGAGGTGCGTATCAGCATGCTGCTGAACCACAGCGTGCTGTAGAAGATGATGCTGTGGAACATCAGCGTGCTGTAGAAGATGATGCTGTGGAACATCAGCGTGCTGTAGAAGATGATGCTGTGGAACATCAGCGTGCTGTAGAAGATGATGCTGTGGAACATCAGCGTCGAAGGCCGTGACGGCCACGCCAACGCTCGCCCGCGTGTCCGAAGCGGCGAAGTACATGTCCGCCTCGGCCGCCAATGCTCGGGGTTCCGTTAGCCCGGTCCCGGCCAACGCGAGGCGAACCTGCGCTGGAAGTTGGCGACGGAAAAGCGCCCGGAATAGCGAACCGGGGGCTTCGTCGCCCAACAGTGACAGCATATGGTCCATTCGGACCGACGGGCGCGTCTCACCGAGCTCGGGGAGATCCAGGAGGCGATCGGCCCGTGCGTCGTCCGTGAGGCCGAACGTGGCTAGGAGTAGCCGCTTGAGTGCCTCGTACTTGTGGCCGTCCGGTGGGTGGCGAAGGATGGACACAACTCGAGCGGCCGTGCCGGGCCCGAGGGAGGCGACGACATGGCAGTAGCGCAGGTCGTCGTTGGTGAGGCGCCGAAGCTGAAATTGGGCTTCGGCTTGAACGAACCAGACTTCGGCCTGGGCCTCCCAAAATTCGGGAAGTTTAATCGCCATTGCCTTGTCGTTGGCCATTGCAATGGCGTCGTGTTCGGAAGGATCGCTACGGCAGATCCAACGTCGAGGGTCACCAGTAAAGCGCGGCGTTACGCGCGCTGCTTGTGAGCAAGGAGGAAGCGGACAAGCGGTAACATATAAACGTCTTTATTGTAAGACTACACTGTAACACTGAACTCCTCCGGGCTGGTCGCCCGGTGTATATCATGAGGCCACGCCTACCCCTCGGGCGTGGCCACCGCCCACTTGGTGCGTGGAATGATGTCACCACGCCAGTGGGCTTTTGTGTCCGCCACACTGTGATATATTTCGCTCACAAGGGTCAGACATACATGGAGGCGGCCATTTTGGATTTTGACGTGGTGACCCAATTTTCAATAGCGTTCTTCCTTATGCCTAGATACACCCACACACCAGATTAGAAGTTGGTACTTCGCTTATTGTTCAAGATATTCCCGCTCACAAGGTTCAGACATACATGGCGGCGGCCATCTTGGATTTTGACGTGGCGACCCAATTTTCAATAGCATTCTTCCTTCTGCCTAGATACACCCAAACACCAGATTAGAAGTTGGTACTTTGCTTATTTTTCAATATATTTCACTCAGAAATTTCAGACATATATATGGTGGCGGCCATCTTGGATTTTGACGTGGCGACCCAATTTTCAATAGCGTTCTTCCTTGTGCCTAGATACACCCACACCAGATTAGAAGTTGGTACTTCGCTTATTTTTCAAGATATTAATCTCACAAGGTTCAGACATACATGGCATCAGACGTACATGGTGGCGGCCATCTTGGATTTTGACGTGGGTTGCACCCACACATCAAATTCGAATGCGGTCCTTCGCTTACGCACGCACGCCCGCATGCACGCAAACACGCACGCCCGCACGCACGGACGGACGGACACCAGATTAGAAGTTGGTACTTCGCTTATTTTTCAAGATATTCATCTCACAAGGTTCAGACATACATGGCATCAGACGTACATGGCGGCGGCCATCTTGGATTTTGACGTGGGTTGCACCCACACATCAAATTCGAATGCGGTCCTTCGCTTACGCACGCACGCACGCAAACACGCACGCCCGCACGGACGGACGGACAGACGGACGGAGGGGAAAACCATAGTCCCCCTTTCGCTCCGCTGTGCGACGGGGGACAATAAACGACCTGAGGAAGGTGGACACTTTGGACTTATGCGAACATATTGTACATAAGAAGTGTTCAAGAAGGTGTGGAAGTGAAAAGGGAACATGTAACTAACACCTCAGTAGATTTAGGAGGAACCCGAGGCAAATGGTTCATGTGCACAGGTAAAGCAGCAGGCCCAACACCTCAAAGCGACATCCTCATCATAAATATTGATATTACACTAATGGACTGAGACTACAGCATTCCAGAAAACTGCGAAAGAGGAAGGGAAAGTTGCTCTCAGAAGGAAGACAGAATCTTTTTTCCCAACTTACACCTTCGGAGTTTACAGTGAAACATTGACACCTCATTATCTAAAAAAAAAAAAAAGCACGTTCTTCGTGGTTAAACTTCATGAGATCAACAAAACCTCGTTTGGTGCCTCTTCCTCAAGATTCTGTAATGGATTTTCTTTGTCCTTGTTGTCCTGTGTGTCCCGACTCTGTTATAGATGTAAACTGTGACAATCCTTGTCCCCTTTTGTGCATGCATCTGTAATTACCTGTGCCACCGCAGGTGAATTCAACCACCGAAGGTGGACGGAGGTTATGTTTTCACCCCTCATGGTGTCTGTCTGTGAGCAGGGTATCTGAAAATGTTATGGACGGATTTAGGCAAAACTTGATGGACAGGTTGGGTGTGACAAGGACGATTCGATTAGCTTTTGGTTCAGGTTCGGATCCAGATCCGACCTATCATTGGGATACAAAATTTAAATGCAATTCAGCCTGGTGGAGGTTTGCGCTCTACTGAGTGCCCTCGCCAGAGGATAGGGTATTGCATTTGAGTCCGTTTGTTTGTCTGTCTGTCTGTCTTTGTTTGTCCACACAAAATTAATAGGATTTTCTCTGCAACCGTTGGTCCGATTGACAGGAAATTTTCACCATAGGTGCAACTCCACCTGTATAATTTTTCTTCATGATAAATATGACGTCATATGTCACGTGATACGGCGCCATCTTGGAAAAACCGAAAAGCTTTGCACCTCTATATCTCCGAAAGCGCTGCATAGAAAAATTGAGACATGGCTCATTGTAAAGAACTCTCCATGGGGAATAAAACATGTTAATGATGATGTCATAGGTGCCTCCATTATGACGTCATAATTCGACAAGTACAAAACTTTATCCTATCAAGATGAAATTTCTTGAGCATCATCTCGGGATAAATTGTTGGAGGGGGGAAAAAAAATGATGACGTCATCGGTCACGTGGTTCGGCCGCCATCTTCGAAAACCCAAAAGTTTGCACCTCTATATCTCCGAAAGCGCTGAATACAAAAAAATGAGATATGGCTCATTGTAAAGAACTCTCCATGGGGAATAAAACATGTTAATGATGATGTCATAGGTGCCTCCATTATGACGTCATAATTCGACAAGTACAAAACTTCATCCGATCAAGATGCAATTTATTGAGCATCATCTCGGGATAAATTGGTGGAGAAAAGAAATAATTATGACGTCATCGGTCACGTGGTTCTGCCGCCATATTTGTTTTAACACAAAAGCCTTAAAAACCACTGAAAACACGTCCTGGCGAGGGTTTGCAATCTCCGATTGCTCTTTCTAGTCTGCTGTTGTAGTTCATCCCGGGGCTGCAATCCTAATGGGCAGAAGGAAATTTGAGAAAATGTTCCTGAAAAAGGTGCCCGAGGCATTTTGGGGTACAAGCTGGGATATAGTGCTTTAAAGACATTCTGAGTATGCCGAATCCAAATCTGCTTGTTCCAAAAATACATTTTCAGGATAAAGTGTCGAAAATCGCTAATTAAAACAGAATGCAAAATCGTGAAACATGCAAAACGACTTAACGGCATAACAAGTCACTTCCTGCTAGCCACTAACACTCATTAAACGCTGTTCCGTTTTAGCTATAAGTAATTAATCCTGAGTAAATGACAAAGATGTAGATTGTTTTCAAGTTTTTTAAATCTAAATTACTCTTACATGTATATTAATTATCTGATCAGCTGATTGTTGTTTTTGGACAAGGGTGAAATGTATCATCTGATCCATGGCTGAATATTGAATCAACTCTTATGTGGACGAGATATCTATCTATAATTCCAGTAATCTCTGTCTGTACGTTTGTCTGTGACCGCTGTTTCTCGACAACCACGGGTCCGATATACTTTTAACTTGCCAGGTATATTGCTGGGGACCCGAGGATGTGCCTTTTCAAGGTTTCATATTAATCGGACAATTACTTACCGAGCTATGTCCAAAAAACGATTCAACCAATCAGAGAGCAGCGAACGATCGCGTGTGCCGAACGTGGCGGGCACACTCTGCCTCGGACGGCACATTTGAGAGCGTATTCATTTATTTCACGTTTGCAAACTATGTTGGCGTTAAACTACGTTTTAAAACTAATAAAAACGAATTTGCGATTCATTCGCTTTCCTGCGCGTTTGTGCACGCGATGGCGATTTCTTTACCAAACTCCGGAAGCCGTTCGCTTTGGACCAAACCATTGCATGTAAATAGAGGGGGGGGGGGGGGGGTTCTGTGGTCGTTGCGAATGGACCAAACCATTCATGTAAATAGAGGGGGGGGATTGTCACTGTACTCGCAAGCCGTTCGCCGTTCGCTTTGGCGTTGCGAATGGACCAAACCATTTCATGTAAATAGAGGGGGGGGGGATATAATTTTAGATAGATATATAGTACGGGCATATATATAGTACGGGCATGCCCTAGTCTATCTATAATTCCAGTAATCTCTGTACGTTTGTACGTTTGTCTGTGACCGCTGTTTCTCGACAACCACGGGTCCGATATACTTTTAACTTGCCAGGTATATTGCTGGGGACCCGAGGATGTGCCTTTTCAAGGTTTCATATTAATCGGACAATTACTTACCGAGCTATGTCCAAAAAACGATTCAACCAATCAGAGAGCAGCGAACTATCGCGTGTGCCGAACGTGGCGGACACACTCTGCCTCGGATGGCACATTTGAGAGCGTATTCATTTATTTCACGTTTGCAAACTATGTTGGCGTTAAACTATGTTTTAAAACTAATAAAAACGAATTTGCGATTCATTCGCTTTCCTGCGCGTTTGTGCACGCGATGGCGATTTCTTTACCAAACTCCGGAAGCCGTTCGCTTTGGACCAAACCATTGCATGTAAATAGAGGGGGGGGGGGGGGGGGGATTGTCACCACTCGCAAGCCGTTCGCTTTGGACCAAACCATTTCATGTAAATAGAGGGGGGGGGGATATAATTTTAGATATATATATAGTACGGGCATGCCCTAGTATATAGAATAAATGCAGCAACCGATTTATAATTTATTTACATTATCCATGTTCAACTGGTGTTTACCGTTTACCCAAGCCTGGTGTACTGGCTTAACGGTTAAGGTGGCTGTTTAAGGTTAACTTAGGGTCTTGAGTTTGAGGCATACCGTGCCGTTGAATTAACACCAGGTGGGTGACTCAGCCTGTCATCCTTCCGAGGTTGGCAAAATGAGTACCAGCTTACTGGTAATGGGGGCACTGCATCAGCGGCACACTCGCGCCCCCAGAAAATGATGCAGCCAAGTAGCCACAGGGTAAATACGAAGCCACCACAGCGGTTTACCTGTATAGGACATCGATATAGAACAGTATGGAAAAGCACAACTGTGTTCATGATGATTGGAGGTCCGAACGGGGCATCCTACTTTATTAAATAAGGCAATTCTCTCTGTATGTGTATGTACATCTGAAAACAGAAAACTAGAGCAATGCAACTGCGTTGGCAATATGCCTCCACGTAGTCCCTGCCCGTGACAATGGGTAGATGCCCTCGTTGACTGTCCTGGAAATACACAAGTTTGATTTAAATCCCTTCGGCTGTTCTCAAGTATCACATTTATACCAGACAGGACAGTTTTCACATCGATCAGTGAAGCAGTTTTGGAGAAGGTTTTTTAAATTTATTTTAAATATCGGCTTTCAAGTTAATATGGCTGCCAGACCACATGACATATGACATCAAAAATGTACACTCTGCATATGTATGGGTAGGGGTTCACGTTTGTGAAGTTTCGTGTTGATCGGATAAGGTTCGTTTTTCTATCCAAGATGGCTGCCAAGCCACGTGACCTACGATGTCATCATTTTCAAAATATATACAGCAAAGGTGTTAGATGACATTTGTAAAGTTTCGCATCGATAGGGTAAGCGGTTTCTGAAATATAATTATTTAATATTTTCCTTCAATCCAATATGGCTGCCACATGATGTAAATGATGACGTTTGCGTGATAAACTTTTAATCGCCATACCTAGTCAATGACACACATAAAGCTTCGAGTCGATCGCTTCAGTGGTTTGGGAGAAGATGTTTTTTTAAGGTTTTAGGTTAAATACAATATGGCTGCCTAACCATGTGACTTACGATGTCATAAATTTAATACAGTACTGTGTTTCAATACAAATGGGTAATAGTTCCCCATTGTGAGTACTTGACAATGTGCCAAATTTCAATTTTTTCCCATTCCGCGGTTTCTGAGAATTTATTTTAAATTATTTGTGTTTAATCCAAGATGGCTGCTATACCATGTGCCTTATGACGTCACAATTATCACAAAAACATTCTACATGGGTATGGCTCCTACCCTGAGAGTTTCGTCTCAATCGGACATGTGGTTGCTGAGAAAAACAAGGCTTAGCCCATACGGACGGACGGACAACCCGAAAACATAATGCCTCCTGCCACCTTCGGGAGCGGAAGCATAAAAAACAAAGTTGGCCCGATATCCACCAAACGTTACATACGTGTTGGGAGTTAGGGTAGTCTTGCTTATCCATGTAGCGTTGACGACTCGTGGAGACATTTTCTCCCATGCTGGCCATACATGACTAGGTGTGAGTGAAGACTGTGCAATAGCATGCATCCACAATAGCATGTACATGTTTCTGAGTGGAGGACAAAAGTTCCAGAACCAAACTAGTGCAGACAAAACTTCCCATGTGAAGAGGGAAATGGACAAACCAAAGTCCTCGGCACCACGCAGGACTTTCTTTTCAATGTCAGTGGTGGCCAGAAGTGGACTCCAGAGCATCATCGGGTTGGGTCGTGCACTCCACCAGCAGACAAGATCTACGAAACTAATCAATCTTTTTTTTCCAGTGCTGACCATATTATCAACAATGACCAAATACTATTATCAACTATGACCAAATACTACAGGTTGACATGGCACCAGTGGAGTTTACGCTCGGCACCATCACCATGTCCAAACGGTGCAGTCATTCCACCAAATCTCCAACAGTTAACGTTTGCCAATTTTACTGCAGATCCTGCTTCCAAAACATTCTGGTTTGCGATTTATGGGTCTTAAACACAAAAAGGTCATTTGGGAAAACCTATTTTCGTAACCAGGAGGGCCTAATTGACCTTTAAAAAACACCATTTTAGCATTGCACCCAAAAATGTTTGTCCCACGCTGGTCATACATGACTCAGGGTGTCTGAATTCCTGAAATCTCCACCTGTCCATCAAGCATTGTGCTACATCAGGGCCTTATTTATCATGTACGCATCTCACAAACCCCAGTGGTCAGTAATCCATCGGTATGCAACGGACAGAAGTGTTTAGTCCAAAGGTGCATTTTAGTTCAAGGATAAAATTCTGCAAGACACGTGCAAGGTAATTCTCAAATCAGTGATGAGGAGGTGGGGGATGCAGGAAGGAGAAGAAGGGGGAGGAAGATGACAAGGAGGAGAAGGAGGAGAAAAAGAAAAGCCGAAAGGAAAACTAGTCTTCGGCTAGTGATCTGCGTCAGCGGACAAGTTGACCAATGGATGGCTTCAACAAGCATCCATTGTTGAAGAGGGTGGATACGATAGTATGTATGTAAAGTATGCTAACCACCGTGGGAAGCAAGGAGAAGCTGATGTTTCAGGCATTGACCCTTCATCGGAAACAAAAAACCTCTTTTGCTCTGACGAAGGGTTAATGCCCGAAGCCTTACCTTCTCCTGGCTTCGCATGGTCGTGTTAGCACATTTTGCTCAATATCCGTTCTCACGGGTCCTTGCCACAGTAGCATCCATCCCTCGATCAACGTTCTGTCGATTCCATCCGATGAAGCAGCTTGGTTTCACAGGTTGATGCCACGGCGCAGGTGTGCATTGTGCGTGTGATTGTACAAACTGCTTAAAGAGAAAAGGAAATACCCAGCGTGTGCTTTTTATCTATCTATCTTTTGTATGAAAAATACAGCAGTAGGCCCTCGCTTCATTAACATCAGACAAAAGCAGTCGATTGCACATTTTCACAAATCTAGTCTTGCTTGACATACCTAACTTAAATGTACGAATTTGTGTTGCTGGATACTTAAAGTGTTTTATTCGATGGAAATTGGAATTTGGTGGAAAAAATGAAACTGCTAATTTGGAAAGCTGGTGAAAATGCTCAGGTTTCAGCTAGGTCTGGGTCCAGCCAGCCATCTGTGTCCAGCCAGCCGTCTGGGTCCAGCCAGCCGTCTGTGTCCAGCCAGCCGTCTGTGTCCAGCCAGCCGTCTGGGTCCAGCCAGCCGTCTGGGTCCAGCCAGCCGTCTGGGTCCAGCCAGCCGTCTGTGTCCAGCCAGCCGTCTGTGTCCAGCCAGCCGTCTGTGTCCAGCCAGCCGTCTGGGTCCAGCCAGCCGTCTGTGTCCAGCCAGCCGTCTGTGTCCAGCCAGCCGTCTGTCTCCAGCCAGCCAGGTCTGGGTCCAGCCAGCCGTCTGTCTCCAGCCAGCCGTCTGTCTGTCTCCAGCCAGCCGTCTGTGTCAAGCCAGTCGTCTGGGTCCAGCCAGCCGTCTGTCTCCAGCCAGCCGTCTGTCTCCAGCCAGCCGTCTGGGTCCAGCCAGCCGTCTGGGTCCAGCCAGCCGTCTGTCTCCAGCCAGCCGTCTGTCTCCAGCCAGCCGTCTGTGTCCAGCCAGCCGTCTGGGTCCAGCCAGCCGTCTGTTTCCAGCCAGCCGTCTGGGTCCAGCCAGCCGTCTGGGTCCAGGCAGTCGTCTGGGTCCAGCCAGTCGTCTGTCTCCAGCCAGCCGTCTGTGTCAAGCCAGTCGTCTGGGTCCAGCCAGCCGTCTGTCTCCAGCCAGCCGTCTGTCTCCAGCCAGCCGTCTGGGTCCAGCCAGCCGTCTGGGTCCAGCCAGCCGTCTGTCTCCAGCCAGCCGTCTGTCTCCAGCCAGCCGTCTGTGTCCAGCCAGCCGTCTGGGTCCAGCCAGCCGTCTGTTTCCAGCCAGCCGTCTGGGTCCAGCCAGCCGTCTGGGTCCAGGCAGTCGTCTGGGTCCAGCCAGTCGTCTGTCTCCAGCCAGCCGTCTGTGTCAAGCCAGTCGTCTGGGTCCAGCCAGCCATCTGTCTCCAGCCAGCCGTCTGTCTCCAGCCAGCCGTCTGGGTCCAGCCAGCCGTCTGGGTCCAGCCAGCCGTCTGTCTCCAGCCAGCCGTCTGTCTCCAGCCAGCCGTCTGTGTCCAGCCAGCCGTCTGGGTCCAGCCAGCCGTCTGTTTCCAGCCAGCCGTCTGGGTCCAGCCAGCCGTCTGGGTCCAGGCAGTCGTCTGGGTCCAGCCAGTCGTCTGTTTCCAGCCAGCCGTCTGGGTCCAGCCAGCCGTCTGTTTCCAGCCAGCCGTCTGGGTCCAGCCAGCCGTCTGGGTCCAGCCAGGCGTCTGGGTCCAGCCAGCCGTCTGTGTCCAGCCAGCCGTCTGGGTCCAGCCAGCCGTCTGGGTCCAGCCAGCCGTCTGTGTCCAGCCAGCCGTCTGGGTCCAGCCAGCCGTCTGTGTCCAGCCAGCCGTCTGGGTCCAGCCAGCCGTCTGTGGCCAGCCAGCCGTCTGGGTCCAGCCAGCCGTCTGTGTCCAGCCAGCCGTCCGGGTCCAGCCAGCCGTCCGTGTCCAGCCAGCCGTCCGTGTCCAGCCAGCTGTCCGTGTCCAGCCAGCCGTCCGTGTCCAGCCAGCCGTCTGGGTCCAGCCAGCCGTCTGTGTCCAGCCAGCCGTCTGTGTCCAGCCAGCCGTCTGTGTCCAGCCAGCCGTCTGTGTCCAGCCAGCCGTCTGGGTCCAGCCAGTCATCTGTGTCCAGCCAGCCGTTTGGGTCAAGTCAGCTATCCTGGTCCAGCTAGCTCATTCTCAGTATGGCTATTTCAAGGAAGGGCCTTTAAAAAAAGTATTTTAACCTTAATCTTAATTTCAGTTGCCAGCTTAGACTAGGCCCTCGATGAACGCGTACTCACATTCGAGCTCTCTAGTCTGGGATAGAATCCCGGCCCAGCTATAAACTGTCATCCTCGTGTTTTGCATGCAGGTCAAGGCATCAATGTGTGCCGTCCCTCAGATGGACATTTACCTGGAGGAGCCATCTGCCAGCAGTGGTTGTTGGTGGGCATTAAAGATCCCACGGTGTCTTGCACGAAGTGTAGGCGAGTTATCGCCGGCACAAGTAAAAAAAAATAAATCCAAACATCTGCCATGACTACCACTGGGAAGGCAACAGCAATCCCCCTATCATAACCTTTGCCCAGGAATTGCTTTGGGAGGACCGATGCTCTGTCAAAAGTATTGTTCACTTTATTGATCGAACCTTTCCTTCAATCATCTGTTTCGCAAACAAAACTCAAAACAAAAAAAATCCAATATGATTCATTGCGAAGACTTTCTTTGAATCCCAATTCAGCTGAAATTAATCAAATTCTATCTGGCATGTTCCTCTAAAAATACACATCAGGACAAACATTCCATGATCGAGCCACAACCTCCTGCACATCTTTAACATTCTTCATTTACATGGAAGACATTTTTGATGAGGACTTCCCTATTTCATTCCAATGCAGGACAATGGCCTTTTTAGCTGCGACGAGCAGCTCTATGAGAGGACCGCGTTGTTGTTCTTGTTGTTGGGGTGCCTTTTTGAATAGCGCATGCGCATACACTCGGACGTGCGTTGGTATGAGGTAAGAACATCGCGGACTAAGATCGCGATTTGTTTGAAGAAACCAGAATAAATTTAGCAACAAAGACAACATGAATGTTTTCATATCAATCTCGTTTCACAGAACTTTTTTACTTTCAAATCACTTTCACCACACCACACCAAACAGAACCACACCACTGTTTTCACAGAACCACACCCACTTTCAAATCCCCTACCGACCAAGCCCGTTTCAAATTATCCCTCTGCCACCCAGAATTGACATTAATAAATAACATTAATGAATTAACATTAACATTAACAGAAATAACATTCACGTCCATACATTATATGTAATCAGTTGATGAAGCATGTTGCGTCGCAAAACAAAGGACAAGACCAGAACTGAAAGACAAAAAGACGCCAGTGCTTGTGTATAATTTAATGACTGGTCGAATTTGGTAGCGCATATTGCAACGGATATCCTCATGATTCTACACGTCGCAGCTGGTGACCACACTGTGGTCATTTTTCTCTTGTTCAGCACTGTCCAACATTTTCTATTCTGTGTGATTCAGGGTCATTGCATCCAGAGGATTATTATTCCATCTTTCCACATAATCTTTGGACTTCCTCTACTTCACCGCAGGTTCTTCTCTCGATTGCGACTTTGTAATAATTTTGTCCGCAATGGTTGTCTGTTGGTCTCGCTGTTTGTCCATCCAGCACCGTTCCATTTCCGTGTTTTAAATTGCTACCAATAAGCTGTTCTCTCTGATCTGTGGGATTCTCTTCTCATCTCTGTTTTGCGGAGTCACAATCTTCCCATGGCTCATTGCGTGTTCATCAGTTATGTTCCATCTCCAGTGTAAGAGAAAACATTTCACAATCACCTCTGAGCTGCAGAGACTGGGTTCTGAATCCTGGCCCAAATTTGAATTATCATCCTCGTGTCTTGCAGGCAGCAGGGTGATGATATATGTGTCGTCCCAAGGATGAAGAGTAGGTGAGCTATCGTCGGCAACCTGAACAACTAAAATCCTGTTGAATGAACAAATATATATATATATATATATGTGTATATATATATATATATACAAACACACACACAAGATCGAGGCTCGTGTAAGAGCTACTCCTGGCGATGATGGCGCTGTTCCATCAAAAAAAATGCAGATTGGACGACAGCGTTAATTCTCGAACAGCGTTAACTTAGCGTCAATTCTTGGACTTCCGCTTCCGGTTGGACTTCCGCTTCCGGATTTGCCGGTGTGGTCGTGTGTTTTTGCCAGCTCTCCACACTACCAAAGCTAAGAATTTTACCATTTGTATTTTTGTCAAAACTATATTTTTATTTTACGGTGTGAGTGCCTACTGTGTGTTCTGAGTTAGATCTTGGTTTAGATCGTGCATACCTGTGTTTAAATGTTGTACTTGTGTGCTTCCCCCTCTCTCCCCATCTTGTCTCCAGCTCCCTTTATTAATTTATTTCGTCTTATGTGTCGGTTTATTTATTTTTTGTCATTAATGTTAGCTCTTACACGAGCCTCGATCTTGTATACAAAAAACAAAAAAAAAACATGTAGAAAATGCTCCTGCTCCCGCGGATCAAGAGATACTAGATACTGTCGTGAAAACGTGCGCTCCTCAGTGGAACGCCTCATCTCTGATCATCATGGTTATTGGATGCTTGAAAATTTTCAATTTGCGTGTGTATCAGCAAGTTTTGCGATGCAGGTGCAGGTGAACCACATATGGTGGTCCTGGGAAAGGAGTCCCATACGAAACAATAGGAAGAAGAAAAAGAAGAAGAACTAGAAGAGCCATAATTGCTGGTATTACGTCTGGATTGGAAACCTTTTTCAGCCAAAAAGGCAGTTTTTGCTCTTTAGCATTCCAAATGCTGCCCATCCTCCTCAGGTACATCTCTTTCCTACTTAAAAGTGATCCGTATCCATTTTTATATAATTTAACAAACAAAATTAACAAAATCAATTTAACAAAATAAATGCACAATAAATGTAATCTTTTTCATGACAGCATTGATAATCTTGTACTTCTTGCTTTTGGCATGGCAGTTGATTATTATCCTTCTTGTCTGTCAGGTTTATCATTTCATCGGATATTCTGACTTTTCATGATCATTTTCTGTTCCTCAGCATTGTTCAAAATGAAAAACGTTCTCTACGAAAGTAGTTTAGCCTTTCGCGGTCGACATTTATTCCTTTATATTCCGAATTTAGCTGTTGTAGCACAACCTCGGCACGCCGTGAAGAATTTCAAGGAGATAGTGTCGGCTTTTCTGACACCTCTTTCTATCTTGGTCTTGTCATTACTTTGGTGCAGTTTCGAGTTCACTGTTCCACAATTGGAGACGGCACTTTTCCGGGGAGATGACGTTTGGGTGATTTCACTTGGAAAACAATACAAAGGCCGTACACACTTGTGTAATACACCACTGGATCGCAAACAAACACAAAGAGCAATCAGAGATTGCAAACCCTTGCCAGGATGTATTTTCAGTGGTTTTTAAGGCTTTTGTGTTAAAACAAATATGGCGACCGAACCACCTGACCGATGACGTCATCATTATTTTTTTTCTAAACTAATTTATTCCTAGATTATGCTCAATAAATTTCATCTTGATCGGATGAAGTTTTGTACTTGTCGAATTATGACGTCATAATGGAGGCACCTATGACATCATCATTAACATATTGTATTCCCGATGAAGAGTTCTTTACAATGAGCCATATCTCAATTTTTTGTATTCAGCGCTTTCGGAGATACAGAGGTGCAAAGTTTTTTGGTTTTCCAAGATTGCGGCTGAACCACGTGACTTATGACGTCATAAGTATCATTAAAATTTTTTACAGGTGGAGTTGCCCCTTTGGTGAAAATTTCCTGTCAATCGGACCAACGGTTGCAGATAAAATCATATTTATTCTGTGCGGACAAACAAACAAACAAACGGACTCAAATGCAATACCCTCTTCTCAGGCGAGGGTAAAAAGTTGTATCAAATGGGAAAAGCAGCTTAATGTCAGATCCGACAAACAATGCGCTCCATTTTGGGATGTATCATTTTGGTAATGAACTAGAATGAGCTTTGGTGTGTCTCCAATTCCACTGCAACCACTAAGCTGGGAGTTGGAGGGATATCTCAGAGGGAGCATATACTTGCCTTTGGGTTATCTATTTTCGGTTTGATTTACAACCCAAACACAAATTATCACCCCAGTGCTTCTCAGTCAAGGTCTGATCCATCCCTTGGATGGAAATGAAACTTGGTAACCTGTCCTGCTGGCATTATCAGGTGGATGGACAAACACCTGTCCTTGTTGGACAGGTTGTGTGTATGACAAGGATAAATTGATTTGATTTTGGTGAAGATCCGGATCCGGTACTATAATTTTAAAGTGCTTCTTCACCATTGAGAGAGAGGGCCAAAAACAATATACCACACGACGTCTCAAAAAGTTATGGATGGATTCAGATGAAACTTGTTGGATTAGTTGGTTTGGTGATAAGAACAAGCTGATTAGATTTTGGTTAACTGATGCAGATCCGGCCTATCAGTGGGATACTAATCGTAAGCTGTTCAGTTTGGAGGAGGTATGCACCCTCCACGATGTGCAGTCCGAGTTTGCACTAAGTCATCTCCCATCTGCTGGGAAATCAGCCAACATCACCGCATTCCATAAAAATGGTTCAGAAACGGATCTCCTTTCAAGCACTGTCAAGGTCAAAGAATCCATAATCGGCATTTCTGATTCAGACCAGGTCACTTTACTCCCAACATGATGCCTCTGCTCTCCCAACAATTGATGGAGGTCAGAAATGTGAGACATGAGATCATGGACATATCTATACATACTCTGAGCGTTAGATACACTTCGGCACACCGCTTTGCTCTCCAAACTCTCTGTCCATGGCATCCCAGACCACCTCAACTCATGGCTTACTGACTTCCGCTAATCTCAATGGCAACGTGCGGCTCTCACCAGGATCCTCTCATATCCTCTTCCTGTCAAGGCTGGAGTGCACCATAGCGGTGCTTTGGGCCCAGTCTTATTTCTAATCTTAATCAAGGATCTGGGAAAGTCTCATCTCCTTGTTGACAATTCCACCCTCTGCCGTAACATCGCTCATCATGCAGATAGAGAGGCAGCAGCCTCTTCCTTCTCTGCAGTTTAGAATGAATCATGAGCTGGTGAAAAACATGGAATATGTCTTTTAATCCTGACATACACTACATGACCAAAAGTATGTGGACAGCCGAACATCAGACATCTCATTTCAAAATCATGGGCATTAATATGGAGTTGGTCCCGGCTTTGCTGCTATAACAGCCTCCACTCTTCTGGGAAGGCTTTCCACTAGATGTTGGAACATTGCTGCGGGGATTTGCTTCCATTCAGCCACAAGAGCATTAGTGAGGTCGGGCACTGATGTTGGGGGATTAGGCCTGGCTCGCAGTCGGCGTTCCAATTCATCCCAAAGGTGTTCGATGGGGTTGAGGGCAGGGCTCTGTGCAGGCCAGTCAAGTTCTTCCACAACGATCTCGACGAGCCATTTCTGTATGGACCTCGCAAGGGGGCATTGTCACGCTGAAACAGGAAAGGGCCTTCCCCAAACTGTTGCCACAATCATCTAGAATGTCATTGTATGCTGTAGCGTTAAGATTTCCCCTCACTGGAACTAAGGGTCCTAGCCCGAACCATGAAAAACAGCCCCAGACCATTATTCCTCCTCCACCAAACTTTACAGTTGGCACTATGCATTCGGGCAGGTAGTGTTCCCCTGGCATCCGCCAAACCCAGATTCGTCCGTCGGACTGCCAGATGGTGAAGCGTGATTCATCACTCCAGAGAACGCGTTTCCACTGCTCCAGAGTCCAATGTGTTACATATTTATGTGAATGTATGTGAATTACCATTCAGGTCTTTGCTTATCCTGTGTAGTAGATTAAGGGTTGTTGTGGTTGGAGGGTCAGGAGCCCTTCTGAAAAAGTGTCCGGAAACGGAAGTGACCGGAAACGGAAGAGGAAAAGACACGAGGAAGAAAAGCGACGAGTATTTTTTTTCTTCCTCGCCCCGCTCCGACGAAAGGTGGGATCGACCTTGCGCTGCGTGGAAAAGCGGCGTTCCGAAGCCCGTCTGGCGAGAGGAGTTACCGGGACGTGTACCTACCCGGTGGAGACGTCAAGTTGACGTGGGGCCGTGCATCGACCCCGCGTCTGGCACCGTTCGTGGCACCGTCTAAACCGACGCGTACGGGTCGCGCGTTGGGGCCTAACACGCCTTGCAAGCGGCGTGGGGCTTTTGGCTTGCTTTACCGTACCCGCTTCGCGTGGCCACGAGGGGCTGCAGCCGCGGTGCCTGGTACGATATCTGCCCGGTGGAAACACGTCCACCCGGGGTTCGTTCAACCGCCCGAGTGCGGCGACGCCGACCAGCATCTCGGTCAGGAGGGGCCCAGAGACATTGTGAGGGGCAGAGACCAAAAGGGGGTCGTGAGTACAGAAGTGGACACACCTATATAAGATGGCCATCTTAATCATATAGGGAATTGATTGTGGATTGGGAATGGTTGATGGTTGTTTGTTGTTGATTGCTCGGGGAATATCCGTGATTGTATCAGTGAAATCGTATGCTATCCTTACCCTGGAAATATATCATTGCACATCAGTTTATCTTGGGTGGAATTCATAGGGATTGCGTTGCGAAAGCGCATATATATAATACTACTTGCTGGCGAAGGTCCTCTCACGGTCCGGGGGTCACCGAGACGAGGTAGTCACCGAGGGGACCACGTAACAGAATTGGGGGCTCGTCCAAATTACGATTATGCAATTGGGTCTACGTCCGGGATCTAAAAGTGTATTTGTATAAAATAATAAAATAATATTTTTATTAATTAAAATTTATTAATTAAGTATTAATTGGAAATTTTTTGGGGAAATTGGGGTAAAGTCTTGGGTGAAGGTTAACAGGTGTTAACGATAGTCACCATGGCGTTTGTGGCACAGAACTTTGCGGTAACACCGAGTGAGGCACAGTTCCGAGCGTTACTAAAGTCGGACCTCTTGAAATTGGCCAAACATTTTAACTTGGAGGTCCGAACTAATTTGAGGAAGGCAGAGTTGCAGGCCACGGTGATACAATCTATGGTGGGATTAGGAACATGGGGCGAGTTAGCCTGGGAGTGGCTACCCGAAGAACCAGAAGACGTTGAGCTCCGGAAACTGGAGTTGCAATTACGGAGCCAGGAACGGATTAAAGAAGAAGAAAGGAAAGCAGAAGAGAGGAGAGAAGAGAAACAAGCAGAGGAAAGGAGAGTGGAACGAGAACTCCAGGAAAGGTTAGCAGAAGAAGAAAGGAAAGCAGAAAAGGAAAGAGCAGAAGAAGAAAGGAAAGCAGAAAAGGAAAGAGCAGAAGAAGAAAGGAAAGCAGAAAAGGAAAGAGCAGAAGAAGAAAGGAAAGCAGAAGAGAGGAGAGAAGAGAAACAAGCAGAGGAAAGGAGAGTGGAACGAGAACTCCAGGAAAGGTTAAAAGAAGAGGAAAGGAAAGCAGAAGCGAGGAGAGAAGAGAAACAAGCAGAGGAAAGGAGAGTGGAAAGAGAACTCCAGGAAAGGTTAGAAGGGAGAAAAGCAGAGGAGAGGAGAGCTGCAAGGGACCTCGAAGCAGAGGAGAGAAAAGCGGAAAGGGAATTAAAGGAACGTGACATGGAGCTTCAGCAAGAAATCAAATTCAAGGAGCTGGAGTTAATGAGAGAACGGGGAGAGGCACCACCCTTGCTGACGGGGTCGACACCTAACCAGAAAACCTGGGATGTGGGCAGACATGTGAGGCTGGTGCCACCGTTCAGTGAAAAGGAAGTCGCGAAATTTTTTCCACACTTTGAGAAAGTGGCTCGACAATTAAACTGGCCGGAGGAGGCCTGGACCATACTCGTGCAAAGTGTGCTGGTGGGGAAAGCTCAGGAAATTTATTCGGCGCTACCAATGGACCAATGTGCAGATTATGAGGTACTGAAGAAGCACATCCTCAAAGCCTATGAGTTGGTTCCGGAAGCTTACAGGCAAAAATTCAGGAATGCCAGGAAGAGGGAGAGTGAGACCCATGTGGAGTTTGCCAGAGTGAAAGAAAACATGTTTGATCGGTGGTGTGAGTCAAAAGGAGTCGGGAAAGACTTCGAAACATTGCGTGACTTGATCCTGGTGGAGGAATTCCAGCAGTGTGTCCACGAGGACATCAAAGTGTACCTGCAGGAAAAGAAAGTACCAAAGTTGTGGGACGCAGCCACCATGGCAGATGATTACGCCTTAACCCACCGAATAGGGGTCCACAAACCTAACTCCTCGCCTAGACTTCAGCAGGGGAGTTATGGAACACCCGGGGCGGAGAACGACCTTACATGGCGGCGGCCTCGAGATGATTATGGGGACAACTATGATACCCCACCTGTTCGAAATCAGAGGGATGCGGGCCCAAGACAAACTTATAGTTCGGGGGGCCCGAGGCAGACCACGAGTTTTTCCTCCGGGCCTACTTGCGCTTTTTGCAAGAAACCTGGACACTTGATGTCCAGTTGTTACCGCATGAAAAGGGAAGACCCAGAGCGGAGTCCGACTATTACGACTCCAAATGCAATGGCCATTGTGAGAAATCGCCATCAAAAGGGTTACCAACCATTTATTTCAGAGGGGTTTGTGTCACGGGATGGAGCCTCGACTAACCGGAAACCGGTTAGGATATTGAGGGACACAGGGGCACATCAATCTTTAATGCTTGAAGGCATTTTGCCATGGTCCGAGGAGACGGCAACGGGGGATAGTGTTCGTTTACAGGGGATCGGGGGCGGTGTTAGTGCTCCCCTTCATGTCATCCATTTGGAGTCCGATTTGGTGTCAGGACCGGTCACCGTCGGTTTACAAGCCACGCTTCCTGTAGAGGGTGTATCTGTGGTTATCGGGAATGATTTGGCCGGGGGTCAAGTTTATGGTAACCTGAGGGTTGGTAAAGAGCCCAGCAGGGAAAATAACACCACACCAGCTAGGGATGGCGACAAAAGTGCCAAGTTATTTGTAGGGGGACTGAACTTCAAAACAGAGGAAGAAGTTCTGACCTCTGTCTTCAACAGATATGGGCCGCTGGTGGAAGTGCGGTTGGTAAGAGACTGGGAAACGCAACAGTCAAGAGGGTTCGGCTTTGTCACGTTTGCCAGCACAAAAGACGCCAGAGAGGCAGAGAAGAATTGGAATGGCAAGGATTTGGAGGGTCGGACCATAACAGTAGGGAAGGCATTTCGTAGGCGTCGAGAGGTCTACAGGAGAGGACAACTGGGCGGTAGTTTTGGTGGTGGCCGCAATCAATATTATTATGGAGGCTCCCTGAGTTACGGCCGCTCCCGAAGGAAGGATTGGCAAAGTAGTGGCCGAGAAGGAGACCGCTATTCATGGGACTACAGGGACAAGTGGTCCCACCCTAATTATTAGGGAAGTTCTGAGAAGTTGAAGCACTGAATGCGGCGGAGCCGCCGAGCCAAGATTCCTACACGGATTAACCGTGAACGCCGTTCCTAAAGGCGTCCATGTAGTGAACTTTCATGCACGGACTAACCGTGAACTCCACGTTCCTCAAGGCGCCCATGTAGAGAACTTTCCTGCACGGACTAACCGTGAACTCCACGTTCCTAAAGGCATCCATGTAGTGAATACTCGGCTTGGCCTCCCGGAAAAAGTGCTATCGAATGGCTTAACTTTGGATCTTTGATCAACCCCTTAACCTTCATTCACAAGAAACTGACGGTCAAAGTCAGAGGGTCATGAGATGGAGTTTGATTTGGCAGGGACAATGTCGTTGCTGGTGCTTAGTCCAGAGTGAGTAATCTGGAGGGGTTGTGGTGAAATTTTGGTTGCTTTATTTTTAAGTGATAACTGTGCCCGGGGGGAACTGATAATGTGGGGGGGTTGAGTTATCTGGTTTGTTTCTCCAAATTGGCCGGCAAAGAAAGTTTTCGCGGGGTTCAAACTTTCTTTCTTGAAGGGGGGGAGTGTTACATATTTATGTGAATGTATGTGAATTACCATTCAGGTCTTTGCTTATCCTGTGTAGTAGATTAAGGGTTGTTGTGGTTGGAGGGTCAGGAGCCCTTCTGAAAAAGTGTCCGGAAATGGAAGTGACCGGAAACGGAAGAGGAAAAGACACGAGGAAGAAAAGCGACGAGTATTTTTTTTCTTCCTCGCCCCGCTCCGACGAAAGGTGGGATCGACCTTGCGCTGCGTGGAAAAGCGGCGTTCCGAAGCCCGTCTGGCGAGAGGAGTTACCGGGACGTGTACCTACCCGGTGGAGACGTCAAGTTGACGTGGGGCCGTGCATCGACCCCGCGTCTGGCACCGTTCGCGGCACCGTCTAAACCGACGCGTACGGGTCGCGCGTTGGGGCCTAACACGCCTTGCAAGCGGCGTGGGGCTTTTGGCTTGCTTTACCGTACCCGCTTCGCGTGGCCACGAGGGGCTGCAGCCGCGGTGCCTGGTACGATATCTGCCCGGTGGAAACACGTCCACCCGGGGTTCGTTCAACCGCCCGAGTGCGGCGACGCCGACCAGCATCTCGGTCAGGAGGGGCCCAGAGACATTGTGAGGGGCAGAGACCAAAAGGGGGTCGTGAGTACAGAAGTGGACACACCTATATAAGATGGCCATCTTAATCATATAGGGAATTGATTGTGGATTGGGAATGGTTGATGGTTGTTTGTTGTTGATTGCTCGGGGAATATCCGTGATTGTATCAGTGAAATCGTATGCTATCCTTACCCTGGAAATATATCATTGCACATCAGTTTCTCTTGGGTGGAATTCATAGGGATTGCGTTGCGAAAGCGCATATATATAATACTACTTGCTGGCGAAGGTCCTCTCACGGTCCGGGGGTCACCGAGACCAGGTAGTCACCGAGGGGACCACGTAACAAATGGCTGTGAGCTTTACACCACTCCAGCCGATGTTCGGCATTGCGCATGGTGATCTTAGGCTTGTGTGCGGCTGCTCGGCCATGGAAACCCATTTCATGAAGCTCCCGACAAACAGTTGTTGTGCTGATGTTGCTTCCAGAGGCAGTTTGGAACTCGGTAGTGAGTGTTGCAACTAAGGACAGATGAGTTTATATTGTTATGAATTTTGGTAGAGCAACATCTAGAGCGAGGTAGATCTGATAGGTAGGTATTCGACTGTCGTGACAGGGACTCTACATGTAATAAGTTCTTGATGTTTAGGCGTTTGTCGGGGTAATATGTATGATTGTGGATCTACCTGGAGATTCGGGTGTTAAATAGTGAGGGATTAAAGGTAACGCCCCTGTGAGTTTCACCTAGTAGTCAAACCTTTGTCCATTATGGCACTCCAAACCACATAAACATTAGTTAGGTCCTTAGCGCAACATTAAATAATTCCTTTCCCTGACAATGACTTCGGAACAAACGGACAGGAAACCAGGCAAAAACCACCGCCACAATTGGCCGCCACCGTTTACACCTCCAAGGCCTACAAACCCCGCCTGGCACGTGTTTTAACACAAGGACCGCGGGGGTCGGGGACGGGAGAGTGGAGTGATGCCGCAGAGGGCGTGACCTGGGCGAGCCGGCGAGTTGGGAGGCTTTTTTATTGGCTGAGGAGTGCGCCAATGTGACGTCATCGGCCAGAGATATGATCGACGGTCGGACGCCATTTTAGGGCAGTTCGTTGGGAGTTGGCACGGAGAGTTGGCACGGAGAGTTGGCACTGAGAGTTGGCACGGAGAGTTGGCACTGAGAGTTGGCACTGAGAGTTGGCACAGAGGAGTTGGCAGCTGGCACTTGGCACTTGGCAGTTGGCTGCCAGCACTCCCGCGCCAGCACTCCCGCAGAGAGTCGAGTCAAGTGGAGTCGTTTGCTTTGTGCAGCCCTGCGTGGGACCTTTGGAGCAAGGGAGCTCGTGGTGTGGGTGTGCCGTTGAACCGACGAGGCCTGGTGGTGCTCGGGGCCGTGAAACTTGGAGCGAGGCGTGCCGCGGGACGAAAGGAGCCGGGTGTTGGACGGCGGCCACCAAGACGACAAGGACGAGATAAGGCCGTACCCGCGAATACACTTTGCATAAAACTAAAAGACGTGTTATTTTTGTATTCATCTCCCTCGTATCGTGTTTGGAATATGTTGTGCGTGGGATCCCAATTTAGGCTTATTAGTTATTAGTATTACCGGCGCGTGCTTTTTTCACTGTTATTACTTTTCAATAATAAATCCTTATATTATTTTCTGTATATATCTGAACGCAGTTTCCTGGGTGTTTCATTTTAATAGATAAGGCTGCGGAGCTTGCTGTGTCCGCCATTCCGCGCGTTTAACTTTGTGTTGATTTGGAATCTGCCATTGAGTTTTCGCCTCGGGAGTGTAAAGCCTCGCAATCGGCCATCCGCAACTGTGGTGTTAATCGCGGTTGCGTAACAATATGCTACGAGACACTTCACTACGAGACGAATACGTCTACGTAGTCGCGCTACGAGACAAGACGAGAGACACTTCAGCACTCGGCGGTCCCGTTCTGTGAGCTTGTGTGGCCTACCACTATGCGGCTGAGCTGTTGTTGCTCCTAGACGTTTCCACTTCACAATAACAGCACTTACAGTTGACCGGGGCAGCTCTAGCAGGGCAGAAATTTGACGAACTGTCTTGTTGGAAAGGTGGCATCCTATGACGGTGCCACGTTGAAAGTCACTGAGCTCTTCAGTACGGCCCATTCTACTGCCAATGTTTGTCTATGGAGATTGCATGGCTGTGTGCTTGATTATATAAACATGTGAGGAATGGGTGTCGCTGAAACAGCCGAATCCACTAATTAGAAGGGGTGTCAACATACTTTTGGTCATGTAGTGTATCTGAAACTCTCACTCTCTCTCTGAAAAGACAATCTGGCAAAATCTCCCATATACTCTTTTAACAATTCTCTTATTTTATACATAGTCGAGGCTCATGGAAGAGCTAGCACACGACGGGCCTCGACAATGTACACAAAAAGTGGAGAATTAGATAAATTGACAGAGACCGATAAGAGACACGGGCAGAGAGAGATAGATCGAGACAAGACAGACCCCGAGTAATTTGGTATTTGATGTGCATTTCTTAATTGTACAATATCAGAATGCACAAACAGGTTTGCTACAGATGTGCGGATGAGGCAAAAGTCATCGCATTTCACTTTGGCATGAATAACCAAACCAACTATTCCCATTATTCTGATCAACACCACACGAATAAAATAATTTCCCATTGCCCGGCCTTGACGACCTTCGACCGAATGATGGGCAGTCATGCGAAATTCTTTTTGGTGGATTCGATGTAATCTCCCCCCATTTTTCTCTCCTTTTGAGTCATGTCACAAGAGAAGAATAATCATGAAAGAGAAGCAGGCGCCCATGGCATTGTATGAAAGAGCAATTGAAAAGTGACAGTCATCACATAGTTAGAAGATAAAGAAAACACAAAGTAAAATGTGAAGATGAAAAGGCAAGGACAGGCATGACAAACAAAGCGATAACACGAGACAAAATGACATGTGTGGAGACACTGATAAGATAGTACACAGGCTACATAAAGGTAGGCCAAAGCTGAAACGTCTTTGGCTACCATCAGTAAAGCTGCAAAAAGCCATTGGTCAAGGTCCACGTTCAACCTTCAGCCAAAGGTGTGAGTCAATCGTTACCGATTGTAAACCTTGGACATCAGTCCAACGTAAAAGCAGGAAGCGTCTCCTGGCCTGTACTGGAAGGTGGTTTGCGATTCTTATGAGCACACATTGGATCATTTAGCGGTTGACGAAGCTCGTATGGACGAGCTCTTGGGGACAGTTGGCCACAGACAATTTACTCTGCAGCAAGTTATGCTATTAAAGGTGGAGCATGGATTATGATCAAGACTCGAGCAATGTGGGCTAGTTTAGTATTGCCCAATGAGCACATGGCTCATGGTGCTGGAATCCCAGGTTAAAGTTCCATCTACTCAGTCACTTTGTCCAATGGCTACTTTGTCCCTGACAACTCATGTTATTGGTTTGTTCATCATGGCTTTTTGTGCCTATTCCTACATTGAATACATTCATGTACAAGCTCCTCCATGAGCCTTAAAGCCCGGTTGCATACAATTCCCTTATCCTTCAGGAAGTTTAATTTCCCTTTCCATTATCCTTGAGTTTAAGGAAAAACTTAAGGAATATTCGTATATGCAACAATCCTCAAATTAAGGGTGTCCTTAAGGGGAAATATTTAAGTAAATCCTCAAATCTTTCCATAAAGATGCTTTATGCAACTGGGCCTAATACTATAAGACGATGGAGGGAGCTAGAGGGAGGGGTTGGTCGAGGAGGGGGAGAAACAAAAAGCTACCTTCAAAAATAAAGAATGACAACCCTGCATCCAGACATGGTGGAGTCTCCGCTCTGAGTCTGCGAAGGTCAGTGGTTTGAACCCCGGCCTAGTCATACCAAAAACTTTAAAAATGGTACGCACAGCTTCCTTGATTGATGCTCAGCATTTAAAAAGGACAGCGCATGGACAAACGATCATAGGTTGGCAACACTAGAGTGTTTATGGGCCTAGAGGCATCCTCCTGTGCTGAAGTTCCTTGAAAGCTAACTCATATAATGAACACATTTGCGCACAAGTTGCTGTTTTTTAATGCAAGGACTAACCTGTGTCCTGCCATCGGTCATCTTCTTCTGAGATGTGCTGTACGCGTTTACCACTCCCCAGGAAAACACCATCGCTCGCAGGAGGGCAGCTCGGGTCTGTGTAGACCAAGGCCCAATGGGCCTCCAGCTTTGCTAGTATTCGAAGCTGGAGGTAGACAAAAGGACAACAACAAAGACTGGTTAAAAACAGTTGTTTAGCCCATGCCAGAAAAAAAAGGAAAAAAGGTATTCGTAAAAAATAGAATTCCTGCAATGGTATTCAATTCACATTTACTCGAGTGGTGTGCTCATGTGCAAATCATCAATGGGAATCGCACACCGTGTGCATCTTACCTTAAATAGCAGCGGGGCATAGCCTGTCTTTAGCAGAACGATGCGACCGGTCAAATTTACAATGCGCGACATGTTGAGGTCAGAGTCACGCCCGTACCAGACGTTTATTACCTCGGCCTGCACAGGAGCGAAGGAGAGCCACAAATCAGCGGGGATATCAACAAGCCATAGACAGGCCTTCAATGGGCCCCGATTGCTCAGGTATACAAAATGGAACATGTGTTGGGGGTTTAAAACAGCTCTTTGCTAAACCGGTAGAAATACGGTAGATTATTTGGGCAGACTACCAATGAAGGAACTCTTTTCTGCCTGCATTTTGAATCCCTAGGTTTAATTATTTTCAAAATGCTGTGACACCATTACGTAATCAAAGCACAGGCACTTGAAACATTATTTCTTAATAGGAAGGTTAAAAACAGAAAGTTTCAGTAATAACACATATATATAATTTGCTAGCCATGCACACATTGGACAAATGGATAGAGCATGTGATATCATTCCACTCTATCATCGACCTTTGGATCAGTAACCCCACCTCAATTCCAATTTCATGAGATATGTATGTATGGCCCCCCCAACTGCCAACTGCGGTGGAGGAGTTGGTGGATGGTGAGGGGCACTGGTTCCAGTAGCTTAACACCGTCACGATAGTAGGTTGGGCAGGTTAGCCTACAGGTATGCACATTCGCCTCTGAGCTGTGTAGCCTGGATTTGAATCCAGACTCAGATACAGATTATAGCCTGGTGTTGGCTTAGCGGTTAGGGTGCCGCTGAATTAACGAATTAACGCTGAATTAACGCCAGGAGGGTTGACTCAGCCTGTCATCCTTTCGAGGTCCACAAATTGAGTACCAGTTCACTGGTAATTCCCTGTGTGTCGCAAGAGGCGACTAACAGGTTGGTGGCAGGAAGGGCATCCGGCCATAAAACATGGCTTCAAAAAGGGGACCACGGTGACCAAAAAAGGCCAACCCCTGCTCTGCGGGGCAAAATGGCCTCAAAAGGTGGTTCTGTTCTGTTACTCAGATACAGACTCTCATCCTGGTATTTTACAAGTAAGGTGAGGCCTCAATGTGTGTGCCGTCCCTCGGATGGATGTCAAACCGAGAGTCTCGTCCGCCAGCATTAGTTAGTGGACGTTAAAGATGCCACGGTGTACTTCGCAAGGAGTAGGTGAGTTATCTTGAACACACCGAACAAATTCCAAAATCATGCTCTGTCCTATACACGGGGCACTGCAGCAACAGCACAGCTGTGAGTATCAAAGGAATATATTTCAATAAAACAACGAATTAATTGTTGTCCCCAATTTCGGGGGTTACACAATCTTCAAGGTCTTCTAACAAATGGGTGGATGGAATTTGAGGGAAGAAAAAAAAATAGGTTCATTTCAACTTTGTGAGGGAATAGTTTTATTTTAAATCAAATAATTTGAACTTTGAAAAAGTGCTTCAGAATGGATTTGAAAACTACTTCACAAAATGTAATGGGACTCTAGATATATCAGGGAAGAGCATTCCACTTCCCACAGGACCCAATGGGAAATTAGTCAAACACTCGAGCAAGGTCAATTTATAAATGTTCCCATGATGCAACTCAAATAACTTATTCTTTCTTCAACGCCACACCTGAAGTTAAAATGGAAATCTCCGCATTCCACAAAAGTCACCCTGACTGCAAACCAGGACAGTCACACCAAATCAACCACACTGTTCTCATCGAAACTGGTGAGTGCTTTTCGGCAGCACACTTTCCCAAGGTAAAGGAAGTGATCGAGATGAAGGTGATGGAGTAGAAGGTCCATTTGACTTGCCTGAAGTGAAGGCAATAGAGTGCGGGGTCCTTTTGACTCCATAACGTACTTTCAACATATTAGTTAAAAATCTAGAGCTTATGTTAAAAATCATAAAAAATCTAGAGCTTATGTGAAAAATCATAAAAAATCTAGAGCTTATGTTAAAAATCATAAAAAATCTAGAGCTTATGTTAAAAATCATAAAAAATGTAGAGCTTATGTTAAAAATCATAAAAAATCTAGAGCTTATGTTAAAAATCATAAAAAATCTAGAGCTTATGTTAAAAATCAAAAATAATCTAGAGCTTATGTTAAAAATCATAAAAAATCTAGAGCTTATGTTAAAAATCATAAAAAATCTAGAGCTTATGTTAAAAATCATAAAAAATCTAGAGCTTATGTTAAAAATCAAAAATAATCTAGAGCTTATGTTAAAAATCATAAAAAATCTAGAGCTTATGTTAAAAATCATAAAAAATCTAGAGCTTATGTTAAAAATCATAAAAAATGTAGAGCTTATGTTAAAAATCATAAAAAATCTAGAGCTTATGTTAAAAATCATAAAAAATCTAGAGCTTATGTTAAAAATCATAAAAAATGTAGAGCTTATGTTAAAAATCATAAAAAATCTAGAGCTTATGTTAAAAATCAAAAATAATCTAGAGCTTATGTTAAAAATCATAAAAAATCTAGAGCTTATGGTAAAAATCATAAAAAATGTAGAGCTTATATTAAAAATCATAAAAAATCTAGAGCTTATGTTAAAAATCATAAAAAATCTAGAGCTTATGTTAAAAATCATAAAAATCTAGAGCTTATGTTAAAAATCATAAAAAAATCTAGAGCTTATGTTAAATATCATAAAAAATCTAGAGCTTATGTTAAAAATCATAAAAAATCTAGAGCTTATGTTAAAAATCATAAAAAATCTAGAGCTTATGTTAAAAATCATAAAAAAATCTAGAGCTTATGTTAAAAATCATAAAAAATCTAGAGCTTATGTCAAAAATCATAAAAAATCTAGAGCTTATGTTAAAAATCAAAAATAATCTAGAGCTTATGTTAAAAATCATAAAAAATCTAGAGCTTATGGTAAAAATCATAAAAAATCTACAGCTTATGTTAAAAATCATAAAAAATCTAGAGCTTATATTAAAAATCATAAAAAATCTAGAGCTTATGTCAAAAATCATAAAAAATCTAGAGCTTATGTTAAAAATCAAAAATAATCTAGAGCTTATGTTAAAAATCATAAAAAATCTAGAGCTTATGGTAAAAATCATAAAAAATGTAGAGCTTATATTAAAAATCATAAAAAATCTAGAGCTTATGTTAAAAATCATAAAAAATCTAGAGCTTATGTTAAAAATCATAAAAAATCTAGAGCTTATGTTAAAAATCATAAAAAAATCTAGAGCTTATGTTAAAAATCATAAAAAATCTAGAGCTTATGTTAAAAATCATAAAAAATCTAGAGCTTATGTTAAAAATCATAAAAAATCTAGAGCTTATGTTAAAAATCATAAAAAAATCTAGAGCTTATGTTAAAAATCATAAAAAATCTAGAGCTTATGTTAAAAATCATAAAAAATCTAGAGCTTATGTTAAAAATCATAAAAAATCTAGAGCTTATGTTAAAAATCATAAAAAATCTAGAGCTTATGTTAAAAATCATAAAAAATCTACAGCTTATGTTAAAAATCATAAAAAATCTAGAGCTTATGTTAAAAATCAAAAAAAATCTAGAGCTTATGTTAAAAATCATAAAAAATCTAGAGCTTATGTTAAAAATCATAAAAAAATGTAGAGCTCATGTTAAAAATCATAAAAAATCTAGAGCTTATGTTAAAAATCATAAAAAATCTAGAGCTTATGTTAAAAATCATAAAAAATCTAGAGCTTATGTTAAAAATCATAAAAAATCTAGAGCTTATATTAAAAATCATAAAAAATCTAGAGCTTATGTTAAAAATCATAAAAAATCTAGAGCTTATGTTAAAAATCATAAAAATCTAGAGCTTATGTTAAAAATCATAAAAAAATCTAGAGCTTATGTTAAAAATCATAAAAAATCTAGAGCTTATGTTAAAAATCATAAAAAATCTAGAGCTTATGTTAAAAATCATAAAAAATCTAGAGCTTATGTTAAAAATCATTAAAAAATCTAGAGCTTATGTTAAAAATCATAAAAAATCTAGAGCTTATGTTAAAAATCATAAAAAATCTAGAGCTTATGTTAAAAATCAAAAAAAATCTAGAGCTTATGTTAAAAATCATAAAAAATCTAGAGCTTATGTTAAAAATCATAAAAAAATGTAGAGCTCATGTTAAAAATCATAAAAAATCTAGAGCTTATGTTAAAAATCATAAAAAATCTAGAGCTTATGTTAAAAATCATAAGAAAATCTAGAGCTTATGGTAAAAATCATAAAAAATCTCGAGCTTATGTTAAAAATCATTAAAAATCTACAGCTTATGTTAAAAATCATAAAAGAAATCTAGAGCTTATGTTAAAAATCATAAAAAATCTAGAACTTATGTTAAAAATCATAAAAAATCGAGAGCTTATGTTGAAAATCATAAAAAATCTAGAGCTCATGTTAAAAATCATAAAAAATCTAGAGCTTTTGCCTCTAGATTTTTAACAGGTATGTTGATATAAACATGAAAAATAATACTTTCTGGCTACCCAGTGCAAGGAAGAATATTATTATTTTTTGCATACAGACTCGAGGTTCATGGAAGACCTGGAACACTGAACGGAGCAGGACATAACTGGACAAAAGGAATAGTACAGGGGGCGGGAGTGGGGGTGACACCAACAGCTGGGTTGTAGGACAAGATAAATGGAGACTTTGACAAATAATGGGTGTGGGGAGGAATCGGAGGCAGGAAGGGACACGGGGGGGGGGGGGGGGGGGGGGGGTAGGGGGAGGGTGGACAAATTGCACACAGAAGGAAACTGTCAGGAAGGAAAAAACTGGAAACTTGGTAGGGGGAGGGCTTCGGGAGAGATTTAGGGGGTTGAAGAGGGCAGCAAAGATCATGGTTTTGGATTGGGGACAATCTGAGACAGTGGTGAACAGAACAGAATTTGCTCGGCTTTCAAGCGCTCGGTGTTGCTCGGCCTTCAAGCGCTCGGTGTTGCTCGGCCTTCAAGCGCTCGGTGTTGCTCGGCCTTCAAGGGCTCGGCGTTGCGCGGCCTTCAAGCGCTCGGTGTTGCTCGGCCTTCAAGCGCTCGGTGTTGCTCGGCCGTCAAGGGCTCGGCGTTGCTCGGCCTTCAAGCGCTCGGTGTTGCTCGGCCTTCAAGGGCTCGGTGTTGCTTGGCCTTCAAGGGCTCGGCGTTGCTCGGCTTTCAAGCGCTCGGTGTTGCTCGGCCTTCAAGGGCTCGGCGTTGCTCGGCTTTCAAGCGCTCGGTGTTGCTCGGCCTTCAAGGGCTCGGCGTTGCTCGGCTTTCAAGCGCTCGGTGTTGCTCGGCCTTCACGGGCTCGGTGTTGCTCGGCTTTCAAGGGCTCGGTGTTGCTCGGCTTTCAAGCGCTCGGTGTTGCTCGGCCTTCAAGGGCTCGGCGTTGCTCGGCCTTCAAGGGCTCGGCGTTGCTCGGCCTTCAAGCGCTCGGCGTTGCTCGGATTTCAAGCGCTCGGTGTTGCTCGGCCTTCAAGGGCTCGGTGTTGCTCGGCTTTCAAGGGCTCGGTGTTGCTCGGCTTTCAAGGGCTCGGTGATGCTCGGCTTTCAAGCGCTCGGTGTTGCTCGGCCTTCAAGGGCTCGGTGTTGCTCGGCTTTCAAGCGCTCGGCGTTGCTCGGCTTTAAAGGGCTCAGCGTTGCTCGGCCTTCAAGGGCTCGGCGTTGCTCAGCCTGCAATGGCTCGGCGTTGCTCGGCCTTCAAGGGCTCGGCGTTGCTCGGCCTGCAATGGCTCGGCGTTGCTCGGCCTGCAATGGCTCGGCGTTGCTCGGCCTGCAATGGCTCGGCGTTGCTCGGCCTTCAAGGGCTCGGCGTTGCTCGGACTGCAATGGCTCGGCGTTGCTCGGACTGCAATGGCTCGGCGTTGCTCGGCCTGCAAGGGCTCGGGCGTTGCTCGACCTGCAATGGCTCGGCGTTGCTCGGCCTTCAAGGGCTCGGCGTTGCTCGGCCTGCAAGTGCTCGGCGTTGCTCGGACTGCAATGGCTCGGCCTTCAAGGGCTCGGCGTTGCTCGGCCTGCAAGGGCTCAGCGTTGCTCAGCCTGCAATGGCTCGGCGTTGCTCGGCCTTCAAGGGCTCGGCGTTGCTCGGCCTGCAAGGGCTCGGCGTTGCTCGGCCTGCAATGGCTCGGCGTTGCTCGGCCTTCAAGGGCTCAGCGTTCAAGGGCTCGGCGTTGCTCGGCCTGCAATGGCTCGGCGTTGCTCAGCCTTCAATGGCTCGGCGTTGCTCGGCCTTCAAGGGCTCGGCGTTGCTCGGCCTTCAAGGGCTCGGCGTTGCTCGGCCTTCAAGGGCTCGGGGTTGCTCGGCTTTCAAGCGCTCATCATTGCTCATCCTTCAAGGGCTCGGCGTTGCTCGGCCTTCAAGGGCTCGGCGTTGCTCGGCCTTCAAGGGCTCGGCGTTGCTCGGCCTTCAAGGGCTCGGCGTTGCTCTGCTTTCAAGCGCTCGGGGTTGCTCGGCTTTCAAGCGCTCATCGTTGCTCGGCCTTCAAGGGCTCGGCGTTGCTCGGCTTTCAAGGGCTCGGCGTTGCTCGGCCTTCAAGGGCTCGGCGTTGCTCGGCCTGCAAGGGCTCGGCGTTGCTCGGACTGCAATGGCTCGGCATTGCTCGGCCTTCAAGGGCTCGGCGTTGCCCGGCCTGCAAGGGCTCGGCGTTGCTCGGCCTGCAATGGCTAGGCGTTGCTCGGCCTGCAATGGCTCGGCGTTGCTCGGCCTTGCTCGGCCTGCAAGGGCTCGGCGTTGCTCAGACTGCAATGGCTCGGCGTTGCTCGGCAATCAAGGGCTCGGCGTTGCTCGGCCTTCAAGGGCTCGGCGTTGCTCGGCCTTCAAGGGCTCGGCGTGCAATGGCTCGGCGTTCAAGTGCTCGGCGTTGCTCGGCCTGCAATGGCTCAGCATTGCTCGGCCTTCAATGGCTCGGCGTTGCTCGGCGTTCAAGGGCTCGGCGTTCAAGGGCTCGGCGTTCAAGGGCTCGGCGTTCAAGGGCTCGGCGTTCAAGGGCTCGGCGTTCAAGGGCTCGGCGTTGCTCTGCTTTCAAGCGCTCGGGGTTGCTCGGCTTTCAAGCGCTCATCGTTGCTCGTCCTTCAAGGTCTCGGCGTTGCTCGGCCTTCAAGGGCTCGGCGTTGCTCTGCTTTCAAGCGCTCGGGGTTGCTCTGCTTTCAAGCGCTCGGCGTTGCTCGGCTTTCAAGCGCTCGGTGTTGCTCGGCTTTCAAGCGCTCGGTGTTGCTCGTCTTTCAAGCGCTCGGTGTTGTTCGGCCTTCAAGCGCTCGGCGTTGCTCGGCCTTCAAGGGCTCGGCGTTGCTCGGCCTTCAAGCGCTCGGTGTTGCTCGGCCTTCAAGGGCTCGGCGTTGCTCGGCTTTCAAGCGCTCGGCGTTGCTCGGCTTTCAAGCGCTCGGCGTTGCTCGGCTTTCAAGCACTCGGCGTTGCTCGGCTTTCAAGCGCTCGGCGTTGCTCGGCTTTCAAGGGCTCGGCATTGCTCAGCCTGCAATGGCTCGGCCTTCAAGGGCTCGGCATTGCTCGGCCTTCAAGGGCTCGGCGTTGCTCGGCCTGCAAGGGCTCGGCGTTGCTCGGACTGCAATGGCTCTGCGTTGCTCGGACTGCAAGGGCTCGGCGTTGCTCGGCCTGCAATGGCTCGGCGTTGCTCGGCCTGCAATGGCTCGGCGTTGCTCGGCCTTCAAGGGCTCGGCGTTGCTCGGCCTGCAAGGGCTCGGCATTGCTCGGCCTTCAACGGCTCGGCGTTCCTCGGCCTGCAAGGGCTCGGCGTTGCTCGGCCTGCAATGGCTCGGCGTTGCTCGGCCTGCAAGGGCTCAGCGTTGCTCGGCCTGCAATGGCTCGGCGTTGCTCGGCCTTCAAGGGCTCAGCGTTCAAGGGCTCGGCGTTGTCCGCCTGCAATGGCTCGGCGTTCCTCGGCCTGCAAGGGCTCGGCGTTGCTCGGCCTGCAATGGCTCGGCGTTGCTCGGCCTGCAAGGGCTCGGCGTTGGTCGGCCTGCAATGGCTCGGCGTTGCTCGGCCTTCAAGGGCTCAGCGTTCAAGGGCTCGGCGTTGCTCGGCGTTGCTCGGCCTTCAATGGCTCGGCGTTGCTCGGCCTTCAAGGGCTCGGCGTTGCTCGGCCTTCAAGGGCTCGGCGTTGCTCGGCCTTCAAGGGCTTGGCGTTGCTCGTCCTTCAAGGGCTCGGCGTTGCTCGGCCTTCAAGGGCTCGGCTTTGCTCGGCCTTCAAGGGCTCGGCGTTGCTCTGCTTTCAAGCGCTCGGGGTTGCTCGGCTTTCAAGCGCTCATCGTTGCTCGGCCTTCAAGGGCTCGGCGTTGCTCGGCTTTCAAGGGCTCGGCGTTGCTCGGCCTTCAAGGGCTCGTCGTTGCTCGGCCTTCAAGGGCTCGGCGTTGCTCGGCCTGCAAGGGCTCGGCGTTGCTCGGACTGCAATGGCTCGGCGTTGGTCGGCCTGCAAGGGCTCGGCGTTGCTCGGACTGCAATGGCTCGGCGTTGCTCGGCCTTCAAGGGCTCGGCGTTGCTCGGCCTGCAAGGGCTCGGCTTTGCTCGGCCTGCAATGGCTCGGCGTTGCTCGGCGTTCAAGGGCTCGGCGTTGCTCGGCCTGTAATGGCTTGGCGTTGCTCGGCCTTCAAGGGCTCGGCGTTGCTCGGCCTTCAAGGGCTCGGCGTTGCTCTGCTTTCAAGCGCTCGGGGTTGCTCGGCTTTCAAGGGCTCGGCGTTCAAGGGCTCGGGGTTCAAGGGCTCGGCGTTGCTCTGCTTTCAAGCGCTCGGGGTTGCTCGGCTTTCAAGCGCTCATCGTTGCTCGGCCTTCAAGGGCTCGGCTTTCAAGGGCTCGGCGTTGCTCGGCCTTCAAGGGCTCGGCGTTCAAGGGCTCGGGGTTCAAGGGCTCGGCGTTGCTCTGCTTTCAAGCGCTCGGGGTTGCTCGGCTTTCAAGCGCTCATCGTTGCTCGGCCTTCAAGGGCTCGGCGTTGCTCGGCCTTCAAGGGCTCGGCGTTACTCGGCCTTCAAGGGCTCGGCGTTGCTCGGCCTTCAAGGGCTCGTCGTTGCTCGGCCTTCAAGGGCTCGTCGTTGCTCGGCCTTCAAGGGCTCGTCGTTGCTCGGCCTTCAAGGGCTCGGCGTTGATCGGCCTTCAAGGGCTCGGCGTTGCTCGGCCTTCAAGGGCTCGGCGTTGCTTGACCTTCAATGGCTCGGCGTTGCTCGGCCTTCAAGGGCTCGGCGTTGCTCGGCCTTCAAGGGCTCAGAGTTGCTCGGCCTTCAAGGGCTCGGCATTGCTCGGCCTTCAAGGGCTCGTCGTTTCTCGGCTTTCAAGGGCTCGGAGTTGCTCGGCCTTCAAAGGCTCGGCGTTGCTCAGCCTTCAAGGGCTCGGCCTTCAAGGGCTCATCGTTGCTTGGCCTTCAAGGGCTCGGCGTTGCTCGGCCTTCAAGGGCTCGTCGTTGCTCGGCTTTCAAGGGCTCGGAGTTGCTCGGCCTTCAAGGGTTCGGCGTTGCTCAGCCTTCAAGGGCTCGGCGTTGCTCAGCCTTCAAGGGCTCGTCGTTGCTGGGCCTTCAAGGGCTCGGCGTTGCCCGGCTTTCAAGGGCTCGGAGTTGCTCGGCCTTCAAGGGCTCGGCGTTGCTCGGCCTTCAAGGGCTCGGCGTTGCTTGGACTTCAAGGGCTCGGCGTTGCTCGGCCTTCAAGGGCTCGTCGTTGCTCGGCCTTCAAGGACTCGGCGTTGCTCGGCCTTCAAGGGCTCGGCGTTGCTTGGCCTTCAAGGGCTCGGCGTTGCTTGGCCTTCAGGGGCTCGGCGTTGCTCATCTTTCAAGGCCTCGGCGTTGTTCGTCTTTCAAGGGCTCGGCGTTGCTCGGCCTTCAAAGGCTCGGCGTTGCTCGGCCTTCGAAGGCTCGGCGTTGCTCGGCCTTCAAAGGCTCGGCGTTGCTCATCTTTCAAGGGCTCGGCGTTGCTCATCTTGCAAGGGCTCGGGGTTGTTCGTCTTGTTAGGGCTCGGGGTTGTTCGTCTTGCAAGGGCTCGGCGTTGTTCGTCTCTCAAGGGCTCGGCGTTGTTCGGCCTTCAAAGGCTCGGCGTTGCTCGGCTTGCTGACAAAAAGACCCCTCATTGTGGTAAAGAGAGATTCAATCAATTAGAGGCCTATCCTGGGATTTGTGATGATCGTTATGATTATGCTGACATTTCAGCATAAAAAAACAAAAAAACAAAAACCACGTTACCAACACAGACGCAGCAATTCCAACCACTTGTATGATGTGTTAACAGCAGGATGGCATTTTCCTTTGGGCATCGTTACATCTGAACTGCTGGACCTCCTGGGTAGAGACAACTAAGGTGAGTGATTTTTGCCTTTTAAGCCTGACCAATAAGACAGCTCCTTTCAGCTAGATGTTAGGTTGGGTATGCCGATGTCTGCTGATACCTCAGGGAGATGGATGCCCCTGCCTTGCATAACCCCAGGTCACCTGTGGGCAAGGTGTTGTAAATGTCAGCCCCCCTTACCAGGGTAACGGTCTTCAGCCATGCGGTTTAAATGGCAGATGGCTCTGCACATCTGGTGGATGAGACTCCAGTCGACTCCAACAGAACGGGCGGAAGAGGGTAAATTCCCCAACGGCCAGCAGAGGGACGGAGAGGAGTGGCGACCCCCGTCTATACCACACACTTCCTCGTGTATACCAGCCATAGAAAGGCAATGTAATGGCAAACACGCCATCATTGCCCAAGGAGACTCGACATCATCACATCATCAGCTAGATGTACACAGTAATCATATCAGCTACTTTGCCAAATGTGTGTGCACTGTATGTCCAGTCCAATTTGCCATTTTGTCTGGTATTTGGCCTGCAAAATTTCACAAACATTTCTTCCACACAAACATTGCACATTGAGGGAAAAAGAAATTTGATACAATATGAAGAACCACATAGACTGGAAAAAATTATCATTTTAACCCTGACCACCATGACAAAACTGCCATATTGAAAAAGGTAGGTATGATCAAAACTCCAACTGACAACCACATTTGTCCATCGACCTGTCTCCTTCAGCATGCTCGGAAAGATGCTTTTAAATTTATTTAATGCAAGTGTGAGGCTCATGGAAAACAACAACAACAACACAACAGGCATTTTAAGGCCATTTTCCCTGCTAGAGCGGGGGTTAGCCTTGCGGTCCCCATGCCAATCTTCTCCATTTTGCCCCATTTTCTTCATCTCTCCCTGTTAACCCCCTTGCCCGCATTTCATCTTCGACCACCTTCAGCCAAGTTTTTCTCGGTCTTCCCCGTCCTCTACTTCCTTCTACATTCATTTCCATCACTCTTCTCAACCAGTCACTTTCATCCTTCCTCAACACATGACCAAACCATCTCAACCTGTTTCTCTTCACAGCATCCGTCACAGGCTCTATTCCCATCATCTTTCGCAATTCATCATCTCTCTCAACGATTCTCCACACATCCACCGAACCATTCGCATTTCCACCCTTTCCAGCCTTCGTTGCTGCTCTACATTCATGACCCATGTCTCGCTCCCATAAATCATAACACTTCTCACACATGCAGCATACACCTTTCCCTTCAGCTTCAACGACATTCCCCTCCTCATCAGCACGCCACTCAGTTCCCAAAACTTCTTCCATGCACATCTCACTCTAGCCACCGTTGCCGTGTCTGATCCACCTTCTCCATTCAGCATGTCTCCGAGGCAGCAAAATGTTTTCACACCTTCCAGCTTCACGCCGTCTCCAAGATCCAACTCAACATTTCCTCCATCTGCAGCTCCCTCTGTGCACACCTTACATTTGAATGTAGCTGCCACACTGGTTAATGACCCTCTCAGACCACTACATTTTTGATGAACCCACTCAGCGCACATTGTACATTGAATTGAGTTCACTCCGACACCCTTCCTGCACACAGCACATGGCCACTTCCCAGTTCTTTCCACCTCACCACATGCTTTACCACTTGCCATCACCTTCGTCTTTCCGATATTCACCTTCAGACCTTTTGTCTCCATACATTCCTTCCACGTGTTCATCTTTTCCTTCAGTCCATCCATACTTTCCGCAATCAACACCAGATCATCTGCAAACAACAACTCCCACGGTAAACCCTCCTTTACATTCTGAGCCAGCACTTCCATCACAGCTACAAATAGTAGTGGACTTAGTACCGACCCCTGATGCACTCCCACCTTCACCTCAAACTCACCACTGTTCCCGTCCTTCGTCCTTACAGCTGCGCACGCTCTTTTGTACATTGCCATCACTGCTCTGATCAACCATTCCTCCACTCCTAACTTCCTCAATGCCCATGTCAATACTTCGCATGGTACCCTATCGAATGCTTTCTCCAGATCAACAAACCCAAGAAACAACTTCTTCCTCTTCTCCATGTACTTCTCCTGCAACTGCCTCACAATAAAGAGCGCGTCTGTCGTTCCTCTTCCTGACATAAATCCAAACTGCTTTCGTCGATCTTCACCTTCTTCCTTATCCTCCTCTCCAACACCCTTTCCAATACCTTCATTCCATGCTCCAATAACTTTATCGCTCGGTACGAGCCACACTCTAGAGGGTCACCTTTCCCCTTGTATAGAGGGACGAGGGTACTCAGTTCCCAATCCACTGGAATGCGGCCTTCTTTCACCACCAGATTACAGATCTCTGTCATTCTCTTCACACCCCAACTTCCTGCTGCCTTCAACATATCTCCCACAACTCCCGTCAGCCCTCCCGCTTTTCTACTCTTCATTGCTTTTATCGCTTCCTCAACTTCCTTCTCAGTTATCTTCTCTGCCGGTCCTAAAACTGGGTTACTCTCTATGTTGCCATCCCATTCATTCTCTGTATTCAACAGCATTTCCATATATCTTTTCCATCTTCCTTTAATTCCATCTGGGTCCACAACGATTTGTCCCACTTCATCCTTCAAGCAACTCACCCCCATCACATCACACCTCTCTTTCGCTATCTGCTTTGCAATCCTGAATACCGCTCTCTGACCCTCTTCCGAATCCAAGCGTTCTCCGAACATTTTCCTACATGTCTCCTGCGCCTTTGCTACTTCTTTCTTTGCAGCCTTCTTGGCTGCCTTATAACTTTCATGCTCTGCTTTTTCTGCTCCCGTACCCTTCGCCTTCTGCCACTCCTTGAACTTCTTCCTCTTCTCGTCAATCCTCTTTCCAACTTCATCATCCCACCACCATGTTTCCGAGTGCCTCGGTGGTCCTTTTGTCCATCCACATACCTCACCAACGGCTCCCAACAGACTATCTTTCATTGACATCCAACCACGTTCAAGCTCAACCACATCATCCTCGACCCTACTCAGCCTCTCTTTGAATGACTCCCTTACTGTCACCTGTTTCAACCTCCACACCTTCATTCTCGGTTGGTACTTCACCCGCCGAGCTCTCCTCGCACCTTTCACCCTTATGTCGCAGACAACCAAGTGGTGCTGTGAAACAGCCTCCTCCCCCGGGATCACCTTTGTGTCCCGGAGGTGCCCCGGAGGCTCATGGAAAAGCAACGTTAAATTAACAGTGGGGCGATGGGCAACAATTTGGCACAAGTAGCAATGGGATAAACGAACAGGAAAGGGAGAGAAGTGGAAACATGAGACGAAACACAGAAATAAGAAAGTAAGAGGGTTGGGTTAGATAGAGGTAAGTGGGTATAATAAGGATCATGGGTCAGGATTAGGAGCCGGGTGGGCATGAGATGACGGAACACTGCCAGCTTGAAATCCTGGATGGAAGAATGAGATAGAACAGATTCTGGAAGGTCGTTAGTTCCATAGAGGGAGCAATGCTCGAGAATAGACAGTAGAAAACAAAGAGACCACCGACCTGCCTGCGAGTCCAATAATGTCGAGAGCGTTAGATTCAACAGAGTAAAGGAGAGACAGATACTGGAGTGCTGGTGATTGCCCAGGTGAGCTCTGTGGCCTTGCTGCAATCATGTAGTCGACATGCTTAGCCGAATGCATGTGTTGCAGCATTGTTCATCATATGGGAATTTGTCATTGGATTTGCAAAAGTCATTACCTCCGTCACCCTAGGTGGATGCAGGTTGTATTTTTGCCCGTGTATGTTTGTCTGTGAGCAGGATATCTCAAAGAGTTGTGGACGTATTTGGACAGAATTTGATGGGCAGGTTGGGTGTGTGACAAGGAAGAATCGATTCGATTTTGGTGGAGATTCAAATACTAAACAAGAATAAGGCAATTTGATTTTGGTTCAGGTCCAGATCTAGATCCGGCTCATCAGTGGGATACAAAACGCAAAAGGTTCAGCCTGGCGAAGGTATGCGCTCTACCTAGTACCTTTCTAGATTGAACTATGCATGGGAGGAGAGCGCTTGGGGTGGTAACGATATCTGCGTCAAACACACCCTCTCCTCTATTTCATGCAAAAAGGGCATTTGATCTCCATCTTAAAAAAATTACTTCCATGCGTTTTCCACCGAGTCATTTAAACCCGATTTAAACCCATTTAAACCAATTTAAATCGGATTTAAACCCATTTAAACCCATTTTTCATCCTCAGCTCACAAAAACTTACTCCATTTGAAGCTCACCTTACACATTACCTGTAAGCTCTTATTGTTTACATCATGAATGGCTTGCACTGCTCGATGTATGTATGTATAGATAATTTTGGCCTGGTCATATCAACCATTAAATGTTGCATCCAAGATGATTGCCTGGTTTAACTCCATGCATTTGTTGCAGTCACCTGCTTCGCACCATTCACATATTGGTCATGGTGCTAACAAACGTGTTTGCAAACTTCAATACACAATTCGCAAGTTTTGTGTTTTTCACAATTTTACCACGATTTTACTCCCATCTAACCAATTCGAGTAAAACAAGGAGATGTAAACCAAAAATTGCACTTGATATGGCTGCATCTTCTTCAGTCGATTAGACGCTACAACCCCCATTGCCACCAACACCTATATTCAGTGTTTCCATTGAACTGATGATCCAAGAAAGGCGAAATTGTCTTTAGGCCGATGGCCAAAAAAAAAAAATTGATTATCTTATTATAATGGAGCAAACGTATATGGTTATGTATGCGACCAAATCGTCTTCTTCTTCAAATAAAATTATTAACACCCTCTTAATTAACCCTCTTAATTACGTTTAGACTACTGAGACACCTCAGACATTTGATGACTCTTTAAATTCCCCCAAGACCCTTAATACCACCAAGACCCCTGAAGACCCAAAATACCCTTAAAGGCCCAGAGGATCCCAAAGACCCAAAAAGACCAAAAGACCCCGAAGACCTAAAACCCCCCCGAAGACCCAAAAGACCCTGAAGACCCAAAACACCCCAAAGACACAAAACACCCTGAAGACACAAAACACCCCGAAGACCCAAAACAACCCGAAGAACCAAAAGACCAAAGACCAAAAGACCAAGAACCAAAAATACCCAGAAGACCCGAAATACCCCAAAGACACAAAAGACCCCAAAGACACAAAAGACCCCGAAGACCCAAAACACCCTGAAGACACAAAATACCCTTAAAGGCCCAGAGGATCCCGAAGACCCAAAAGACCCCAAAGACCCAAAAGACCCCGAAGACCTATAACCCCCCCGAAGTCCCAAAAGACCCAAAACACAAAGACCCAAATATCCTTAAAGACCCAGAGGAACCAAAAGACCCTTAAGACCCAAAAGACAACGAAGACCCAAAAGACCCCGAAGACCCTGAAGACCCCGAAGACCCAGAAGGACCAAAAGACCCCGAAGACCCAAAAGAACCAAAATACCCTAAAGACCCACAACACCCCGAATACCCAAAAGACTGAGAAGACGCAAAAGACCCCGAAGACCAAAAAGACCCCGAAGACCCAAAAGACCCTGGAGACCCAAAATATCCTGAAGACCCAAAATATCCTGAAGACTACAAATATCCTTAAAGACCCTGAAGACCCAAAACACCCCAAAGACCCAAAATACCTTTAAAGACTCAGAGGATCCAAAAGACCCTGAAGACCCAAAATACCTTTAAAGGCTCAGAGGATCCAAAAGACCCTGAAGACCCAAAACACCATGTAGACTCAAAAGACACTAAAATGGTCAAAGATGCCTATCCCTCTGAAACGACGAGTCACGCTAGTGATGGATAATGCAAGGTCGGTTATAAAATGAATATGAGCATTATGCAAAAGTCCCTGCTTTGTGAGATAATCATGGATTGTGTTCAAATGTCACAATCAAACTGATTGTACATTACAGGGTTCGGAAGGTCTCTCGTGGAAGTGTTTCCATATTCATCAGATGAGCACGACTCTCCAGAATTGAGAAAGCAGGACCATTCAGAGACAATCTCCCTTTCTTGCTTCAGCATCCTGCAGAGATATGGAGGGTCGTTGGAGAACGAATGTGAGGAAATCCGAAATATCCTCAATTTGCATAAAGGGAACACAAAAACAACCGCTTTAGCTCAGTGGGTCACCCGCCTTCTGCCACTCGGAGCGACACACTGGATCTCTGGTAGATCAATGCAATTTGCTTGTTTCTTGGACATTCCCGACGTGCTTACCAAAACTTGACCTTTCTTTGCTTGATCCTGAACCCCGGATGCTCGGTAATCTTGACGTCCTGCAGGCCAGCCTGTTCCCACTGCAGCCGCAGCCACTGCACCGTTTGGTGTTCGCTGCCCAGGAACTGACCACTGAAACAAGCAGGAACAGCCAAATAAGTCTCTCGGTTTTTTTTTGGTTTTTTTTTTGGAAGAAACACAGGGTGTATTTAGTGTCAAATGTACGTATTCACAAAACATATACAGTCATGGCCGTAAATATTGGCACCCTTGCACATTTTTACGATTTATTCATATTTCTTCCAGAAAATTGTGGAAATTAAAAAATATTTTGGGATCCACATATGTATTTCTTTGGTTTGCAGTGGAACAAAACAAAAGAGCTGAAAAAATTACTCAATCTTAGGTTATTCCACACAGAAATCCTAAAATGGCCCGGACAATATTATTGCCACCTTTTAGAAATCGTTAGAAATAAGTAGATTTCAAGCAGGTGATTTTCCTTTAATTTGGAATTGAACTCACCTGTGGTGAGTTGCAGGTGCCTGCAATATCAATATCACTCATTCAACCAGTTTCAATGGAGAAAAAGAGTCATTCTGCTGTTTTGTGCCACTGTGTGTACCGCAATGAGCATGCGAAAAGAAAGAAAACCAGAGAATTGTCTGAGGAGGTCAGACACAAGATTGTAGCCAAGAATGGACAATCTCAAGGCTACAAGTCCATCTCCAGAGACCTTGATGCTCCTGTGTCCACCGTACTCAATGTTATCACAAAGTTTAAGGCCCATGGCACTGCAGCCAACCTCCCTGGATGTGGCGGGCCACAAGAGGAAACATGATTGAAGATTGCAGCGAAGGATTATTCGAATGGTGAAGAAGGCATCTCGATCAATTGCCAAATAGATTCAAGCTGACCTTCAGACACAAGGTATGACAGTTTCAACTCGCAGCATCAGTGGCCAACTCAATGAAAGGGTTGCTATGGTAAGAGACCTTGGGGGACCCCACTGATGAGAGAGAATCCCAAAACACACCTGAACAAGCCAAAATCCTTCTGGGAAAATGTCCTGTGGACAGATGAGACCAAATTAGAGCTTGTTGCTGAAGCACATCATCTCTATGTTTACAGAAAACAAAATGAAGCCTTCAAAGAAAAGAACACCTTCCCTAAAGTCAAACATGGAGGAGGTTCAGTGATGTTTTGGGGTTGCTGTGCTGCCTCTGGCACTGGGTGCCTTGAAGGTGTGCATGGCATCATGAAATCAGGAGATTACCAAGACATTTTGGAGCACAATTTTCAACCCAGTGTTAGAAAGCTGGGTCTCCGTCGAAGGTCATGGGTCTTGCAGCAGGACAATGACCCCAAACACACTTCAAAAAGCACCCAGGAATGGTTCAAGACAAAACGCTGGACTGTTCTGAAGTGGCCTGCAATGAGTGGAGATCTAAATTCCATTGAACACCTGTGGGGAGATCTGAAAACAGCAGTTGGGAGAAGGCACCCTTCAAATCTGGGATAACTGGAGCAGTTTGCACAAGAAAAGTGGGCCAAGCTGCCAGTCGAGATGTGTATGAAGCTCATTCATGGCTGTAGGAAGTGCTTGACTGCAGTTATTTTGTCCAAAGTCTGTGCTACCAAATATTAAGTCTTGGGTGTCAATAATTTTGTCAATGCCATTTCTTTTCATTTTCTGATTTAAAAGGATATATTAAGTTCTAAATCAAAAACAAATGTTCTGTAATATTAATAGCGACATAAAGAATTGTGGAGACCAAATACTTTTGTCAATTTCAACTTATTTTTTGAGAAAATTGTGAGTTATTTGAAAAAAGTGTAAGGGTGCCAATATTTTTGGCCACGACTGTGTGTGTGTGTGTGTGTATATATATATATATATATATATATATATATATATATATATATATATATATATTATCATAATATATATATATATATATATATATATATATATATATTGTTGCGGATATGAGGATTGCATTTTTTTGATTGTGTTGTATTATATTGGAGATGGTGATGAACATTGTTGGATATGACCCCTCCTGCCTCCAGAGTTGTATAAAGGAAAAAAGGGCGTCTCGGTAATTAGTCCACAAGCATACACGTCAGCCAATCATAGAATACCCCTGTTCGATAGTTATATCTTATTCTGTGTTTTAGGGTAAGGCTGTGTCTCCCATTAATAGAAGTACTCCATTGCACCAAGTGAAAGAGATAGATTCCCTTCATTCCCATTCCCAAAACCTCCATTCCCCCTTTTCGTCAATTGCCAACTGCATTTTGGGCGGTTTTCCCTTCATCCGCCATTGACCACGAGGCAGGGTTGGGGAAGAAAGGCGGGTCCCCACCTCATCATAGAGGGGAGGAGTGAACCAGCCCTTGCCGACCAACCCAGAACGAGGGGCTGGCTTTAGAGGGCGGAGAGAGAACGTTTTGGGGAGGTTCGCAAAGGGTCAAGGGTGGGGCTTATATAACCCGAGGCAGAGGCCCCCGGAGAGAGTCGAGGAGGGAGGAGATCAGAAGACAGAAAGGCCTTGAGTTGGACTAAGCAAGAGAGGAAGTTGTTGGACTGGGTGGGACTAAGAAAGAGAGAGAAAGAGTCCTGAAGCTTGTGAGGGAAGGAGAGAGAACCCGTCACACCAACCCCCCACCAGCCGCGTTGGCTCCACCAAGCGTTCACCTCCACCAAGGCTCCACCAAGCTCCGCATTGGCTCCACCAAGCGTTCACCTCCACCAAAGCTCCACCAAGCTCCGCGTTGGCTCCACCAAGCGTTCACCTCCAGCCATCCACCTCCTGCGATTCCTGTCATCATTCCCCGCGTGAGTCTGTCTTTTGTTTGTTCTGTCCTGGGTTAATTAAGACTGTAGGTAAGCTAGTATTTGCACTGTGTCACCTGCGTCTTATGTGCTGTAAATAAACGTGACTGCTGTCTTTTTGCTTATGTGTGTAAATAGTAAATAAATTTAGTAGTATTTCCAAACCTTTCTTTGCCTTCGTCTTCCTCTTTGCATTCGTCGTTTTAGTCTTTTCCCTCATTGAGCAGCCGCGGTGCGATCCGGCCAACGTTTGGGTGGAATCGGGTTCTAATCGGGGAATAACTGTTCGGTCGCGGCAATACCAACCGCTCGGTAAAACAACATCTTTAACCGCGTCCGCAACAATATATATTGTTGCGTATCCCGGGTTCGTCGACGTACTAAGGGGGGTTTATGTCCTGCTCCTCCTCAAACTCCGGGTCCACTGAGGCCGCCGTCCACGACTAAGTTCGTGGTTGACGGATTGTTAAGCAATTCCGATCGCCAATCTCCCAGCCACGTGCCGAAGAGTTTTCTGGTCAATATTCCCAAATACCTTCAAGACACGTGACCGGAGAAACCGGGGATCGAACCCTCGCTTTCACACACCTTATTCAATTGCGTGCCGAACGGATTTGCACGGTGTGGAAAGCGGCGTTACCTGACGTGATTTATGAACCCGATTCGAGCCAAATTCGGTCTCGGATGATGCTCGGCCAATGGAGAAATGACGTTTCCGAACAGGTTGGAAAGTAATCAAATGTACAGCCTTTTATTTTGAAGGCACAGAGAATACACAAAAGATACAGCTTATCAAGTCTTACTTACTATAAACCCCACTGGCGCCTTCACACTCTGACACACTCACTCAGGGAATAGCACTCTGGTTAAGGGCGTACCGATGTACGTGCTGGGATTGCCTCGCAATTGGCCACGTGTTCTGGTGTGCGCAGTTCGGTCCTCACGTGCAGCCTGGACGAGGTCAGGTCCGAAGGACGAACCGCCACGCCGCCTTGAAGTCAGCACGGACAAACTTAGCACAGGTTGGACAAGCTGCCATGCAGGCAGACAAACTTCAGCTCAGGTGAGTCATGTAGAAAGCCAACGCTTGCAGGTCAGCCGGATGGCGCAAAAGATCGGTGAAGAAGCGATGGGTGTCGACAAAAACACAAAGGCTAAAAACGTGTCGTGGGAGATACGAAAAAGCAAGCGAGGTCTCGTCGTGGGCGTGGCGAAAAGGCAAGAGTTCAGAACAGGAGGTCGTAGCGCAGCAAAATCCGATAAGCAAAGAGAGATGTCGTCCTGTGCGCTGCGAAATCCAAGAGCACGGACAAACTTAGCCATTATCACAGAATGATAATGCGCTGGACGGGGGTTTTATCAGACCCGCCCACGCCCTTCAAAATGTTCCACAGCCTCTCCATTGGCTCAGATTTGTCGCATGCTGGCCTTCAATCCTTCCTCCTTCTAGGAAGGTTTTAGTCCTCCTTCCTCCTTTCATTCAGGGCTCCGTCTTTGGCCACGCCTTCCTGCACATCTAAATGGCTTCCCTTAACCAACGAAGGTTTGAAGAGTCCTGCCTAACTCAACGCATATTGGTCTTCATTACTACACAATGGGAAAGGGCTAATCTTTACATTCAATAAGACATAACTAACTACTGCATGCTACATGTTGTCGTGCAATTTTAACTATAGGGGGTTTGCCTTTATGGCACAACCGCAACAATATATATGTCACACAAACCTGATTACCAAAATATATATATATAAATATATATAACAGTACGTAAAGAGAAAGCTATTGCAAAAGCTGCAGTGTGGGTGTAAAGGATAGGATATACACATCTGAAAGTGTGAGAGAAAAGTGCGATACTTCCTAGATAATTAAAAGCTGTGAGAGTTAAGGCAGCTATTTGCCCTCATCACTTAGGGACACTTTTGTTCTTTCTGCCCTTGCCGTTTCAATCTCACCACGGAAAACCCCACGGGACCACGTACAGACACCTTGAAAGTGGCTATAAAAACTCAAGGCCTTCCGAATTTCTCCTTTGTCTCACCATCATTGCTTGCACTTCTTTTTATATCCTCGTTCCAGGCCTCGGGCCTTGCAAAATAACTAAGTCAGAAAACACTTTTACAACTTGCAATGGGGAGCTTGTCCTTCAAAGTTAATTTATCAAGGCCTTTCCCCCTACCCCTCAGCTTTTGCACCTTTTTTTTTTTTGAAGCCGGCAATCGATCAGATAAAAAGGACCAAGGGTAGGGCAGGTGCCCTTTGCCATTATTCTCAGCATGTGCCTCGACTAATTTTGGTCATGTTATGGCGAGGTGTACTTTGGGGAGCAGGACAAGGTTTGGTACATTTCCACACCTTTACCACTGCACATCGAATCATCCATCAGAGAAGGTGGCAGACCTGTTTGCTTGTGTTTTTTTTCTACAGCAGTGCCCAGTCGGTGAGTGGAAATGAAAACAGTCATCAAAAGCCTGACCACAAAGGCCCCTCATTAATAACAGTGATCACAGAATTGCAACACTCACCGAGAAGATGGGGGAGAGGGGAGGAAGAACACGATCACACAAACCTGATTACCAAAAGCGTTGGATGGGATTATCAACCAAGAGGTGAAACCCATCAAGCAGTAGGCCGTATTTGCAAGCGAATGAGATCGCTGACTTTATATAAACCTGAAACACAATTATGAACTCCAGATGAGCCTGTGATGGAATGATGTGAGAGTTGCGTGGTCGACTCAAAAATTGAAGCCGTTTGCTTTATGACTGTGTAGTGAGTACAGTTCAATGCAACGAGGGATAGAGTGTGTGCGTGCAAATACGCATGTATGTGCACACACTCATACAATACACACACACAAAGATGGATACAATTAGACCAGGTAGGTCTCCGTGTCACCTCCAGACACCCACCCCATGTGTGGAGATAGCAGCCAACAGCAACTTACACACACACACACACACACACACACACACACACACACACACACACACACACACACACACACACACACACACACACACACACACACACACACACACACACACACACACACACACACACACACACACATACACACACACACGAGTACAGGAAAATACAAAAAAGTTTGGACAGAGCAGGGATAGACAAAGAAGGCTCATTGGAATGGCTAAGAAGAGGTCAGCTCAACTGGCACGGCGAAGGAATTATAATGAACGCCCAAGGTCAGGGACACTAGACCATTGGGGTTAAAAATATGGTGGGACTGAGCCAGATGGACAAGTGTAGATTCTGCAAGACAGAAACAGAAAGTACTAGTCACCTTCTCTCAGGATGCAAAAAACTTTTGTCAGAATAACTTTACACACAACGGCACAACAAAGTATGCAAAGTGATTCATTGTCAAATCTGCAAAAATTTAAACATCCCAGTACCAGAAACTTCATGGAAACACGAACCAAGGACAATCATTGAAAATGAGGACGTCATGCTCACGTACGACCTGATGATTCCATCGAACTGAACATAGAAAACAAAGCATTGCGTCCGGACATTGTACTCGGGAACAAAAAGGAAAAGACAGCATTGATGATTGAGATTTCAGTACCCAGCGATTTTGGCCTAAACAACACAGAAATCAAGAAAATGACCAAATACTGATCAAAAATAAGGTCAAGACATCTTGGAAGCTGAAGAGCATCGAAATTGTACGAGTGATAATTGGAGCAACAGGAGTGATGAAGAAGAACTTCACTGTGATTTAAAAACCATCCCGGGAATATCACCACAAATGAAGTACAACTGGAGGCAATCTGGGTTTCGGTGACGATCCTGAAAAGATCCCTTGGAACAAAACTCGGAAAAGGTTGAACAGCTTGGTCCATGAACCGTGATCCCTTACCGAAGAGGAGGATACTTTGGGTTCTGGGAGGTCTCCGTTCCACCACATGAAACCCGCAAATGGAGATAACAACCAATGGCACACACATATACACACACGTTTTCTTCTTCTTCAAGATTTGAGTATGTGTGGCCTGTGTCAGTCATTGTCAAAAGTTACTCCGTGCCTAAAATGAATTGGACTTTCTGAGCCTCATGTTTCGGAATAAACCTCAAGCTGGTTGTGCTTTTCCCTTTTCTCCTTTGCTGTTGTCGCACCTTCAGCGACTATACTTTCAAAAAGGATTTGAACATGGCGGTCACAGCATTACTAAATCCGTGCAATCAGGTTCTGTTTCATAGGGCATTACGTCAATTATGGTGGCCTTCATTTTGAAACTACCAAACTCAACATGTTATTGCATTTCGGTACAAGTAACAGCAGAAAACTTGCAATGACAATAAAACAGCCATATGTGCCTCTTCGGCACCAAATTCAAGTCCCACAGGCCACAGCGAAGCCGGTGATTGGCCTTGCAGTACAAAGTGACACCAATACGTTTTCATTAGCATGAGAACTATCCTCGTCCTGCCTGCCATGGTTCTGCCAATGGCCTGTGGGACTTCACTGACAGACGGACACTGCCTTTTATTATTAAAGATGAGACCCCTCAACTGGTCTGGTACCAAGGGCAGGAACCACCTGCCACACAGGTTATTGCCACATTGATTCTGACTGCGGTTTGCCACACACAACATCACATCTGTGGTCTGTGGTCTACAGACAGATCTGGAAACGTAACTGGGGGGGGGGGGGGGGGGGGGGTTCTTGTATGGGATGCCCTCATCCCATACAAGAAACCACACAGTTTCTGGAGTTA
>NC_136273.1:72260000-72382500 GCF_964187855.1 Myxine glutinosa
CGTGTGTGTGTGTGTGTGTGTGTATGAGTGTATGCGTGTGTGTGTGTGTGTGTGTGTGTGTGTGTGTGTGTGTGTGTGTATGTGTGTACACTCACGTGAAAAAGTAAGTACACCCCATGTAAAGTTTTGACTTTTTCAACATATTTCAACATACAGCTATTTGATCTTCATTTCAACAATACTGATAGATAAAGGTGATATAATATAACAAATATCATGAAACATTTACATTTTGTAGTCAATTGTATAATTTAAATAAACATAAATGAAAATTTCACGTGTGGAAAAAGTAAGTACACCCTTACATTTATCACTACTTCAAATACCTAAAATTAGAATCAGGTGGACCAGCTCAGGTGCAAATGATTAGAACATCGTTAGAGAGGATCTTGGAGGAACCTGTCTTATTTAAACCTCAGACATTTCGTTTGGTTTGCTCTTTGTTGTTGAAGTGTGCGGCGTAACCATGCCAAATTCAAAAGAGCTCTGAGGCCTTCAGAAAGAAGGTTATAGATGCCTACGAGTCTGGGAAGGGATTTAAAAAGATCTTCAAACAATTTGAAATCAATCATTCGACTGTCCGGAAGATCATCTACAAGTGGAGAAGATTCCAAACAACTGCCAACTTGTTCAGGCCAGGCCGCCCCAGCAAGTTCAGCCCGAGAGCAGACCGCAAGATGCTGAAAGAAGTCTCGAAGAACCCCAGAATGTCATCACGGGACCTACAGGTAGCTCTTGCCACTGTTGATGTCAAAGTGCACGAGTCTATCATTAGAAAGAGGCTGCACAAATTTGATCTACATGGGACGTGTGCCAGGAGGAAACCTTTTCTGTCCAGAAAGAACATCAGGGCAAGACTAAAGTTTGCCAATGAACACCGAGGCAAAGACCAGCACTTCTGGAACAATGTGCTCTGGACAGATGAGTCAAAGGTAGAGCTATTTGGCCACAGTACCAGAAGACATGTTTGGCGAAAACCAAAGACAGCATTTGACCACAAGAACCTGATACCAACTGTAAAGCATGGGGTGGAAATATTATGGTTTGGGGCAGCTTTGCTGCATCAGGGCCAGGGCAGCTCACCACCATCAAATCCACTATGAATTCTTCATTGCACCAGAGGGTGCTTGAGGATAATATGAGGCCATCTGTCGGAAAGTTGAAGCTCAACCGAAGGTGGACCTTGCAACATGACAATGACCCTAAACATACCAGTAAATCCACCAAGCAATGGCTGAAAATAAAGAAATGGAGGGTTCTGGAATGGCCAAGTCAAAGCCCGGATCAAAATCCCATCGAGATGTTGTGGGGGGATTGAAACGAGCTGTGCATGCAAGAAACCCCTCAAACATCGCACAGCTGAAAGAATTCTGCATGGAGGAGTGGGAAAAAATTTCTCCCTGTCGATGTCAGAGACTGGTCGACAGTTATCAGAAACGCCTACTTGAGGTTGTTTCTGCCAAAGGGAGCAATACCACCTATTAGAGCCAAGAGTGTACTTACTTTTTCCACATGCGAAATTTGCATTTATGTTTATTTAAATTATACAATGGACTACAAAATGTAAATGTTTCATGATATTTGTTATATTATATCACCTTTATCTATCAATATTGTTGAAATGAAGATCAAATTGCTGTATGTTGAAATATGTTGAAAAAGTCAAAACTTTACATGGGCTGTATATTGCTACGTTTTGTAGGGGGTAGGCAATACCTTCGTCCAGGTAGAATCCATAGGTCATGTGCTCCGACTGTCATAAAGAAGAAGAAACCTTGATGTATCATAAGTAGGAAATTCGTGAAGACCGTATGTCGGTTAAGCTTGTATCTTCATCCCCAAGAGAGGGGTGGGGTTTGTTAATTAGCAATGGATTATGGGTAAATGAATCCCCTGTATGTAATTGCCTCTGTAATCTTTTCCTGTGTTTCTTATGACACTACACTACACACCATAGCCATGCCAAGCAATCGACACCATAATAAATAACGCTAAATAAAAACCAACAGGAAACCAGGCATCGAACACTACCGCTGGTGCTGCAGCCACGACATCACCACCTCCATCAGGCTGGGCCATGGAGCCACGCCCCAAAGGGCAGTGATTGGTCTGGAATTTGATTGGCACAAGGACTGCTAAGATGGGACTCGCTAATAGGAGCGGACACGGAGACGTCGTGGGATGACGTCAGTGCCTCAAGTACAAAATAATTGCAACAGCGGACATTTTCTTCTTCTCTTTCTGGATCCCATAGCGAACGGTCGCTATAGCTCTTGCACAAGGAAGATTCATCATAAACGGCCGTGTTCCGACATCTTCATCGTCATCGTGAGGAGGAGTAACTGCAGACCGAGAACTGCGGTTTTCCCACGCAAGAACGACAAGTGGACGGGTGCGGCCTGCTCGCTGCGCTTTCGACGAAGCCAGAGACGATCCCCCGCCCCCCCCCCCCCCGCACAAATATGTATATGCAGTATATCTTTTCTCTCTCTCTCCTCTCACCTCCCCCCACCCCCTTCCACTCCCCCCAATGCCTTCCTCACCCCTCCCTCTCCTGCTTTCTCCCTCCCCCGCCCCCCCCCCCCCACAACTCTGGGTACTCCTGATTGCAAGTTATATTTCAACAAATAGCCCACTGCATTTATAGAATGGTTTCACGTGGACTTTATCATAATCACAAAAAAATGGTTTCAGTTGGGAAGATCCATGTTCAAAACAGAGGGCATCAACAGCTGATATAGCTGTTGTGCAGGCATGGCTCAGGTCTGACGTTTTGACCAGCAAGTGGTCTTCATGTGGTGCTGCGCAAGCAACGTGTCCCTGATGTTAAGTTTTCCCTTCCCAATGGGGGGTGGGAGTGGTCCGGAGGTGGGGTGCACTGTGCATGGGTTGCAAAGGTAAGACATTGCATCACTTTCATCATTGTCAAACAAAAGGACATCAATGTTGTTGGGTCTAGACTCTAGTCTAGACCATCCTTGAGAATTCTTTGGTGGATTATGCACTCAAATAGGAGTTTGAACTCATCAGGTTTGAGTTTTTGTAGATTCTGTCGAAATGAAAACTGAATGGGAATTTTCCAATTGGCCGAAGTGAGGGTCCACGTTCGTGTGTGCATGGTAAGTGAGCTGGAAAGCCAAGAGGTCTTATTAAGCTTCATTTCCAGCGAGCTCCAGTAGGATTTCTTTATGTTAACAAAAACATTTCTTTAAGATATTCTCTTCAAAAATGATGAAAAACGAAATTAACTCGAGTTCATGGAAAAGGCTTTTGAAAGTGCAAAAATGGCGAGTCGTGAGTCAAAAGTCCCGGGACACGGTTTAGCTGTTTATACAACATTTGCTTATACCATGTATTTACACTGTTTTCTTTTCTTTTCTTTTTTCAGATAATACAAGTAATACATTAAACCAAGATGGCAGACATCAATCCAATTACATTGGAATAAACCACCTTTAGAGGCCATTTTTCCCCGCAAAGCGGGGGTTGGCCTTTTTCGGGAACCGTGGTTGTTGTTGTTTTTCGGTCCCCTTTTTGAAGCAATGTTTTACGGCCGGATGCCCTTCCTGACGCCAACCCTTTTTGCCGCCTTTAACGACAAGCAGGGAATTACCAGTGAACTGGTACTCAATTAGCCGACCTCGGAAGGATGACAGGCTGAGTCAACCCCCCTGGTGTTAATTCAGCGATTGACCAATTCCAATTACATTACATTGGAATCCAATTACATTGGAAGAGAGGCCGATATCAGTGATGCGGTACCACGAGAGGAGAAACACAACCAAGACGATGAAACCGGTGCAAGAAGAAATCCAGCACCGTAAAATCAAATGTTCATATTTGGGAGAAAAAAAGGAATTTCAGACTGGAAGTGTACTCGACAGCAAGCGCATTGGACGACCGAACATACGTGATTTGGGAATTCAAAACATCAAAAAATCCGTTCTCATATCTCTGAAAATAAATCATTACAGAAACGTTCTGCAGAGTTGGGTGTTTCATATCCATATTTACTAGGGTGGTGCTCAAAATAATTGTTTTAAAATATTTACTGGGACATGGCTTTATGTTGTTCCTTTTGTTCCAAAATGAAAAGACACCAAATATGAAAGCAATCTGATTTTATTTAGGGGTGCCACATCAGCCTTCAAACTAAAGGTGTCTACAAAACTTTTCTATATATGGATCGAAAGCAAAACCAGAAGTTTGTTTTATGAAAATCCACCCTCCACTCACTTTCTTTGTATTCTAGCAAACACAAGTTACAATAGCTGCACAAATAGCACTATATTGCTATGAAAACTCAAATTCAATGATAACAATCCAAATGTTCAGTTCATAAAATGAAGAGACACCATATCACATAATATTAAAAAACCCAAATATAATGAGAAATGTAACTCCTATTTCTGGGCCTGTTTCACCACTGTTGCCTTCTTGGCATCGGGGTACATCTTCCTGTGAGCAGCAACAACTTGGAGCAGAGCTTGCTTTTGCTCTTTATCCTTTGTAAGGAGCTTATTGTAGTCTTGTATCAATGCGACACCCCTTTCTGCCCTGTCGTTCACCACGACTAAGCCACTGGCGGCTTTCTTTGCTTCCTGAAAGCTGGTTTCTTGCTTCCATGAACCAGGATCCTTATCCATCCAATCAGTTGGGGTCCCTAGGATGCTGAAGAAATGCTTGGTGTGGTTTGTTATGAGGCCAGCGATTGACAGGGCGGTTCCTCGTTTGATAGCTGGTCTCTTTGGAGAGGGGTTTTCACCGTCATTTTTCAATGCTTCAATCATATTGATCTTGCTTTCTTTGTCAATTCTGGTGTCAAAGAATGCAAATGCCACTAGTACTGGGCTCATGTACCACGTGTGGCGGCCAAGTGCCTTCAAGGCTGCCTGAGCCATCTTCTGATTGATTTGTTCAAACTTTTCCAACTTCTTGAAGAGGTTAATGTCATTCAGGGGAGCCTCAATAGCTTGTGGAGCCCGAAACCAAGCCTGTACATACACAAGGCAGACAAAAATGTTGAAGGCTCGGAGTTCTCTCGCCTCTCGAAGTGTCAAGTGGAACTCTGACCGAAACATGAACACCTGTAGTGAATATAGTGCTTTTGCCATCCATCTGGCTCTGTGCATTGCTCCTGGAGCCATGATCCGGATTCCACGAGGTGGGATTCCTCCCATGTAGATGACAGTCAGTTCTAGGAGTTCACGATAATCATCTCGTGGCTGCTGATCTTTCAAACACACAAGAACGTTTTTGCTTCCAACACAGTGTCTACAGATCCCATTGAAGCCTTCCTCTCTGAGAATTGATCGTGAAGAAACTTCCTGTCCTCGGGGTTGGTGATTATGGCCTCCGAATCTGCATGCCTAAGATCAAACGTCTTCTCCAAGGAGGCCTTGAAGGATGCTTCCTTTTTCTCTTGGGTCGCACCACCCCGCTTTGCACCTTTTTGGAGGCTCCTCCATTCTTCATATAGCCTCTCCAAACGATGGATGCAGTGCTGCTTCGTCGTTGTAGGTAGGTGAGCTTTTTCCCAGAACTTCACAACCTCTTCAATGGTGAGGGTTGCACTCTCCCAGGCAGTGCGATTCTCCTTCTTCAGGTGATGGAAAAACAGGACAAGAGATTGATGCACAGTCGGGAGCTTGGCACCTTTGATGGCATCTCCAGAAGTGGACCCAATGAGATACACATTATCCTGAGCCCGAGTTTTCAATGAAACACTGGTACTAGCACATGCCATATCTGCAAAATAAGCAAGAATGTGGGTAAAATCCTGTTAATTCTTACTCCACAGGGTCACTCTCTACAAAAGAGCCACAGTCAATAAGTTAGGCCTACATATTACACACTAAAAAAGCGTACCCCTGACCCCGGGAACCTGTACAAAACATGCATGAAAATTGCCCAGATAGTGATCATAGGAAGTCTCAAAATTGTATGTATAATATATTGTATATATATAATGTATAATGTGTATTTATGTATATTTATTATTTAATGTATATTTACTATATATTTATTTTTAATATTATATTTAATGTATATATATAATTATGTATTTATTTTGTGTATATACAGCCCAAAAAATGGGAATTCCTATTTTTGCATGGGGGAAAATTCATCACTGAAGTGGCACCCCTAAATATTATTGGATTCCATTCAAATTTGGTGTGGTTTCCTTTGTACCCAAAAGGAACAGAAATAGACCATGTCCCAGAGAAAATCTGCATTTTGATTTTTTGAAGCCCACCCTAATATTTACGTCGCACAATGAAAGACCTTCACATGAAACCACATAAAGAAACTGTCATTTGTGAATTGTCAGATGCAGATCATGAAAACAGGTTGACAGCTTGTGATGGACTACTGCAGCACTTTGATACAATTCCTAAAAGGTCAAAGGTTACGTTTAGTGATGAGTGTGCTGTTTATCTCAATTCATCTCCACATAATGTTTACTTTTGGAGTGTTGCTAATCCACATTATGTTGAAGAAGTGCAAGACCATCCATGGTTTTGGTGGCGTTATCTGCCCACCACCTCATTGGACCTGGTTTATTTCATGTATCAGTCATATCTGCATATGTTGGAGAATTACCTCACACCTGAACTTTAACAACGTTGACCATCCCATGAGATATATTTACAGCAGGATGGGGCACCTGTGCATCATCCACGTGTGGGATGAAACTACCTCAATCAAATTTTCCCAACCGTTGGATTGGCAGGTGTTCACCAACACTTCTGTGGCCACCGCACAGTCCTGACCTGATCACTTGTGATAATGTAGATTGTGGTGGTTCATCAGAGCTAAGGTTGGAGAACATCGCGTGGCATCTGTTGATGAATTGAAACAACCCAATTCAAGAAGCATTGGGCACCATAATACATGGTATTTTGGCACCATAATATATGGTATTTTGGCACCGTAACGCATGGTATTTTGGCACCGTAACGCATGGTATTTTGGCACTGTAACATATGGTATTTTGGCACTATAACACATGGTATTTTGGCACCATAACACATAGTATTTTGGCACCGTAACACATGGTATTTTGGCACTGTAACGCATAGTATTTTGGCACCATAACACATGGTATTTTGGCACCATAACACATAGTATTTTGGCACCATTACACATGGTATTTTGGCACTGTAACGCATGGTATTTTGGCACCATAACACATGGTATTTTGGCACTGTAACGCATGGTATTTTGGCACTGTAACATATGGTATTTTGGCACTATAACACATGGTATTTTGGCACCATAACGCATGGTATTGTGGCACTGTAACGCATGGTATTTTGGCACTATAACACATGGTATTTTGGCACTGTAACGCATGGTATTTTGGCACTGTAACGCATGGTATTTTGGCACTGTAACATATGGTATTTTGGTACTGTAACACGTGGTATTTTGGCACCATAACACATGGTATTTTGGCTCTGTAACGCATGGTATTTTGGCACTGTAACATATGGTATTTTGGCACCATAACACATGGTATTTTGGCACCGTAACACATGGTATTTTGGCACTATAACACATGGTATTTTGGCACTGTAACGCATGGTATTTTGGCACTGTAACGCATGGTATTTTGGCACTGTAACATATGGTATTTTGGCACCATAATACATGGTATTTTGGCTCTGTAACGCATGGTATTTTGGCACTGTAACATATGGTATTTTGGCACCATAACACATGGTATTTTGGCACCGTAACACATGGTATTTTGGCACTATAACACATGGTATTTTGGCACTGTAACGCATGGTATTTTGGCACTGTAACGCATGGTATTTTGGCACTGTAACATATGGTATTTTGGCACCATAACACATGGTATTTTGGCACCATAACACATGGTATTTTGGCACCACAATACATGGTATTTTCCATCGGTTTTCACACCACACGTGGGGAAAATTAACTGTCATTTCCTCTTAACTCTGTCGCATTGTAGCTCGCATCAGTATACAAAATATGATAACATGGTTGGTGAATAATTAAAACATTTGGCAAACTACGCATTGGCAAACAGAGTATTTGAACTAAACAAATACTCTAAGAAGTGTGGTAATATAATAACAGTGTGTCGAATTCATAGCAAGCAATCATCACACAAGTGCTCAAACCATGAAGCTCCAGCAAATGTGATTGGAGAGATTTTTCCAATGTGATGAAGAAATGTGATAAAAAAATAAAGGTAACCAGGAAGAGTCATTGCATGCACTCAGCCCCTTTAATTCAATATTTTCACTGAAACCCCCTTAAATCTCTGCAGCACTCTCCCGACGGATAATGTTTAAAACATTAAAGCTGTGTCTTTAAACAGTGATAAACAACTTGGCATTTGGTGGAACACGGCACTAAATTGAAGTCCTTTTTCTTTTTATTGTACACGAGGTCGGGCAACCCTTCAGGGCAGAGATATTCGCCCACCTGTGGGGAATCCTCATGAGGTCCCATGCGAATGAGGAGGTAAAAATTTACCTTTAATTTTGCAAATACGATCATCACCGGAGTGCTACTTCAATCAGGCCATCAGATTTGCCTTCTTTACAAGCACAATGACTTGAAAGTGGAAGAAAGCAACATTACCAGACTCTATGGTGTAATGGTTGGAGCATCCGCTCTGAGTATGGGAGGTGGCGGTTCAATTCTGACCCCGGACAAGGTCATACCAAAGACTTCAAAAATGGTATGTGCTGCTTCCTTGCTTGATACTCAGCATTTACAATTTTAAAGATACTTAGACAAGCGGCCATAGGTTGGCAGCCATTACACAGATGTTAATGGGCCCAATAGCATCCTCCTACATGAAAGTTTCTTGTAAGGGAACTCGTATTTATTTATTTATTTATTTTAAAAAGAACATTAAAGTTTAACATTAAAGTAAAAGTTTAAAGTTTAACATTAAAGAACATTAAGAACATTAAAACTGAGAATTCACATCATTAGGCAGAACAATAAATACCCCTAGTTTCTAATTTCCAACCTACCTTTGAAAATAACTTTCGTCCCGATGAAATTTTTGGAAGCAGAAAAATCAAAACTGAGCGAATCAAGTTATTGCCCCTCAATGGCACGTGTACATTTGATGCTGTTATGGGATGGTGGGCATGCTTGTGTGCACTACTTTAGAACAATGTAGGCCAGTGGAGATTCTATGATGTAAGAAGCTTTATTCAGTACCAAGGGCCAAGACCTTTTGGGATAATATAGACGGAATCATTAAGGGTGCCGGTGTCTCAGATGTGTAACTTTGACCATTGTGTAGTGTCAATGGACAACCATGCCCAGATGTAAAAAATAAAATAAAACTCCCACTTTGACAAACTTCAATAATTATATAGTTCATTCACATGTCACATTCACATCAATTGACAAAGGGTGAAACCATTCAAGGTTGAAGCAATTTCCTTCGCATTGTGTATGGAAGGTGTGTGGGATTAAATAGTTTGAATTATCCTGTTGTAAAAGTCAACTTTATCTTTTCCGATCTCGTAATCTATCTATAATTCCAGTAATCTCTGTGTGTCTGTGTGTCTGTGTGTTTGTTTGTTTGTCTGTGACCGCTGTTTCTCGACAACCACGGGTCCGATATACTTGAAACTTGCCAGGTATATTGCTGGGGACCCGAGGATGTGCCTTTTCAAGGTTTCATATTAATCGGAGAAGTAGTTACCGAGCTATGTCCAAAAAACGATTCAACCAATCAGAGAGCAGCGAGCTATCACGTGTGCCGAACGTGGCGAACAGACTCTGCCTCGGACGGCACATTTGAGAGCGTATTCATTTATTTCACGTTGGCAAACTATGTTGCCGCTATGTTGGCGTTAAACTATGTTTTAAAACTAATTAAAACTAATTTGCGATTCTTTCGCTTTCCTGCGCGTTTGTGCACGCTATGGCGATTTCTTTACCAAACTCCGCAAGCCGTTCGCTTTGGACCAAACCATTTCATGTAAATAGAGGGGGGGGGATTGTCACCATACTCGCAAGCCGTTCGCTTTGGCTTTGCGAATGGACCAAACCATTTCATGTAAATAGAGGGGGGGGGGGGGGGTATAATTTTAGATATATATATAGTACGGGCATGCCCTAGTACATTAAAACAACATAACATTTTGGAAATCAAAATAGTGTAACTTAATTTGACATTTGAACTTCAGGTGCAATTTTAAATCAAGTATATCTGCATCTCAAGAGAGATGTTTGTGTGTCTGTCTGTGTCTATCTGTCTGTGTGTCTGTCTGTGCATCTGTCTGTCCGTGAGTCTGTCTGTCTGTCTGTCTGTGTGTGTGTCTGTGTGTGCATCTGTGTGTGTGTGTCTGTGTGTGTGTGTGTGTGTGTGTCTGTGTGTGTCTGTGTGTGTGTGTGTGTGTGTGTGTCTGTCTGTGTGTGTGTGTGTGTCTGTGTGTGTGTGTGTCTGTGTGTCTGTCTGTGCATCCGTCTGTGCACCTGTCTGTGTCTGTGCATCCGTCTGTCTGTGTATCTGTCTGTCTGTCTGTCTGTCTGTCACCGTTTTTCATCAGCAATAGTCAAACACATTTTCGTCAAACTTTCAGAGGTTCATCTATGAGTACCGGGAAGTGTTTAGGCTAAAAACAAGGCCGAAAGTCTAACTGTGGCGTAGCCGTAGTACTCTACTCGCTGCAACGTACAGCTGCCAGTGTGTAAAAACACATGACAGGTTCAAGCGCTTTAATGACATGTTCGGCCTACACGGCATATAAATTAAAATGTTGGTCAGTGGAGTCAGCCATCATACGCCATAATGACATCATAGATGTAATGACCCAGCGTGACGGACGGACACAAAACTGCCGCTACTTTAATACACAGAAGATGATATATTTTAACCTCCAGTAACTTTGCACTCACTACGATGGGATTAGTGTTATGATATCATTATTACGAAAATGATATTACTATAAAAAACTGAGGCGAATTCCTTACTTCCGCGGTTATTAGTACCGTACACCGCTTATCATTGATTCATGAACCATACACCGCTTCAATCTAGAAACTTTGCAATAACAACAAAGGGATTGCAGTGTTATGATTATATTTACTATATTATTAGTATTAACGCTATTATTATGATTACGAAAACAACACTTCTATTTTAAGAAACCTGGACTAACTTGTCCGAAGCAGCCTGAAGGTGAGGCATGAAGCCGAAGGCCTATACATACCATGTTGTTGGAAGATCCATAACGTCTATGCTTTCGATATTTGATGGTCATTTTAACAATCAGTTTGTTTGTGTTTCACACTGAATGAAAAACGTAAAGGTGGAGCATGGCGATTGTGATATATGACAGGTTCGACGATATGTTCGGCCTGAACGGCACAGGATTCAAAATGGCGGAGTGTGGAGTCAGCCGTTGTACGCCGTAATGACATCAGACATAATCACATCACCTTTCATGTGACCAGATCCTCAGCTCTGATTGGTATACTTTTGAGGGGACATACATACATATATACATACATACATACGGACGGCCAAACACTGTTCTAGACGGCTGTGCCCTATGGGCTATGCTGTAAAAAATTTAATTTTTGAAAAACAAAGTTGGATTTTATTTTTAATCACTCTATAGTGCCGAAGCCTTTGTAGCTATGTGAAAGGTAATATTAAATGATCCCAGACCCCATTCCTTTGTGGGTGTAGGGAAGTGTTTTAGACCCCACAAAAAAAAAAAACTTGATTAGTTCAAAATGTCAACAGGGTAAGAATAGCACCGGGCAATGCTGGGTATCCCTATTAGTAAATTTAGATAAGCTTGATTAAAATACACATACACACACACACACACATACACACACACACACACACACACACACACACACACACACACACACACACACACACACACACACACACACACACACACACACACACACACACACACACACACACACACACACACACACACTAGAAACTAAGGTATATTTTAAGCCTCGTGGAAAATTTCCCTTTACATTCTACATGAAGACAACGCCCCATAAACACCTCTTCAGCAAATGTCCAAGCATTTTCTATGGAGGCAATAATGTCGTGTCCACAATTGACCGGAACGCAGAGCACATCACTAGTATTCCAGAGCCAATTTATAAAAACAAAATGGCATGCGATGTTCCGATGGGAGAAAAGGAGAAATAAAACATCAACACCTCACAAGGACACCCATTCGGCCCTCGAGATGTTTGCAATGAGAACCATGAAGTAGTCACAGGAGCCATTTAGCATCCTGGCCCTCCTCAAGTTAGTAACGCCAGTTAGTGTAACATCTGCTCATTTTCTCGCGATCCGACTCGCAAAGCATCTACTGACGTGCATGCCTCACGAGCAACCTCTGCCCCAAAATTACCTATCCGCTCTTACATCTCCAAAGCAGAACAATTTCCAATTACGCTTCATGAATATCAATCGGAATACAGACGCAATGGGCAATGGAAACGGACCTGCAGGAAGAAATCTACAAAGATGCAGAATTGTTGGATAAACTTATGAAGTACAGGTGAGAGAAAAAGTTATATTTGTTCACATTTTCTGAGGTTTGGTCTACCGATAAGGCCAAGGAACTGGTGCTCCTGAACATTGAGTTCAAATCCAGATGAAGGAAATACTTGGATTGCAATACCGTACGGGAAACATGGAAGAATTAAATATCTATAAGACGGTTGGTATAACCCCCAGCTGGCTAATTAATGACCTTCACGGAAGAGATAACCTGTCTGCAGGACATGTCCTGCCCAATCTGCTCTACATATGACACACTCGACACTCTTTATTTTTATTTTTTTTTGTATACAAAGTCAAGGCTTGTGGAAGAGTGAGAGCACTGAACGAACCAGGATGAACCTGAACTCAACTGGTCTATATCAATATGGTTAGAATATGCATAATAGAACCACAAACTATACAGTTTACATGTGCTAAAGAGGTACAGTAACGTTGAAAGTATCTCATGTTTAAACAGGAAACTAGAAAAATTCGAGTTTTAAGTGACGCCTGAAAAGTAAAACTACAATTACTTTTCTCAGATTTCAGACTTGAATTTATTATATGTGTTGAGGTTTGTTACATACTGTCTACACACCAAGTTTCAGCCTTCTAGCTACATTAGGAAGTACCAGATTGACAAAAATTGGTTTTTCAATATGGCTGCCCTGCCGCGACCATTTTTGGGCATGGAACGCCCAAATGCAATCCCAAACTCGTTTATGTCTTAAAGATGCTGCATAACAAGTTTCATCAAATTTCATCAATATTTGTGACTTTTAGAGCGTAGACGTCGAATTGTTTACAGACGACAGACAGACAGACAGACAGACAGACGGACGACGGACACTGGGTGTCGACAAAAACTCAGCTGGACGTAGTCCAGTTGAGTTAACAAAGGGAAGAGTTAAGAGAGGGAGAAACACAAGCAGCAGGGTTTAATGACAAAATGGAGTGAGATGGACAAACAAAGGATGTAGGAAGGAATGAGGGGTGGAGGAGGATGCGCAGGGTTAACAAGATTGATACAGAAGCAAACACTCAAGAAGGAAAATGGAAATTTTGAAGGAGGTGGGATTGGAGTAGGGAGAGGGGTCAGGGGTTAATGACAGTAGAAAACATTGTGGTTTTTGATTGGGGATAATCTGAGATGGTGGTGAACAGCTGTATTGAAGACCGAGAGGGAAGGATGACATCGAAGAGAATGCTGAAATGGATTCCACAAGTGGGAAGAAAGAGCACTCCACAAATGAGTGGAGGAGAGCAGTAATTCCTGATTTTGGGAGTTTCCCCATAAGAGGGTTGATGGTGGGCAACGCCGAGAAACTTGGGCTCAGCATATTAAAAGGTAGCACCACTAAAGACCTGCTTTGAATACAAAAGTAAAATGCTCAAAGGTTTGATCAAACATTGACTTTTTAATGTAAATCAAAAGAGTGAAAAGGAGAGCAGCTGTTCATACACTGTAAGCGCTGCCGGGCTTTCGAACAATACCTTTCAAATATATAGAGGAATACTAGACTTTGTACAGGTAAGTGCTGGTACAGGTAAAGGTGGTACAGGTAAGTGCTGGTCGCTGCATCAGTGAACAGTTCAAATTATAACTTTTATTTAACGAAAAGTCGACAAATATTTGCTAACCACTGCGGGTATCAAGGTGAAGCTGACGTGTGAACAGCCCAAAAGTAAAGTGGTCACTTTCATAAGTTTGCAGTTTAGCTTGTTCACATCCCCACAAATAATGTCCATTAAAGTCGAAGAAAACAACTCTGAAACGATGCCAATTGGTGGGCAGGATGTTGCGAGCATAAAATAATGATGAAATGGGGGTTTATTTTATAAAGAGACGTTGACAGTATTCTTTGCTTCTGTTTTTCTTTTTTGTGTATACATGGTCAAGGATTGTGGAAGAGCTAGAAAACAGAATGGACACAACATGACAAAAGGAACAGCAGAAGGGGAAGGGAGGAATGCCAACAGCAGGGCAGAGGGAGGAAATAGACGGAGACGGACAAACAAGGGATGTGGGTAACGATTAGGGGGGAATAGGGGGAGGAGAGAAGGCAAGGGGTGGACAAGATGGATACCGAAACAAAGTTTGGGGGAGGAATGTGGAGTGGTTTCATGGATGTAGAAAATATCATGGTTTTGGGAGGGGATGATCTGACATATTGGATTCATCCAGGTGAAATTATGTTCGCGATGCACCTCATTTGCGAATTAGGACGAATCGCTGGTTTATAAAATAACAGTGTCTTTTGCACAAGTGGCCTTCTCAGGGGGTCTTTTGCACCTGAGAAGATGGAGAAGTTTCTGGCAACCCTCGATTCTGAATCTGCAATTGGACAGGATGGCATTAGTTCACATTTCCTAAAAACCTGCTCGGCCGCTCTTCAAATCCTCTTCACCCACTCATTTGCCCTAGGTCATCTTCCATCTGCTTGGACACCAGCTAACATTACTGCATTAAATAAAAAGGTGCAAAAACTGATCCCCTTAAGAATGGTGTTACAATAGGAAAATTCTCTGAGGGCCTTTCACTCACTCACTGCAGGCAGGTTGTTGGTCTTTCTGTCTTCTATAGACTCCTCTCTGGCCTAGCCCCCCCCACCCCCCAGCCCTGTCTGTGATCTGTCCCCCAAATACTCATACAGGTCGCACTAGATCTACCAGGAACCCTCTTATGGTTAAACTGCCAAAATCAAGACTCTCTGCTCACCTTCACTCTTTCATTCCTCTTTTCTCCCGCCTCTGAAACTAACTCCCTCACTCTCTTCAATCCCACTCCTCCCTCCAGGTCTTTAAAACAGCTGTTCACCACCATCGCTTATCTTTCTCCATCCAAAATCCTGATCTTTTCTACCCCCCGTTAATTCACCTCAGATCCACTTTTCTGAAATACCGACTTCTTACCTGGAAGTCCTAGCAGTGTCCATGTGTTTTTTTTTTTACCTCACCCACCCCCACCCCCTCCACCCCCCAAGCCCTCTCCCTCCCACAGATCTCCCGATGTCCCTGCTCTCAAATGTTGTACTTGTGTTCTTCCCTCTCTCTCCCCATCTTGTCTCCCGCTCCCTTTATTTTGTATTATGTGTCTGTTTGTTTTTTTTATCATTAATGTTAGCTCTTACACGAGCCTCGAACTTGTATACAAAAAAAGAAAGAAAAAAAATGGTTATCAAACTCGCAGTATCGATTATCTTGGTAATATAAGCAGCACAAGCACCAACGGTCCGTGTCATCCTGACAGCACATGTAAGCAGCACAAGCACCTGCGGTGCAGGCTGCTGCACATCACATCAACAAACAGGCCAAATCTCGCTTAACCTTAATTATTACCTGTATATGCACATCATCACAGGTGGTATACCAAGCCTGGTGTTGGGTGGCTTAAGGTGGCTGGCTTGAGATCTGAGGTCCTGAGTTTGAGCCCTGGTCAGGCCATTGAATTAACACCAGGTGGGTTGACTCAGCCTGTCATCCTTTTGGGGTTGGCAAAATTAGTACCAAAGTGATCGACCATCAGCGGCACAGCCACGCCCCCAGAAAATGATGCAGATATGCAGCCATAGGCTGCATACAAACCACCGGCACAACCAGGGCATAATGAAAATGGTTATTCAAAATTATCTTGAAAGTTTTTCCCAACAGGAAAATCAAGGAGGGAACGTAGACAGTATCCAGAAATGTAGTGAAACTTTGTTTATGTTACGCTCGCACTAGCAAGAGTACCCGGCACTGCACGGTGCTGTTCTATTCCTGTTGACATTTTGAAGAAATCAATTTTTTTTTTCCGATTTTTTGTGGGTGCCTAAAACTCTTCCCGACACTCACTAAAGAACAGGGTCGGCGATCATTTAATATTACCTACCCCATAGCTACAAAGGCCGAGAGAGTGATTTAAAAACAAATCCAAAGAAAAGCAAACTTCTTTTTTTTCAAAATTTTCAAAAAAAAAAAGTTTTGGCCTAAAACACTCCTCGGCACTCACTGATGAACCTCTGAAAGTTTGACGAAGATCCAATCAGCCATCTCTGGGAAAAAATGGTGACACAGACATTACAAATGGCTCTCTTGTAGTATAGATAGACCTGTGGATCTCGCGGTACAGTATATCAAGGTTAATATTGTTAACCGATACGAATCTGGCAAGTCGTGTAAAAACTACTGTGGTCAGGTGAGTCCACGGCTCCAGGTCGGATTGCCACCTTTTGCCTCCACTTCCGTACCCATTGGACCTACGTAGGCAACCACATGACTGATCTAATAATGCCGAGCAAACCTTGATCAAGTGACACAATCTTCTCCAGAAACCAATGAACCCTTAAAGTGGATTACCATAATTACAAGATGAAGCCACCAGGGAAACATAATTTACCCGAGACCAAGTCAGGTTTAATGCCAATAATGGCAAAGGGATGGAACAGGAGGAGCGATTGCAAAGAACAGTCAATCAGGAACAATAAATCAATAAAAATACCCCTTACCCTCTAAACGAGCATATGCGTCCACGACTCAACAATGAACGGGATCCTTAATTATCTATCTTAAAGGTCGTAAGACTCATACCACAGGAGAAAGACATGGGGAAATCACAGGACAAGAAATACCCCGGCTATGTCTGGCGGGACACAGGAACTGATGCAGGGTTGCAGAAAATGGCAGTCAGGAGTGAAGCCAGACATAACGTCCGAAAGGGGAGGCATGGCTGGCTGGATGGAGGCGTGGCGTTGCCCAGCGGCTCTGCAGCTCTTGACACCCTGCGATCACAATTTGTCCCTGCATCTGCTCATGTCATCTCGACGTAGCACCCCTTTATCACCTCACGCTCACATGTCATCAGTGACATGCCATGCCCCTCCTACCTCGCTAACCATTGGTCGATGTGTTTGGGTCCGGGGGCAGGATAACCCTTCTACGACCTCTCACATCTATGTGCTGGTACTGCGGCCTGGTCCGGATAGTGGAGGCAACTTTTCCCACCTAAACTAAGGGCTGATGGCCTACCTAGACACAAAAAGACCATTTTTTCAATCGAGTAAAGGGTCAAACAGGTTGTAATGGTCCTTAGAATGATTTTATTCACACCATTCAAAACCTCCCTTGGAGACTGGCTGTTTTACACTGATGTGTTTCATAATTCAATGTGAAGATGGGCAGAGCCTTGGAAATCACCCAGTTGGGCAGAGTTTTGTCTGGAGCTTGGTCTTTGCCATGTTGGGCAGATCATAAGTGCTACTAGATTGTATGAGAAGGTTTGTAGGAGCCACGTGGGTCCTGTCAAGCTTGACGATCTTTGCTGCTCTTTATTCCTGAATCCTTTCTTGTTTTCACCCATCGCAGAATCATAGTTCAAGTGAGTAATAACACATTGTTGGCTCCGTTTGATCGTATTCTGGTCGGTGGGCGATCTTTGCATTTTGACGTTCATAATGGTTCTCATTGTACATCCACCAATGATAATGGATGTAATGTTTGCCATTCTTTTGCGATGTGAATTTTTCTTTCCTCAGTTCTGGATTGTGATTGTGGCTTGGCAAACATCCAGTGGTCGTTTGTTTTGTTTTTTCAGTCTCTGTTCTACTGAAGAAGCTGTTGCAAGGTCCCGTCTCTGGAGCTGTACCTGACATTTCTTTATATCATGGTTGATACCAGAAATACCAGATACCAGAATATACCAGATACCAGATACCAGATACCAGATACCAGAAATCACTACCAGAAAATTACCAGTTCACTGGTAATTCCCTGTTTGTCGTTAAAGGCGGCAAAAAGGGTTGGCGTCAGGAAGGGCATCCGGCCGTAAAACATTGCTTCAAAAAGGGGACCGAAAAACAACAACAACCACGGTCCCCGAAAAAGGCCAACCCCCGCTTTGCGGGGAAAAATGGCCTCTAAAGGTGGTTTTTTTTTTTTATGGTTGATATGCGCTGGTGAAATTAGAGCTATCGTTCGTTCCGAGCTACGCTTTAACAGAAACGATTTCACAGGTTGATAGTTTTAGATACACACAATGGGGTAGGTGAATGTCGTCTTTCGATACAAAATAGCGACGCACATCTGATAACACATTTAATTACTTCTACACTTATGCTAAACACTTAATGATGAAATAACTATGTCATATTCGGCATTTATTAACCCTGAGGAGTCATTTCCACAACAATATTATACTAAACCGTTCACCCCGTGTCCCAGTGCTATGAAAAAAATTGGAGGTGCTTTGACGCTTAATGACAGAGCGTGTCTAACCACATGTTATCGGGATCATGATCATCCCAATTTAGTCTACCAGGGATACTAATGATAGGTATCCCCGGCTTAACAAAGTGGTTACATACCATTATAAGCCTTCTTTATGCGAACGTTCGTTAAGCAGGGGGATATCTACACTGAAACAGCTTGTGCAGGAAAGACGGCAGGCAGACACACACACAGGCCTAAGGAAAATATACATGTATGAACACTATTGGGCACAAAACAACAGAAACGGAAATCCCACTACTGAATAAATGGACACACAAGAGCAGCAAGCAACTAAACCCACTAAGGACCTACACATAAAAGGTCATGCACACAATTCCAGGTGAGCTAGAAAGGTGCATGAAGGTATGCCAAAGTGTCAGGTCAATGACAAGAGTAGCAGTCACTCAGAAGGACCTGTCATGAGCTCCACGCAGCTGACAGGGGAGAGTCCCTCTCAGACTATTTGTCTTTCTTTGCCCTTCTCTCCCACCATTGAGAGCTCGCCCCTTTATCTACTTCACCTGCCCCTGAGGAATCAATGCCAGCCCCCTCACCAATGACACACCACCACATGCCCAGCGTTTGTGATGCGACCCAATCAGCAGTGCCGACCCCAACCCAATTAATCAGTGCAGTGGACATCGAGCAACGTGGCCCATTTACATGTTTAGCTCATCATCAATCATGAGAGGCTGTGTGGGAGGGTTAAGCTTCTTCCTCTTTACAGGGCATGAGAGAAAGGGGAAAATTGTAAGACGCACTGTAAAGTGGACATAGAAACGCCTCAATCTTACTCGGCTTTCCCTGCCTCAACATGGGGAAAGTAAGGGACAACACACACCTCAACATTTTCTTGAAAATAAAAAGTTATGACACCGTCTTTACAGCGGTACACAAACACATGATGGCATCCCTATCATACATACAATGTCCAATAATCAACATGAACACAACAAATGGCTATGTACCTTAATTCTAAAAACAGAATTTATTCCAACCCACCTAGAAACAACAGCAAAATGCCCATGCACACCTTTTGTGTTCTGTTATTGTTCCTTTGTATTTAAAAAATAAAAATGAAAGTCATTATCAAAGTAATTAATCATTTAAAAATCAAATTACAACATCACCTGATAGTTGTGCTTGATTTATTTTTACGGCGTAGCCCATAGGAAAAAACCGTCTAGAACAGTGTTTATCCGTCCATATGTATGTATGCATGTATGTATGTATGTATGTATGTATGTATGTATGTATGTATGTATGTCCCCTCAAATGTATACCAATTAGAGCTGGTCACATGACAGAGTGATGTGATTACGTCTGATGTCATTATGGCATACGCGGTTGACTCTCCACACTCCGCCATTTTGAATCCTGTGCCGTTCAGGCCGAACATATCATCGAACCTGTCATACATCACAATCGCCATGCTCTACCTTCACGTTTTTCATTCAGTGTGAAACACAAACAAACCGATTGTTAAAATGAACATCAAATATCAAAAGCACAGACATTACGGATCTTCTAACGACACAATGTGTATAGGCCTTAGGCTTCATGTCTCACCTTCAGGCCGATTCGGACAATTAAGCCCAGGTTTCTTAATACAGTAGTGTATCGTTTCAGTAGTATCGTTTTCGTAATCTATCTATAATTCCACTAATCTCTGTGTGTATGTTTGTTTGTACGTTTGTTTGTTTGTTTGTATGTCTGTGACCGCTGTTTCTCGACAACTACCGGTCCGATATACTTGAAACTTGCCAGGTATATTGCTGGGGACCCGAGGATGTGCCTTTTCAAGGTTTCATATTAATCGGACAATTACTTACCGAGCTATGTCCAAAAAACGATTCAACCAATCAGAGAGCAGCGAGCTATCGCGTGTGCCGAACGTGGCGGACACACTCTGCCTCGGATGGCACATTTGAGAGCGTATTCATTTATTTCACGTTTGCAAACTATGTTGCCGTTAAACTATGTTTTAAAACTAATAAAAACTAATTTGCGATTCATCGTAACTGCGATATACGACCTTCCGGACAGTGAGGACTGCACTTCCGGCATCCAATCACAGAACGCGTTATTGCGTAGGCGTGGCCGATGTGAGAGCGAGCTGATGCTGAGCCCAGCGCGTGCGCCATTACGGTACGTAATTCGATTTCTTCCGGAGAAAATAATAATTTCTCGATTTCTTATGCGCATTATTTCTCCCAATTCAGTCAGAGCGAAGGGCGGAAGCGAAGAGCGTTGTTTTTTTTGTTTACGGGCGTACGGGCGGGGTAGAGCGTACGGGTAGCGTTTTTTTTTTTTTTGGCACATTTGAGAGCGTATTCATTTATTTCACGTTGGCAAACTATGTTGCCGCTATGTTGGCGTTAAACTATGTTTTAAAACTAATTAAAACTAATTTGCGATTCTTTCGCTTTCCTGCGCATTTGTGCACGCTATGGCGATTTCTTTACCAAACTCCGCTAGCCGTTAGCTTTGGACCAAACCATTTCATGTAAATAGAGGGGGGGGATTGTCACCGTACTCGCAAGCCGTTAGCTTTGGACCAAACCATTGCATGTAAATAGAGGGGGGGGGGGGGGGGGATATACTTTTAGATATATATATAGTACGGGCATGCCCTAGTAATAATAATAATAATAATAATAATAATAATATAGTAAATATAACCATAACACTTTAAACCAAATGTTGTGAATGCAAACTTAATGGATTCAAGCGGTATATGGTTCATGAATCAATGATAAGCGGTGTACAGTACTAATAACCGCAAAAGTAAGGAATTAGCCACAGTTTTTTCAGAGTAATATAATTTTTGTAATAACGATAACGTAACATTAATATTATAGTAAATCTAATCGTAACACTAATCCCTTCGTAGTGACTGCAAACTTACTGGAGGTTAAATACATCATCTTCTACATATTAAAGTAGCGGCAGTTTTGTATCCATCCGTCACGCAACGTCATTACGTCTATGATGTAATTGCGGTGTATGCCGGCTGACTCCACTGACCGACATTTTAATTTACTTGTATACCGGTATACCCGCTCACTATGGGAGCGGCAGGAAGGGTCAATCTGCTTTGGGGTATATCGATTACAGTAGATATATAGTCGGGTCTCAAGACCATTGGGTGTGTGTTCATTTACCAAGTTACTTGTGGAGAGATCGCCAAGTTGTTTAAGCATTCGAGCAAGCACTCCATTCAAAACTGTTAAGGAACGGCTGGCTTGGCAAGCATGAGCTAGCTGCTTGGTAAATGAGCACAACCTGGGCTGCCTCCCTTTCAGTTTCGTGTTAAACAGCAGGAAAAGTGGGTTTCATTGGTGGTTTTCAAAACAAAACCTTAAATGGTGGGTTTCAAAAGGCCGCTATGAAAAACGCCACTTCAGCGGCAGGAAGGGTCATGTTATTTACGCTACCCTTGTGGGGTATATAGATTACAGTAGATCTTCGCTCAGTTCTGTAAGTAAAACTTACCTCATGGATGTCAGGATTCCTCCAAATTTCTTTGTTTGTTATAAACAGCATTAGCGGCTGTTTAAAAAGCTAATCATATGCGTTTGTGGTTTGTAATATTTTTACTTCTGGTGGAGGCCGTTGCTCCCACGAAAACGCCATGATAAGCTATTTATAAACGTTGACACAGCATTTGTTCAAGGAGGAAAAACCCCTTGGGGATGTGGGACATTATTAGTATTATAATATTGTTTTGTAATAACATTAATATTATGCTATTATCATTCGTTTTGTTATTAGAAACGGCCTTGGAAAAACGCCACGTTAAAGCTAGCTTAATGCGGATATACACCTCAACACGCAACCCCATTGGCGGAAATGGTGAGGAAAACCCGCTCGGGGGAGAAAACCCCCTTGGGGAGAGGGGCAAATGAATGAGCTACAACCTTCATTGTGTAACCCTTAGTCACCCTGTCAAGTTTGGTTGAGATTGGATAAGTAACGACGGAATGTATCGCGGTCAACATTTCATCAGACAGACAGACATTAAATTGCGTATTTTAGTATGATATGCCGTGCAGGCCGAACATGTCATCGAAGTGGTCCAACCTGTCGTGTGTTTTTACACACGGACAGCTGTACGTTGCAGCAAGTAGAGTAGAAGGCCCACTCGATCTGTGCATCTTTGCCAACCAGAGTGACTTCTCGATAAGGAGAGGAACTGCACAAGCTGCAGGCCGACACACCCGCAACTTTGTTTATAGCGAGATCATATAAACTCAGGAGCAGATCGAGAGTGAAACTTGGAGGGTTAATAGCTCCCAAGGAAATGTTGCTTTCAAATATAAATGTTGCAAAATGAGTACCAACTCACTGGGTCCTCTCTCAAAGAGGTTGGTGGCAGGATTGGCACTCCGGCCGCTGTGGTGTGTGTTGGGATGGTGCTGAGGTCACTTTGATAGTGTTGACTATGATAGACCAACATATAGAAAAAACCATATGGTGTCTCAATGCAATCCCTTCACTTCCATGGTGACAGACAGCTGAAAGACTTAGAGTACTTCAAAATATTTTAATACTTACATTATTTGCTAACTGGTATCTCCACCCAGGTCATACTATCCTCTACAACTAAAGTATCAAACAACCCCAGCTACGCCGCTGTTAGACTTTCGGTTTTGTTTTACATCGAGGTGGTAAACGTTTATCAATTTTGCTGATAGAAACAGACAATTTGGACTGAATACTCTTGCAAGTCTCTTTTTGCATAAAAGCATGCAGTACTTGTCTGCATTGGTTTAGGCAGTCATGGTTCCATATACATCGCATATACATCCCATATTGGCCACGTTCAGTCGGCACATTCTTTGCCGACGACTTGACATTTGGTAAACCAGACTCTGATCTATTCAGTTGCTTTCCTTGTTTGGGCACACAAGCAAAACAATGAAGTTATTTTCAACGATTGTAGGTTGGGGAATTGATGGAAAATTGAGTGGGTTATGAAGGGTGGAAAGGGGGAGGGGTCGGTGGAAGGGGGATGGGTGGGAGGGAGGTGGATTGGTGTGAGGGAGAATGGGGGCATGGATCTGGGGACATGGGCGGGGTGGACACCGTGGGCCTGGGGGCTTGGGTGGGGTGGGAGGGTGATAAGGCAGGGGCGTGGGTTGTTGGGCGGGGGTGTGGGTGGTAGGGTGGGGGTTTAAAAATATATTTTCAAACCATTTTTTGGCATCATTTCAAAGAACATTATTTAACACAGGCTATCCCCAAAAAAACCAGACATAAATTCAAGAAAACAAAAACAACTAGAAAGAGCAATCGGAGATTGTAGACCCTCGCCCGCACGTGTTTTCAGTGGTTTTTAAGGCTTTTGTGTTAAAACAAATATAGCGGCCGCCATACCACGTGACCAATGACGTAATCATAATTATTTTTTCTCCCACCAATCTATCTCTGGATGATGATCAAGAAATTTCATTTGATCGGATGAAGTTTTGTACTTGTCGAATGATGACGTCATAATGGAGGCACCTATGACATCATCATTAACGTATGTTATTCCACATGGAGAGTTCTTTTCAATGTCATATCTCAATTTTTTCTATGCAGCGCTTTCGGAGATATAGAGGTGCAATATTTTTTTCGGGTTTTCCAAAATGTCGGCTGAACCACGTGACCGATAACAACATGCATTTTAAAGGCCATTTTCCCTGCGAGAGCGGGGGTTAGCCTTGCGGTCCCCATGACAATCTTCTCCATTTTGCCCTATTTTCTGCATCTCTCCTTGTTAACCCCCTTGCCCGCATTTCTTCTTCCACCATATTTAGCCAAGTCTTTCTCGGCCTTCCCCGTCTTCTACTTCCTTCTACATTCATTTCCATCACTCTTCTCAACCAGTCACTTTCATCCTTCCTCAACACAGGACCCAACCCGTCTCAAACTGTTCCTCTTCACAGCATCAATCACAGGCGCTATTCCCATCATCTTTCACAATTCATCATTTGTCTTCCTCTCTCTCAACGATACTCCGCACATCCGTCGAACCATTCGCATTTCCACCCTTTCCAACCTTCGTTGCTGCTCTACGTTCATTACCCATGTCTCGCTCCCATAAATCATAACACTTCTCACACATGCAGCATACACCTTTCCCTTCAGCTTCAACGACACTCCCCTCATCATCAGCACACCACTCAATTCCCGAAACTTCTTCCATGCACATCTCACTCGAGCAACCGTTGCCGAGTCTGATCCACCTTCTCCATTCAGCATGTCTCCGAGGTAGCAAAATGTTTTCACACCTTCCAGCTTCACGCCGTCTCCAGGATCCAACTCAACATTTCCTCCATCTACAACTCCCTCTGTGCACACCTTACATTTGAATGTAGCTGCCACACTGGTTAATGACCCTCTCCGACCACTACATTTTTGATGAACCCACTCAGCGCACATTGTACACTGAATGGAGTTCACTCCGCCACCCTTCCTACACACAGCACAGGGCCACTTCCCAGTTCTTTCCACCTCACCACATGCTTTACCACTTGCCATCACCTTCGTCTTTCCGATATTCACCTTCAGACCTTTTGTCTCCATACATTCCTTCCACGTGTTCATCTTTTCCTTCAGTCCATCCATACTTTCCGCAATCAACACCAGATCATCTGCAGACAACAACTCCCACGGTAAACCCTCCTTTACGTTCTGAGCCAGCACCTCCATCACAGCTACAAATAGTAGTGGACTTAGTACCGACCCCTGATGCACTCCCACCTTCACCTCAAACTCACCACTGTTCCCGTCCTTCGTCCTTACAGCTGTGCGCGCTCTTTTGTACATTGCCATCACTACTCTGATCAACCATTCCTCCACTCCTAACTTCCTCAATGCCCATGTCAATACTTTGCGTGGAACCCGATCGAATGCTTTCTCCAGATCAACAAACCCAAGAAACAACTTCTTCCTCTTCTCCATGTACTTCTCCTGCAACTGCCTCACAATGAAAAGCGCGTCTGTCGTTCCTCTTCCTGGCATAAATCCAAACTGCATTTCGTCGATCTTCACTTTCTTCCTTATCCTTCTCTCCAACACCCTTTCCAATACCTTCATTCCATGCTCCAATAACTTTATCGCTCGGTACGAGCCACACTCCAGAGGGTCACCTTTCCCCTTGTATAGAGGGACGAGGGTACTCAGTTCCGAATCCACTGGAATGCGGCCTTCTTTCACCACCAGATTACAGATCTCTGTCATTCTCTTCACACCCCAACTTCCTGCTGCCTTCAACATATCTCCCACAACTCCCGTCGGCCCTCCCGCTTTTCTACCCTTCATTGCTATTATCGCTGATGTTGGTGTTGTTGTTGTTGTTGTTGTGTTAATCCCTGGTGTTGGGCTAGTGGCTAGGGTGCCGGCTTAGGATCCTAGGATCCTGGGTTCGAATCCCGGTCAATCGCTGAATTAACGCCAGGGGGGTTGACTCAGCGTCGGCTAATTGAGTACCAGTTCACTGGTAATTCCCTGCTTGTCGTGAAAGGCGGCAAAAAGGGTTGGCGTCAGGAAGGGCATCTGGCCGTAAAACATTGCTTCAAAAAGGGGACCGAAAAACAACAACAACCACAGTTCCCGAAAAAGGCCAACCCCCGCATGCGGGGAAAAATGGCCTCGATTTTTAAATTTTTTTTATTGCTTTTATCGCTTCCTCAACTTCCTTCTCAGTTATCTTCTCTGCCGGTCCTAAAACTGGGTTACTCTCTATGTTGCCATCCCATTCATTCTCTGTATTCAACAGCATTTCCATATATCTTTACCATCTTCCTTTAATTCCATCTGGGTCGACAACGATTTGTCCCACTTCATCCTTCAAGCAACTCACCCCCATCACATCACACCTCTCTTTCGCTATCTGCTTTGCAATCCTGAATACTGCTTTCTGACCCTCTTCCGAATCCAACCGTTCTCCGAACATTTTCCTACATGCCTCCTGCGCCTTTGCTACCTCTTTCTTTGCAGCCTTCCTGGCTGCCTTATAACTTTCATGCTCTGCTGTTTCTGCTCCCGTACCCTTCGCCTTCTGCCACTCCTTGAACTTCTTCCTCTTCTCGTCAATCCTCTTTCCAACTTCATCATCCCACCACCATGTTTCCGAGTGCCTCGGTGGTCCTTTTGTCCATCCACATACCTCACCAACGGCTCCCAACAGACTAGCTTTCATTGACATCCAACCACATTCAAGCTCAACCACATCATCCTCGACCCTACTCAGCCTCTCTTTTAATGCCTCCCTTACTGTCACCTCTTTCAACCTCCACACCTTCATTCTCGGTTGGTACTTCACCCGCCGAGCTCTCCTCGCACCTTTCACCTTACGTCGCAGACAACCAAGTGGTGCTGTGAAACAGCCTCCTCCCCCGGGATCACCTTTGTGTCCCGGAGTTGCCCCCTATCTCGCCTACGCACCATCAGGTAGTCAACAGTTGTCGTCGACCCACCTGACGTGTATGTAACAAGCTTATTATCCTCTTTCTGGAACTGAGTATTACAAATCAACAAATCAGCTCCATCAGCAAACTCCAAAATCCTTTCACCTTCTCCATTTCTCACACCATATCCGTAACCCCCATGAACTCCATCAAAACCATCCATACTCCTTCCCACATGTCCATTTAGGTATCCTCCTACCACAACAACTTCCTCATCTTTCACGTTTTCCATCAGCTTCTCTATCGCACACCAGAACTTGTCCTTCTCTTCATCGCTTCGACCAACCTGCGGAGCATATCCCGAGATGACGTTCACCAAGAGCTTTCGAATCATCATTTTCACCATCATCAACCTATCACTCACTCTAGTCACACTAACCACACTGTCTACAAACTCCTCAGAAAACAGGACACCAACACCATTCACGCCCTCTGGGCACCCTTGCCACACAAACTTGTATTTCTGTCCCTGCCTACCCTTCACCATTCTCACACCACTTCCCTTCCATCTCGTCTCTTGCACACAACATATGTCCAGTCTTCTTCTGACCAATACTTCCACCACTTCTCCTGATCTCCCTGTCATTGTCCCTACATTCCATGTCCCAAACCTCAGAAACCGATCTCCACTTCGGGCTGTACCCTGCCCACATGTACTTGTAATTGTCATGGTTCTCTTTATGAGGCAATGTTTTTTTTATGGCCGGATGCCCTTCCTGACGCCAACCCTCTTAGTCGCCTCTTACGACACGCAGGGATACGGCGTACCTATTCTAATCCAGGGTACACACTGGGAAACGTTTAAAACATGGAAATTCTGGGGGGTGGGGGGTGGGGGGGCGGCGTCAGCATCACGGCTGCGGTTTAAACATATTTAAATAAATATTTAAACAAAACCATGAAAACAATCTGGGAAAAGTCTCTAAGTGAGAACGTGGATTTGAGAAAACAGGAGCAGAGGTGAAAGAACAAACGAGATATAGGGGGCGGGGCACAAGTCGAGACGAGGAGGCCGCACGAGACACCAGGCCGCACGAGGCGCGAACAAAGAAACAACTAATTACACACAAAATTGCAACAACTACAAAACCAAAACCAAATAGAAACACACAATAACACATACACAACAAAATACGCAGCGGAAATTTGACAAAGAAACGAACGGGAAAACACTCAAACTTTGATGCCGTGGAGAGATCGAAGCAAGCCCCGTCGCTCGAGGGACCGGAAGCGGAACCCCGATGACGTAATGATAACGTAATGAACGTGACCGATGACGTAAGCATTATTATTTTTTCCTCCAGCAATGTATCCCTCGATGACGCTCAATGAATTTCATCTTGATCGGATGAAGTTTTGTACTTGTCGAATTATGACATCATAATGGAGACACCTATTCCATCATCATTAAAATATTTTATTCCCCCATGGAGAGTTCTTTTCAATGAGCCATGGCTCAATTTTTTCTATGCAGCGCTTTCGGAGATATAGAGGTGCAATGTTTTTCGGTTTTTCCAAGATGGCGCCCATACCACGTGCCCTATGACGTCATAATTATCATTAAAAAATTATACAGGTGGAGTTGCACCTATGGTGAAAATTTCCTGTCAATCGGACCAACGGTTGCAGATAAAATCATATTTATTCAGTGCGGACAAACAAACAGACAAACAAATTGACTCAAATGCAATGCCCTCTCCTCAGGCGAGGGTAACTGGAACGGCACTCAGTAGAGAGCATACCTCCACCTGGTTGGCCATATCACTCAATGGTGAAGAATAACCTTAAAAATTCTACTTGCTGGATCCGGATACGGATCTTCACCAAAATCTGATAATTTCGTCACATACGCTACATCTCTGCCAAATTTCGTCCGAATCTGTCCACAACCTTTTGAGATATTTTGTTCACAAACGGACAGACAGATGAAAAATCACTCATAGAGCGACACTTGGCAAAAGAGATCAAAGTAGAATGGCACTCATTAGAGCATCCTTTTGACTTCACAAATAATTGGTGGTTGAATTTGTGACCTGATATGCAAATCTTCTTCAAATTAAGTTCTTTTTCAATTTTAATTTTTTTTATTTTTAAATTTTGAAAATTTTCAATTTTAGAAATTTGGCCGATGTTGACATTTTGGCCTATGATGACCTCAAAAATAGTTGGTGGTTGGTTTCAGTAAGTTTATATGCAAATCCTATTCAGATTTCAAGTCAATTGGATGAAAATTGAGGATTTTAGAAATTTGGGAAAAGCGGTTGACCTTAGGCCTATGTTGACCTTTTGGCTTATTTTGATCTCAAAAATAGTCGGTGATTGAATTCAGTTAGCGGATATGAAAAGACTATTCAAATTTAAAGTCAATTGGATGAAAATTGAGGATTTTAGAAATCTGGCCTGTGTTGACCTTTTGGCCTTTTGACCTTTTGGCCTATATTGACGTCAAAAATAGTTGGTGGTTGAATTCAGTTCGCTGATGTGAAAATCCCATTCAAATTCCAAAGCAATCGGATGAAAATTGAGGATTTAAAAAATTTGTAAAAAGTGGTTGACCTTTTGGCCTATGTTGACCTTTTGGCCGATAGCCAAATAATAAACGTTTACACTTTCAGGACGAAAATAAAAACTATTTATTTTGAAATGATCAATAACTAAGGCTCATGAGTCATTCACTTGTAAAGTTGTACATATATCGTAGGCAAGATAAAAAAAACGAGCAGACATAATTGTACAAGGACATTAGTAGGACATAAATTATTATAAATTACATAAATACAAGGACATTCGTAGCGAATGGACAAACATGTACGACATTGGAAATGGGACATCGCATGTGGAGTTACAGAGGCAAAAGCCAACAGGCGAACCCAGGTATTATTTGTTTGCATAGTTAATGGGTTTGCAGTGATTTTTACGACCTCCCTTTCACTCAAGGCTGTGCTACATTTGATGTGGATGGCACCATGCATTTGCGAACAAGGTTTCTAATAGAGTTCCAAGAAAAGAATTTTGGAGACGGTTATATAAAACGTATTTTAAAGCTCTGGCTCCGGAGCAAATTCTTGGTTCAGTTGCTTTTATGGAACCAACAGCTTCACATTTCACCCAGTGTACTACGTGAAGGCTGCCAGGATAGCCTACAGGTATTCATACTCGCCTCTTCGTTGTCTATCCTGGGTTTAAATCTCGACCCAGCTGTAATCCTTCACCCTGGTCTTTCACAAGCAGGATGATTCATCAATGTGTGTGCTGTTCCTCGGATGGACCTTAAACTGTGGGTCCTGTTTGCCAGAATTAGTCGGTTGCTATTTCCAGCACCTAAGACTAATTAAAACTTCCTGCAGGGAAGCTGACCGCAGGGAAGGCAATGGCAAACCACCCAACACAACCCATGTCGAGAAGCTGCTTTGGCAGCACTGTCGCTCTCTCGACAGTATGGTATATGTCTAATCAGTAATCACCATCATACTTCTTGAATTAAAAGACAGCAAAGGCTCCCATCCAATTATGCCATTCATTTTATGTCAAAATGCAAAGTGCCGAAGGGCTCATAAAAGTTTTTATTTTATTAATTTTTTTAAAGAAAAACTACCACTTCATATTTGCATTCACGCAGTTATATAAATAGTATTCGCACCCAGAATGATGTCATGGTATAACTAAAAGTCTAATGACAAGAGCTAAAGTTCTGACATTGCAGCCATCCATCATACAGAAAACCTCTTCTCTTCATTCTCCACTGGCTGTACCTTTGTCCATCAAAAGAGCAAAATTCTTGCTCAGTTACCTATGATTGACGCTAGGAAGAAATATTATTGACACCAGGCAATGTGGTTATCCTGAATATTATCGCTTGAGTGAATCTACCAAAAGAAGAAGTGCGGCTGACAATAACCATCTACCCAGTAGACATAGCAAGTGATCATCAGCTACAATATATCGATAATAATAAAAGCGTGTGTGTGTGTGTGTGTGTGTGTCCTCCATAACTCCAAAACCATGACGCATCATGGCCCCAAACTTTTCATGTACACATATTGACCTCTATAGGATTGAATGAATGAAAACTTGGTGTTCGGGTGTGTTTTTGATGATCATTTGAACTAACAGATTTACCTTTGGTCAGCGTGCAGTCAGGTCGCTCTGCTTGGGGGTCTTTATTTCGCCATTATGTCCGCTAAACTCAAGTATGCCATGCCTCAGAACAGGTCAGTTTCTACACAATAAAACTTTATATCTATGAATGGTAATATAGCTGAACTTCGTACCGATGAATTGCTGTATTCCTGCATACATCGCAATGCTTATATAAGCCAGTGTTCATGCCTGTATTTAATTTCCACAAACAATGAGAATCTCTTCACCTGAACCAAATTTTAAAATTTTAACTGCGGAATTTACCTCAGCAGCAGTTCTGACTATTAAGATAGTGTTCATTTGTCTAATTCGGACATTGCGGGACACTCCAGTGATCTCTACAGTATTTACACACCTTTCTCATTTTCCATACACATTTATACGTGCTCACTGCATCTCTTCTCAGACTGCAAAGCTTCTTCCTCTTCAGTTCTTAGTTTGCTTTCTCCACGGCTGCCTCAACACGACATGGTCCCGGAGCGCTGTTTTCAGCACAAAGGCTAGGTCTGTTTCTGCATTCACGAAACACCAACATCCCATTTATTGTGTTTAATGTTAGTTCTCACACGAGCCTCAATCTTGTATACAAAAAACCCAAAAAAAACCCATCCCTCACATCGGGTGGACAGGTCATCGAAAGACTCGCAGAGCATTGCATGGGTCGCATGGGCCCCCCGCGGTGTTTTTTTTTTTTTTTGTATACAAGATCGAGGCTCGTGTAAGAGCTAACATTGATCACATAAAGACAAACTGACACATAAAACATTGATAAAGGGAGCAGGAGACAACATGAGGAGAGAGAGGGAAGCACACAAGTACAACATTTGAGAGCAGGGACATCGGGAGATCTGTGGGAGGGAGAGGGCTTGGGGGGAGGAGGCATGGGAAGGGGGGATGGGCGAGGTAAAAAAAAAAAACACATAGACACTGCTAGGACTTCCAGGAAAGAAATTGGTATTTCAAAAAAGTGGATCTGGGGTGAATTAACAGAGGTAAAAAAGATCAAGGTTTTGGATGGGGGAAGATAAAAGATGGTGATGAACAGCTGTTTTAAAGACCTGGAGGAAGGAGTGGGATTGAAGAGAGTGAGGAAGTTTGTTCCAGAGGCGGGAGAAAAGAGCAATGACAGAGTGAAGGTGAATAGAGAGTCTTGATTTTGGCAGTTTAACCATGAGAGGGTTGTCGGCAAATGTTGTGCGACCTGCAGGAATATTAGGGGGGACAGAGCACAGACAGTGTTGGGGGGGGGGGGGGCAAGGCCGGAGAGGAGTCGGTAGAAGACAGAAAGACCACCAACCTGCCTTCGGTGAATGAGTGAAAGGCCCTCGGAGTTAGCTTCATCGCGGGAGATTCCAACGATTCTGAAAGCTTTGGTTTCAACAGCGTGAAGACAAGCTAGGCGTGAGAAAGGAGCAACAGTTCAGAGGGGAAAGCAGTATTCCATTGAGCTGCGGATGAAAGCCTTGTATGTGGTGAGGAAATCAGGTGTGCCAAGGAAGGACGTCACACAACGGAGGATTCCCATTCAGTGACTGGCTTTGGAGGCCAGCTTGGAAATGTGGTTTTCCCTGGAAAGATCATGGCAGATAGCGAGACCCAAAAGCTTGAGTGACAGAACTTCTTGGAGTGGATTGTTGAGAAAGTAGATGGGAGGGTTATCCAGACGGTCAGTCAGTTTTTATGTCAGTCTTTTCGGAGAGACATAGTCAGAGTGTGAGATTTGTCAGGATTGAAAGACATGTTCAACTTGTTTGACCAGTCTGTGATTTTGTCCAGGTCTGCAGAGAGTGAGGAGGCTGCAGACTGCCTGTCTGAGGGATGAGGTATGGAGTGGCAGAGAGTGGAGTCATCAGCAAAGAGATAGGGAGGATTTTCCAGAGAGTCAGAGAGATCATTGATGAAGACCAGAAAAAATACAGGGTCCAGAACACTGCCTTGGGGAACTCCAGCCTGAACAGGAAGGGGAGATGAGAGAAAACCATTCAGGGCCACACGTTGACTACGACCAGAGAGGAAGTCCGCAAGCCATGCGTGGAGGTTTCCATGGATACCATAGGAGGAAAGTTTGGTTGAGCAGAGCGGGGTGCTAGACCGTATCGAAGGTACGTGATATGTCGAGGGAGACAGCTCTGATTTCCTGTTTGGCATCAAGGACCTCCATCCATCGTTGAGATAGCAGAAGCAGCATGTGCAGAGTAGAATGACCTGGTCTGAATCCAAATAGATGATCCGAGATCAAGCCATTGGAGAAGAGGAAGGATTTTATGTCAGAAGCGATGATTAATTCCATGACCTTGCTGATTATTGGGAGTAGGCTGATTGGTCTGTCGTTGCAAGGATCTGTTTTTGCACCTTTTTGTGTCAAGCGGTAATGTTGACTGATTTCCAAGCATATGGCAGATGACTTTGAGCAACAGAGAGGGTGAAGAGAACAGAGAGAGGGTGAGATAGAGCGGCAGAGCAGGCTTTTAGGACCAGTGGGCTGATGCCGTCTGGTCCAGTTTCAGAATCAGAGTCGAGGTTTGACAAAAACTTATCCACCTTGTCAGGAGAGAAAAACACAGAGTCCAGGAGCAGTTGGGTTCGACTGGGAAAGGTGGGTACAGAGAGATGGGTTCGGGACACAATATTTTGAGGCAAACACAGAGTTGAGGCATTCGGCTTTTTCACGTGTGCCGTCAGCTGTGTAGCCATTTGAGGTAAGGGAGGGGATGGAAGGGGAACAAACACCAGAAACAGATTTGACCAGACGCCACCAGGATTTGAAGGAGGGAGACAGGTTTGAGAGTTCAGTCTTGAGGGTTGAGAGATATTGTTTCCTGGCTCTCCTGAGGGTAGGCACACACTTGTTCCGAGCTTTGTGAAAGGAACCGAGATTGCCTTCCGTTGGATTAGCCTTCCATGAGGTGAAGGCAAATTGCTTCGTGGCAACTGCCTCACCACAAGCTTCAGTATACCATGGAAGAGAGGAAGGGTACGACAACTGAAGACGAGATGGGATAAACTGTGCATGAGAGAGAGCAGTTTACTTTGGAAGAATTCCCAGGAAGAGTTGATGTAAGAGGCAGTAGAGATGGGAGACCAGTCCAGATGATTGATGGCTGCTTGAAGACAGTGCCAGTCGGCCTGAGTGAAATGCCATACTCGTCGACGCTGAGGCGGCTCTCTGAGAATGGCTCTCTGGGAAATACATTAAGTGTATGTTAAGCCAGAGAGATGTCCACTTTAACAAGGAAATGATCAGAAGAACCGATTGGAGCAGAAGAAGAGCAGCAGACATTTTCAGGGAAGTTAGTCATAACCAAGTCTAGAAGAGAAGATACTCCATTGACTGAGATCCGGGTCGGGAAATTGATAGATTGTGTCAGTCCCAGTGAGTCGCAGAAGTCCTTTGCTGAGATTCCATGCTGGTGTGAGAGGAACCCACACCCAGCCAGCTGGCATGATGACAGTTGAAGTCACCACATATGAGGAAGGGAGAGTTGGGATGAGTGGATAGAAGTGGTCCATGTTGTCAGACAGGGAGATGTAAATGGAGTCATCACTGTTTTGAGGACTGTACAGAACACATCTATCTATAATTCCAGCAATCTCTGTGTGTCTGTCTGTGTGTCTGTGTGTCTGTGACCGCTGTTTCTCGACAACCACGGGTCCGATATACTTGAAACTTGCCAGGTATATTGCTGGGGACCCGAGGATGTGCCTTTTCAAGGTTTGAAATTAATCGGACAAGTACCTACCGAGCTATGTCCAAAAAACGCTTCAACCAATCAGAGAGCAGCGAGCTATCACGTGTGCCGAACCGTTAATGCAATGCAAGCGTTAATGCGTTAATGCAAGGCTTTTCTTTTTTCCCCTCTTCTCTTTCTACTTTTCCTTGCGATTAAATTGCAAACAGCCAAAATACGTTGGCGCTAATTGAATAATTGGCCATTAACACTAAAATAATCGTAACTGCGATATGCCAACTTCCGGACAGTGCAGCCTTCCATGTTGTTGTTGTTTGCAGCAGCTGTTTGCAGCAAGGCAAGGCTTTTCTTTTTTTCCCTCTTCTCTTTCTACTTTTCCTTGCGATTAAATTGCAAAAAGCCAAAATACGTTGGCGATAATTGAATAAATGGGCATTAATAGATAGATAGATAGATATGCGATATGCGAACTTCCGGACAGTGTGCGCGTTACGAGCTGACCGCCATTACGGTACGTAATTCGATTTCTTATGCGCATTATTTCTCCCAATTCAGTCAGAGCGAAGGGCGGAAGCGAAGAGCGTTGTTATTTTTTGTTTACGGGCGTACGGGCGGGGTAGAGCGTACGGGTAGCGTTTTTTTTTTTTTTGGGCAAGGAACGGGCACCCACGTACGGGCAATGCCCTAGTATGAATAAAAGGTGGGAGTGGAGAGGAAGCTGTAGCCAGACGTACTCCTGGGGGTGGGGTGGAGAGAGGGCAGTGCAAGTGGAGTGAGGAAGAGAGTTTTTGATAAAGATAGCAACCCCAACACCAGGACGAGGTTCAGGTCTATCATACCGGAGGAGGGAGTAACCAGGAAGAGATATTAAAAAATCTGAGATATCTTGAAGGAGGAAAGTGTATGTTAAGCAGATTACGTCTGGTTTGTCAGAAGCAACCTGTATGGAGAGATCAATCATGTAATCAGGTAATCAGTGTTCCCGAACATCAGAAGGTTGCCGACAAAGGTAAGGGAGGAGGCTGAAAGAGTAGGTTCAGGTGCTGGGCTATGGTAACGGTCGCTTCTGCTGGAGTGATCACAGGTTCGCTGGGCATGTTCCAAACCCCACTTCAAGACCCTGACCCCTCTTTTCCTCTCAACCCAACCTCTCCAAGTCATTCCTCAGGTGTTTTGTATCCAGTAGCATATTTTGTGGTAATGATTGTTGTAAGTGCTCCAGGGAGGGTACGTTCATGCCGTGGAAAAGGCAAATGTATATGTGTTTTTATATGTGCTTCAATTGCTTGCAATGCGAATGGCTCGATTTTTCCCATCATTTTCTCTCTTTTATTTCTACTCATCATTCCTCGGGTTATTTCTCGCTCTTTTGCTTCTGTAATAAATTCATGCAATTGTTGAATGTGTCCCGATTTATCCTGCTTGTGGTTGGTCTGAAATAGAATTTTTGGGGTTAGTAATAGTAGCCCACATAATGTGGCATATGGCATTGGTTTGCTCAGCCAATTAATTAACTGCAGCATAGTCACTGGCATGGCTCCCCCCCTTCCTTGCTCAACTCACTGGCACAGTAAATTGCCCTTGGACGCAAAGATCCGGCCAGAGTTAAGTATTGCAGACAGCGCAAGTGGTCTCTCAAAGACATGCCGTCCTCTTGGAATTTATCCAGAGGCAACGCAACGTCCATCACAATATATCTAATAAATAAAGCTCTTTCTAACCACTTACTCACTCACATAAATGTTTTATACTTTATAGGTGGGGTACAAAACTGAAATTTTGCATACTGATGCAACTCAAAGCCAAAATCCCATGGAAAAAACAAAAAGTTATACAAGTCATTAGGCAACTCCATACTATCAGTGGTGAACCTCCATTAAGGTATCCCATTCAGCTATCGCTGTACCTTAATGGGAGTGATAAGCACCGCCTGCCACATGGTACATTACCTCTGGTATCCACTCATTATATGGTGTCGCCTAGATGCGGTCGGGAGTAACCAATTATAATCGAATTTTAGTTCTCCAACCTAATAAGCGCACGCAGCGACGTCACCACCACGTATGTACGCCTTGCCTGCCAAACTCTGGAGGAGCCATCTAGCAGTACGTAATTTTTAGATATTATTTCAGATACAATCATAAGTGCCTGAAAAAACTCACAGTTACCGACCTGGTTTCACCCTGTTGGGGCTTCATCAGGGCAACGCAGCGAGTCCTGCCTCCAATTATGAATCTGAAAACCTTTCGGTTTTATACCAGTCATTATGCGACTCCATACTATCAGTGGTGAACCGCCATTAAGGTATCCCATTCAGCTATCGCTGTACTTTAATGGGAGCGATAAGTACCGTGTGGATACCAAAGATAATGTACCGTGTGGCAGGCATTATTACAGTGCATTAAATACAGGCACACGTGCATTTTTACATCCAGATTATTTTTCATGACACTTTTTTTTGTTGTTGTTGTTGTTGTTGTATACAGAATCGAGGCTCGTGAAAGAGCTAACATTTATTTCACAAACAAATCAACCAGACAAACAAAATATATAACAAGAGGGAGCGGAAGACAAGATGGGGAGAGAAGGGGAAGCACACAAACACAACATTTGAGAGCAGGGAGAAGTGTGGGAGGGAGAAGGCTTGGGGGGAGGAGGCGTGGGAAGGGGGGGGGGGGGGGGGGAGAGGTATAAAACACAAGGGGACCGAAATTAGCGGGGGTAGAAAAGATCACGGGTTTGGATGGGGGAAGATAAGAGATGGTGGTGAACAGCTGTTTTAAAGACCTGGAGGGTGGAGTGGGATTGAAGAGAGTGAGGGAGTTTGTTCCAGAGGCGGGAGAAAAGAGGAATGAAGGAGTGAAGGTGAGCAGAAAGTCTTGATTTTGGCAGTTTAACCATAAGAGGGTTGCAGGCAGATCTTGTGCGACCTGTAGGAATATTTGGGGGACAGAGCCCAGAGAGAGCTGGGGGGGCAAGGCCAGAGAGGAGTCGGTAGAAGACGGACTTTTACTTTACGGTAGACGGACGGACCGGTAGAAGACAGACAGACTTTTGTCAGGTTTCCAGCACAAACACTTGCAGGTCTCTTTCCAGACATTATGACATTAAAATGCTCACAAAACACATGAAAGTATGGCAGAGAGATGGAGACGGAAAGACGAAGGCGGAGTAAACAGCGCTGATTGGCTCAGAGCACCTGCATGCAGTACACACAATGACAGCAACTGTTTTTTGTTTTATTTAGGAAACTTTTCCCCAGGCCAAAGGTCAATTAATGAATCAGTGTTTAATGGGGGCAGCGTTAAGTGAGGTGTTGATATTCTAAAAAACAATTGTGCAAAAGGGGAACCAGCTGCTATACCATAGACATAGAGGTTAGCTTTTGACCTGTATAAAAGGATTGCTGAGGTGCTAGAACGCAAGAAGTCTCGCCTGCTTTTGCGAATTGATCGATGAAAGCACCATCACATGCTGTGACAATGTATGTTCTATATGTGAGAGATGATGATCCAGAAGAGACTTTGCAAATGGCCAAGTTGAAAGTATAGGTGTTTACGTTTCTTCAAGAACAACAAGATGCACATTAGTGCAAAGTGGTATTGATGGATATGCAGAGCACTGAAAACTTTTCCCAATGGAAAGAAAACGGAGAGGCAAAGTCAGCTGGAAGAAGAACTTGCCAAAAATAATAACTCAGAAATAAAGAAAGAGTGATACCATTGAATTCAATGATAGAAAACGACTCTTTTGAACACAAAACAATTGAAGGCCTGGATAACTAGGGAGGAGAATACAATAAGCCCTCAAGAAAGCCGACAACAAAACATCCTCCTAAGGGAAATATACATTGTTAGATTTGCTGCAGCAATATGCATTTGCCAGCGAAAAAATGACAAAATAAAAATAAAACCACAGGCCACGAAAAAAGGGCCGGCCTTAGAACAGAGATCAAATACAACCATGAAAGCCTCGACTCGAAAGGCAGAAACAACAATTAATAAAGGGCAAATATAATAATTTGAGAAGGGAAATGAAGGCCTCAAGTTAAGAAGGGGGGGGGGGGGTGCAAAAAAAAATGCAATTCAAGAAGAGAAAGAAGGACAATGATTTGGCAAAAAAAACAAAAATAACAAGAGTGAGATTTCCTTTGAAATACTCAAGTCTTCACCAAACAAGTAAACTATGGAAACATGGTTGACGGAAGGCAACACAACTTCCTCATTCCAAAATCCAAACACAACTGTCTCAATTATGGACTGAAACCATGCCCCACCATCCACGTAAACCCCCGGCAGCAGTAATTGCAGAAGAAACGTTCAACTAATGAACTGCACAGCAATGCCTGGGAGCAGAAACAAGAACGAGGAAGAAGAAACTGCATCAGCATCACCTCTTGCTCAACAAAGCTCTTTTGTAAAAATGTATAAAAAATAAATAAATGAGGCACTAAGCAGTCAGCAGAGTGGATCAACTACAATTGGGGATTTGAGTGTGTCCCTGAATCGTGGATCATACACGATGCATGGAAGACTATAAAATCGAGCCAATGTAATTGACTTCCTGGAAGATACAATTAAACCGTGGAACACAACCTTGGTACTACATCACTGGCAAGGAACTATTCATATCTCAGAAGATCGCTTCTCCCATACAAGCTTACCGTTCTTCTTGGTTTCGATCCCACAAATTAAATGACCGATGACGAAGGACATGATGGATATAATCGAACCTATAAAAGGAGAAAATGCAAAGGAACAAACAAGGTCGCACAGTGGCCACACATGGCCATGATGTACAAGTCATTGTGCCAAATGATGAAAAACAAACTCAACATCTAATATATATATATAACTGTGAGAAATAGTAGAAACTCCACAGTACGAGCAGGGCGTCTCATTTGCATTAAATAAATAATCGGGAGATTAAATCAGACGCGGGCGTAGCTTCAGGACGGTCGATCGTTAATTTTCGACAAGCTTTCGACCAACAAAAGTCTTCTTTAGTCTACAGAAACAACAGGCATGTATATCAGACAAGTACGTATAGTGATATGTGTGTAAGATGTGTGATATGTGTAGAAAATGCATACAAAAGGAAGAGCCATGCTAAAGCTCACTCACCATCCCCAAGTTCAGCGGAAGTGAAGCACAGCTTACAGTTACCGTTCGCGTTACAGTTGGTGCACGTGCATATACAAATATAGAGATACGTACATACATAAACACACAAGCATATATTCATATACCATTTATATTCATATAATATATTTATATATTTATTTATATATTTATATAAATGACATATAAAGGTAGAATGAATGAATGAGTGAATGAGTGAATGCATGAATGAATGAATGAATGGGTTACAGTTAATGATTTGATTGGGTTGATGTAGGAACATTCTTTAATGAACATGAAACTATGACCCTCACTCTGTGAAAGAATCAAATAAACCGAGCAAAACGCATACCGAGAGCAGACCTTCTGACTTACAAACCCAAACCTGCAACTAACCATGTCACACTAGTAACAACCTACTCTCCTACCTCATCCCAATTGCCAAGTATTCTGAATAAGACCCTTCCTCTCCTCCATCAATCAGAAACACTCGGCACCACATTTCCTCAACCTCCACTAACATCATTTTGACGTGGTCTGACACTCAGGGACCTCTTGGTAAAAGCAACGCACCCACAGCCCCACAACAAAGAAACTAGGATCCCTGGCTTCTATGAATGCACAGCAAACAAATGTATTATTCACAAGCATTTACTAGAAGGAAACAAATTTTGTAGTTCTAGCACTGGACAAAAATTCCCCATCACCTCCTATATGAACTGCAAATCTACATGGGTCATATACCTAATCACTTGCCAAAACTGCACCAAACAATATGTTGGAAAAACTGAGAATACACTCTACACACGATTTAATAACACCCGGTCAGAAATCAATAACGTCCACACCAGTCAGGGCAAATCTCTACCTTACACGATACACTTTAATCAACCGGATCACTCTATAAATGACATTCAAATCTCTGCCATTGAATCAATCACAAATCGATCACACACCACGATTCTGAAACGTGAGTCCTTTTGGATACACAAACTTCGGACAAAAATCCCTCATGGCATAAATTTTGATGATTAAATAATGTTCCAACATCAACCCAATCAAATCATTAACCGTAACCCATTCATTCATTCATTCATTCAACCTTTATATGTCATTTATATAAATATATAAATAAATATATTATATGAATATAAATGGTATATGAATATATGCTTGTGTGTTTATGTATGTATGTATATCTATATTTGTATATGCACGTGCACCAACTGTAACGCAAATGGTAACTAAGCTGCGCTTCACTTCCGCTGAACTTGGGGACGGTGAGTGAGCTTTAGCAAGGCTCTTCCTTTTGTATGCATTTTCTACACATATCACACATCTTACACACGTCACTATACATACTTGTCTGATATACATGCCTATTGTTTCTGTAGACTAAGAAGAAGACCTTTGTTGGTCGAAAGCTTGTCGAAAATTAAGGATCGACCGTCCTGAAGCTACGGCCGCGTCTGATTTAATCTCCCGATTATATATATATATATATATATATATATATATATATATATATATATATATATATATATATATATATATATATATATATATATATATATATATATATATATATATATATATATATATATATATATATACTCAAGAGCAATAATGAAATGGAATTTGGACTTGACAAAATGTGCCAAATGAAAATTACAAGGATATACAATAAACTTTGCCATAATAAGAGGACATTTGGCCTATCCTGTCTACACTCATTCAACACCATCATTAAATCAATCCCTCAGTTTATCCATGTGATTTCACTGGAAGGTGGGTGGAAGAGGAGTATGGCGAGGGCAACCATGTGGAAAAATCAGGCACAGGTACAACAAAAGGGCTTTTTTCAGGGGGAAGAGGGTGAGGGTGAATACGGTTGAAGGGCGAAGAATGAGCAAACACGGACAGCACACTCACCTTTTGACAAAATCCTCTCATAGACGTCACAATCACTACACATACACACAATCGCTCATCCATACCTAAGCAATGAACCAGTCAAGCAAATGTCCAGGTATCCCTTGAGCCCCATTGCTTCTAGGTACCTATCCAATTTCAGTTTTTAAACCCATGTACTGTTTCTGCTGTCACTACCTTTCCAGAATGAACATTCCACACATTAACTACCATCTTAACTCTCCTCTTATTTACTCTCAGACTGTGGCCTCTGGTCCTGTCATATCAAACATACAGTGAAAATTGAAAACAAACAAAATAAAGACTAAAAATCTAATTAAAAAACGATCCATCATCAAATTTGTCTTGAGAACAATAAAAGAGCTTGAAAACAAAACCTCAAATACTGAGGGGTAGAAGAGGGTCAACAAATCAGCCACAAATGGCAATGTACTCGTGCAGTCGGATCCATAATGAAACACTCACAATTACAAATGGACAAAAACAAGGAAAACAATCACAGATTCACAAATTCACAGATTGCAGACCCTCACGAGGACATGTTTTGTATGGTTGCATTTTGTGTGGTAAATATATATAGGATGTACTAAATGAAAGGTCTTGGATTGCAAATAAAAGGTCTAAATGTCATTTTAAATGTGTAAAGGTCAAAAGATCTGAAGAGTTGTAAAGATCAAATGGTCTGAAGGTCTAAAGGGTAAAAGGTGGAAAGGTCGAAATCTGCGAAAAGGTTTAAATTGGTCTAAAGGGTCGAAATGTTCCGAAATATTCTTTACTGTCTAAAAGGTCTTAAATTATCAAAGTGGTCTGGATGGTGTAATTTAAGGTCTAAAGGGTCTTAAAACGTCTAAAAATGGTCTAAAGGTCAAAGGGGTATACAGGGATATAAAATGTGTGAAGGTCGAAAGGGTAGAAATAAGTCTTTGGGTCTTATGGGTCTAAGGTGTCTCCGGATTCTGGAGGGTATTCGGGGTCGAAATGATCTTAAAAGGTCTTAGGTGTCTAAAGTGTCTTAGAGGTCTAAAGGGGTTTGAGTGATCTTAAAGGGTTTTTGAGATCATACAGGGTCTTTCAGATCTTACAGGGACATTGGGATCTTTCAGGGTCTTTGGGATCTTACAGGGTCTTAGGTGTCCAGAGGGATTTAGGGGTCTAAAAGGTCTTAGGGGTCTAAACAGTCAATATGGTCTTGAAGGTCTGGAGGGTCTCAACGTGTCGTAGGGTTCTAAAGGCTCTAAAATGTTTTAGGGGTGTTACTCAAGAAGTTTAGGGGTCTTAAGGGACTTTGGGTTATAAAAGGTCAAAAGGGTCTGAGTTCTAAATGGTCTAATGTAATTAATACACTGTATACAAAATGGCCTCTAAACGGTGGTTTTATACTCATGTTCTATGAGGACAAACAGACAGACAGACAAACAAAAAGAAACCATCATGCAGAGCACGATACTTGCAAAATCCGCCCCCCCCTCCCCCCCCCAAAAAGGTTTCCATTGATACAGCAAATTGTCCATGTCATCAAGATTAAAATTGACGATCTTGATCAAAGTTTGGGTCAATAGGATGAAAAGTGACGGTTTTTCAGATGAAAATTGATGATTTTGGAAGTTTGACCTTGAGTTGACCTTTGACCTTTTGACCTAAAAATGGCTAGCTTCAAAACTTAGTGACTCAATGTGCAAATGCTGTTCAATGCTCAAGTCAATCGTATGAAAATTGATTGATTTTCAGATGAAAATTGATGATTTTGGAAGTTTGACCATTGACCTTTGACCTTTTGGCCTCAAAATAGTTGGTTTTCCAATTTAGTGACAATATACAAATGCTGTTCAATTTTCAAGTCAATCGGATGAAAAATGGCGATTTTAGAAATTTGACCTCCAGATGACCTTTGACCTCAAAATCAATAGGCTTCTCAATTATGACGACCTCTACAACTTGGTGAAGTTTCATGACAATCGGTTTAGAATTGTGACCTGTAGGCCGGTGACAAACAAACAGACAGACAAACAAACAGACAGATAAACAGACAGAATAACAAACGCAACCGACAAATATACTTGAAAAATCTTCGATTTTGCAAGTAATATAATTGACCCAAATGCAATACCCTGTGCTGTGGCAAGAGTAATGATAACTATTCACAAATTATTCCACCATAAGCATTGCATCTCAAGACTATCTGACGAAACCATTTTATACCTGGCTGCACCTTTGCAAAACATTACCTTTATAAGTAAAGGAGGTAGTAGCCTGATGAACCTCAATCAAGTGTGGACAACAACTGTAGGATTGGTCACACGTGCAAAAAGCTCAACAAACCATCTGAACAGAATTCATTTTCAAAATATGAGTATAAAAAGAACTGCACACACCAGGAATAGGAAAGGCTCGTTGGGAATGGTTAAAAAGTGGGCAAAGCTGCATAAGGATGGAGAACGAACAATAACAAATGTCCAATATCAAGGACACTACACAAACGGCATAAATAAAATAGTAGGAAAGTCAAATGGACAAGTGCTGCTTCCACATAGTGAAAAGAGAAAGGCCCTGTGCCGCCTGCTCTCTGAATGCAAAACAGCCGTGTCAGAACAAGTGTACGGACGCAATGGTGGAACAGTGAGTGCAGATTAACCATTAGCATATCCATGGTAACTTCAATATGCCATTTCCTGAAAAATCATGGAAGTACAACCCAGAAACTAGAACGGCACTCAGTAGGATACCTCCGCCTGGTGAACAGGTTATGTCTTGTGTCCACTGATAGGCCGGATCTGGATTCTGACCTGAACCAAAATCTAATCGGCTTGTTCTTTTCACCTAACCAACTCGTCCACCAAGTTTAGTCATTCATGACCTTTTGAGATATCCTGCTATATATCGGTGTTTGGCCCTACTTCTCAATGGTGAAGATTTACTTGAAAAAATTCCAGGATCCGGATTTTGGATCTTCACCAAAATCTAATCAATTCGTCATTTTCACATGCCCAACCTGTCCACCAAATTTCGTCCGAATTTGTCTACAAAGTTTTGAGATATCCTGCTCACAGCCAACCAGACAGACAAACAGGGGAGAAAACATGACCTCCGTCCACCTTTGTTGGTGGACGGAGGTCATGTCAGCAAAGGGATGTTAAATATCCCTTTGCTGACAGACAATGATGACGTCACACTCGCATGTATGGTCTAACCACTTTAAAATTGAAAATACAGAAGTGCAACCACGAGACATAGATAAGGAGGGACAGCATTGCTGATTGAAACATCACTTTTGTGTAAATCATTTAGAAAAAGTAAACGTGCTTGAGTTCTTGCAGATAAACTATAATATGGAAACTTCAAACCCAAAGAAAATGGCATCATGCCTGAAACTGCTATAATCAAAGCGACTGGTTTGACATATATAATAAAAGAGCATCATGGAGGATTTGAAAGAGCAACAAGGAGATATCACAACAAATCAGCTACAACAGGAAGATCTCCGGGGTTCGGCGACGGTCCTTAAAAGGCACCCTTAGAGGAGAGATGCTATAAAGGGGAACACCTGAAATAGTTCCTGTGCTGAAGTTCGATGAAACCCACGACACGTGGTGGAAAAGGTGGAAAAGTTTCTGTCAACCCTCGACTCTGATTCTGCAACTGGACCCGACGGCATCAGCCCACGGGTCCTAAAATCCTGCTCTGCTGCTCTATCTCACCCTCTCTCTGTTCTCTTCACCCTCTCTTTTGCTCAAGGTCAACTGCCATCTGCTTGGAAATCAGCCAACATCACCGCTTTGCACAAAAAAGGTGCAAAAACAGATCCTAGCAACTACAGACCAATCAGCCTTCTCCCAATTATCAGCAAAGTCATGGAATCCATCATTGCTTCTGATATGAAATCTTTCCTCTTCTCCAATGGCTTGATCTCTGATCATCAATTTGGTTTCAGACCAGGTCACTCTACTCTGGACATGCTGCTTCTGCTGTCTCAACAATGGATGGAGGTCCTCAATGCCAAACAGGAAATTAGAGCTGTCTCCCTCGACATATCACGTGCCTTCGACACGGTCTGGCACCCCGCTCTGCTCACCAAACTCTCCTCCTTTGGTATCCATGGAAATCTCCACGCATGGCTGGCGGACTTCCTCTCTAGTCGTCGTCAACGTGTGGCCCTGAATGGGTTTCTCTCATCTCCTCTTCCTGTTCAGGCTGGAGTTCCCCAAGGCAGTGTTCTGGGCCCCGTGCTTTTTCTGGTCTTCATCAATGATCTCTCTGACTCTCTCGAAAATCCTCTCTATCTCTTTGCTGATGACTCCACTCTCTGCCGCTCCATTCCTCTTCCCTCAGATCGGCAGTCTGCTGCCTCCTCACTCTCTGAAGACCTGGACAAAATCACAGACTGGTCAAACAAGTGGAACATGTCTTTCAATCCTGACAAATCTCACACTCTTACTATGTCTCTCCGAAAAGATCGACTGGACAACCCTCCCATCTACTTTCTCAACAATCCTCTCCAAGAAGTTCTGTCGCTCAAGATTTTGGGTCTCACTATCTGCCATGATCTTTCTTGGGAAAACCACATTTCCAAGCTGGCCTCCAAAGCCAGTCGCCGACTGGGCATCCTCCGTCGTGCGAAGTCCTTCCTCGGCACACCTGAGCTCCTCACCACATACAAGGCTTTCATCCGCAGCTCAATGGAATACTGTTCTCCCCTATGGGCCGGTGCTCCTGCCTCACACCTAGCTCGGCTTCACGCTGTTGAAACCAAAGCTTTCAGAATTATTGGAATCTCCCGCGATGAAGCTATCTCTGAGGGCCTTTCACTCACTCACCGCAGGCAGGTAGGTGGTCTTTCTGTCTTCTACCGACTCCTCTCCGGCCTTGCACCCCCAGCTCTCTCTGTGCTCTGTCCCCCAAATATTCCTACAGGTCGCACAAGATCTGCCAGCAACCCTCTGATGGTTAAACTGCCGAAATCTCGGCTCTCCGCTCACCTTCACTCTTTCATTCCTCTTTTCTCCCGCCTCTGGAACAAACTCCCTCACTCCCTTCAATCCCACTCCTCCCTCCAGGTCTTTAAAACAGCTGTTCACCACCATCTCTTATCTTCCCCCATCCAAAACCTTGATCTTTTCTACCCCCGCTAATTCACCCCAGATCCACCTTGTTTGAAATTCCAACTTCTTTCCTGGAAGTCCTGGCAGTGTCCATATGTTTTATACCTCTCCCACTGCCCCCTTCCCACGCCCCCCCCCCCCAAAGCCCTCGCCCTCTCTCAGATCTCTCGATGTCTCCATGTCTCTCGGTCCCTGCTCTCAAATGTTGTGTTTGTGTCCTTCCCCCTCTCTCCCCATCTTGTCTACCGCTCCCTGTTATATGTTTTATGTGTCGGTTTGTCTTTCTGTGTGTTCATGTGATTAATGTTCGCTCTTTCACGAGCCTCGATATTGTATACAAAAAAAAAAAAAAAAAAAAAAAAAAAAAAAACACAATTTTTTAAACATAAACGCAGAAAGTCAAGACGGATACTTTGGGATCCGGGAGGACTTCGTTCCGCCTTTTGACACCCGCTTGATGAGATTGGACAAACAACAACGACCAAGCAAGATCAACGTTTCAATGAGAACGCAAAGCATTTTTTATTTTTTTTGTATACAAGATTGAGGCTCGTGTAAGAGCTAACATTAATGACAAAAAAACGACACGGGAAGGAGGCCACAATGTCCAAAAAAAAGTTTGCACCAATAAATTCCACATTCCTGTGACACCTTCAGTCGAACATTCGGCATGGACAGCCGGATCGTGAAGGACCTGGACAAAAAACGGCGAATGTCGAATCCACGAATGTCACGGGTGGAACCATTACATCATTTCCTCATTCTGCTTTAAACTCCATTTCTATATTTTATTTTCAAACGGCATCATTCCAATCACAAATTAATATTATGCCATTAATATAACAAAATACAATATTACAAACACTTGCGAGGTAAACTAATATAGACTCCGTTCTCACGTGATCACCAATAGAGACGAATCTGCAGACGAGAAAGGGCGGATACGAAACACTTCGTATGGATCGAAAATTAAAATCATAATTGTATTGAGGAATTTATGAAACCTCCACCCAACCAACCTTAGGATGCCCGCTAGGACCCCACAAGGTTCCACAGAAGGTTTAGCGGGGCCAGCCCCAAAACTCAGGGAGTAGTTCGGGGATGGACGGACAGACTGTTTTATAACATAGATATTCTGCCACCCGAGATAGAAACTAGGCTCGTCACAAGTTATGCAATTTCTTCTTTGCCACCAACTATTCCCTTTATGTCCATGTGGAGTTGGTTGTTATCTCCGTATGCGGGTTTTAGAAGGTGGAACGGAGTTCTCCCAGGCCTCGAAGTATCCACCTCCTTTTCAGTAAGGGATCATGATTCATGGACCAATTTGTGAGGTTTTCTTATTCTCAAAGTTTTGCTCTGAGGGCTCTTTTGAGGATTGTCAGCAAGCTACGGACAGCTTCCCAATGCAGTTCGTTAGTCATAATATTCCCAAGGATGGTTTTAAAAACTCTAAGGTTCTTTTTTATCATTCCTGTTGCTCCAATAATAACTGGTACAATTTCAGTGCTCTTCAACTTCCAAGATATTTTCACTTAATTTTTGAGGTCTTCGTATTTGGTCATTTTCTTGATTTATGTGTTGTTTAGACAATCGCTGGGTACTGACACCTCAATTAGCAATGCCTTCTTTTCTTTTTTGTACTTCAGTACTATATCAGGTCGCAATGCTTTGTTTTCCGAGTTCACATTTAATGGGATCATTAGGTCATAAGTGAGCATTACTTCCGTGTTTACAGTGATTGCTTTTGGTTCATGTTTCCATGAGTTTTCTGGAACTGGGACATTGTGACTTCTGCAGATGTGACAGTGGATTACTCCACATACCTTGTTGTGCATTTGGGTATACAGCTGCTCTGACACGAGTTTTTTTTACATCCTGATAGGGGGTGGGGCTAGTACTTTGATTCTACCTTGCAAAACCTACACTTGTCCGATTGACTTAGTTCCACCATTTTCATAAAGCCATTGGTGTAGTGTCCTTGGTCTTAGGCATTTATAATTATTCATTCTCCATCCCAGAGCTGACCACTTAGCCATTCCAAAGAGCCTTCTTTGTCCACTCACAATCTGTCCAACTCTTTTTATATGCCTCCGCCTCCAAAGGTGGCCGGAGGCATTATGTTTTCGGGTTGTCCATCCATCCGTCCTTCCTTACATCGATACGTCCGTCCATCCGTATGAGCTAAACCTCGTTTTTCTCAGCAATCACACGTCCAATTGAGACGAAACTTTCAGGGTAGGAGTGACACCCATGCAGAATGTTTTTATGATAATTGTGATATCATAGGTCACGTGGTATGGCAGCCATCTTGGATTAAACGCAAATAAAAAAAAAAATCTTTCTCGGAAACTGCTGAATGGAAAATTTTTAAACTTGGCACATTGTCAAGTACTCCCAATGGGGAACAAAAGCATGATAATGATGACATCATACGTGAAGTGGTATACATACGTGAAGTGGTCACATGGTTTGGCAGCCATATTGGATTGAAGGAAAATATTAAATAATTATATCTCAGAGACCGCTTACCCTATAGATGCGAAATTTTACAAATATCATCGAACACCATTGTTGCATATACTTTGAAAATGATGATGTCGTAGGTCATGTGGTTTGGCAGCCATCTTGGATAGAAAAACGAACCTTATCTTACTATAATTCACCAAATGTCCGTCCGTCTGTCTGTCTGTCTGTCTGTTCGAAGGTACCGTAAAAACTGCAACGATATTTTGAGTGGGTAATCCTGGGATCAGCCAGGAGTAAAATAGGCTATTTAGTTTTCCCAATTTCAGCTTTGGTCTCCAGCATTCTCAGGTTTGGACTCCCGCATAACATTTGCGTTCGCATAACGTTCATTGTGACGATGTTTTCATTGTGACGATGTTGTTTTCCCGGGTGCCGCACAAACGGCTGCACCGATCGAACTCGGTGACCTCGGACAAAGACCGTTTATAAGGACACGGGTTGAATCCCTGCTCGAGAGAATTCTAACCCATTTCAACTGAAGGAAACACCTATCAGGAGTACATACGACATAGCGATTGCGAACACGATTATCGATCATGATTCACGATGACGATCATCACGATCATAGTCGTAAGTGAGTACGACTTTTAACGACTTTTAACGTACAGATCACTGTGGGACTGCTTTTTTTCTTTTTTTTTGTATACAGAATCGAGGCTCGTGAAAGAGCTAACATTTATCACACAAACAAATCAAACAGACAAAGTATATAAAAAGGGGAGCGGTAGACAAAATGGGGAGACAAGGGGAAGCACACAAACACAACATTTGAGAGCAGGGACATCGGGAGATGTGTGGGAGGGAGAGAGCTTGGGGGGAGGAGGCGTGGGAAGGGGGGCGGGGAGAGTGGGAGAAGTATAAAACACAAGGACACCAAGGACTTCCAGGAAAGAAGTTGGTATTTCAAAAAAGTGGATTTGGGGTGAAATTAGCGGGGGTAGAAAAGTTCAAGGTTTTGGATGGGGGAAGATAAGAGATGGTGGTGAACAGCTGTTTTAAAGACCTGGAGGGAGGAGTGGGATTTAAGAGAGTGAGGGAGTTTGTTCCAGAGGCGGGAGAAAAGAGGAATGAAGGAGTGAAGGTGAGCAGAGAGTCTTGATTTTGGCAGTTTAACCATAAGAGGGTTGCAGGCAGATCTTGTGTGACCTGTAGGAATATTTGGGGGACAGAGCCGAGAGAGAGCTGTGGGAGCAAGGCCGGAGAGGAGTCGGTAGAAGACGGAAAGACCACCAACCTGCCTGCAGTGAGTAAGTGAAAGGCTTTCGGAGATAGCTTCATCGTGGGAGATTCCAATGATTCTGAACGCTTTGGTTTCAACAGCGTGAAGACGAGCTAGGTGTGAGGCAGGTGCACCAGCCCAGAGGGGAGAGCAGTACTCCATTGAGCTGCGGATAAAAGCCTTGTATGTGGTGAGGAGCTCAGGTGTGCCAAGGAAGGACTGCGCACGATGGAGGATGCCCAGTCGGCGACTGGCTTTGGAGGCTGAATTCATTTGGTGAATTATACTAAAATACTGTTTAGATTTTGATGATTTGCATGTGATATGATTTAACGGATGTTTATATGAATCGTTAAAATAAAAAAAGCCTTCAATTTCTGATATTTTACCTTTTCATTTGGGCCTCCCAATTGAAGCCCCACCCGTAGGGCGGGTACCGTTGCGAGTTTGATCAAACAAAACTTCACAATTGAAGCCCCACTCCAAATCCAACGGAAGAAAATCTCATTTCCTTTCAGAAAGCCCGAAACAAGTGTGTGTCCACCCTCAGGAGAGCCAGGAAACAATATATCTCCGTCCTCAGGACCGAACTCTCTTATCTGTCTCCCTCTTCCAAATCCTGGTGGCGTCTGGTGAAATCTGTTTCTGGTGTTTGTTCCCCCTCCATCCCCTCCCTCACCTTAAATGGCCACACGGCTGACTCCGCACGTGAAAAAGCTGAATGCCTCAACTCTGTGTTTGCCTCTAAATCTTGTGACCCAAACCCATCCCTCTCTGTACCCACCGTACCCAGTCGTACCCAGCTGCTCCTGGACTCTGTGTCCTTTCCTCCTGACAAGGTGGAAAAGTTTCTGTCAACCCTCGACTCTGATTCTGCAACTGGACCTGACGGCATCAGCCCACGGGTCCTAAAATCATGTTCTTCGCTCTTTCACTCCCCCTCTCTGTTCTCTTCACCCTCTCTTTTGCTCAAGGTCATCTTCCATCTGCATGGAAATCTGCCAACATCACCGCTTTGCACAAAAAAGGTGCAAAAACAGATCCCAGCAACTACAGACCAATCAGCCTTCTCCCAATTATCAGCAAAGTCATGGAATCCATCATTGCTTCAGATATGAAATCTTTCCTCTTCTCTAATGGCTTGATCTCTGATCATCAATTTGGTTTCAGACCTGGTCACTCTACTCTGGACATGCTGCTTCTGCTTTCTCAACAATGGATGGAGGTCCTCAATGCCAAACAGGAAATTAGAGCAGTCTCCCTTGACATATCACGTGCCTTCGATACGGTCTGGCACCCCGCTCTGCTCACCAAACTCTCCTCTTTTGGTATCCATGGAAATCTCCACGCATGGCTGGCGGATTTCCTCTCTAGTCGTAGTCAACGTGTGGCCCTGAATGGGTTTCTCTCATCTCCTCTTCCTGTTCAGGCTGGAGTTCCCCAAGGCAGTGTTCTGGGCCCTGTGCTTTTTCTGGTCTTCATCAATGATCTCTCTGACTCTCTTGAAAATCCTCTCTATCTATTTGCTGACGACTCTACTCTCTGTCGCTCCATTCTTCATCCCTCAGATCGGCAGTCTGCAGCCTCCTCACTCTCTGCAGACCTGGACAAAATCACAGACTGGGCAAACAAGTGGAACATGTCTTTCAATCCTGACAAATCTCACACTCTTACGATGTCTCTCCGAAAAGACCGACTGGACAACCCTCCCATCCACTTTCTGAATAATCCTCTCCAAGAAGTTCTGTCACTCAAGCTTTTGGGTCTCACTATCTGCCATGATCTTTCCTGGAAAAAACACATTTCAAATCTGGCCTCCAAAGCCAGTCGCCGACTGGGCATCCTCCGTCGTGCGAAGTCCTTCCTTGGCACACTTGAGCTCCTCACCACATACAAGGCTTTCATCCGCAGCTCAATGGAATACTGCTCTCCCCTCTGGGTTGGTGCTCCTGCCTCACGCCTAGCTCGCCTTCACGCTGTTGAAACCAAAGCATTCAGAATCATTGGAATCTCCCGCGATGAAGCTAACTCCAAGGGCCTCTCACTCACACACCGCAGGCAGGTTGGTGGTCTTTCCATCTTCTACCGACTCCTCTCTGGCCTTGCCCCCCCCAGCTCTCTCTGGGCTCTGTCCCGCAAATATTCCTACAGGTCGCACAAGATCTGCCTGCAACCCTCTTTTGGTTAAACTGCCAAAATCAAGACTCTCTGCTCACCTTCACTCCTTCATTCCTCTTTTCTCCCGCCTCTGGAACAAACTCCCTCACTCTCTTCAATCCAACTCCACCCTCCAAGTCTTTAAAACAGCTGTTCACCACCATCTCTTATCTTCCCCCATCCAAAACCTTGATCTTTTCTACCCCCGCTAATTTCACCCCAATTCCACTTTTTGAAATACCAACTTTTGTCCTGGAAGTCCTTGGTGTCCTTGTGCTTTATACTTCTCCCTCCCCCCCCCCCCCCCTTCCCACGCGTCCTCCCCCTGGGCCCTCTCCCTTCCACACATCTCCCTGCTCTCGGATGTTATCTCCCTGCTCTCGGATGTTGTGTGTGTGTGCTTCCCCTTTTATCCCCATCTTGTCTTCCGCTCCCTCTTTTTGTGTATTTTGTTTGTCTGGTCGATTTGTTTGTGAAGTTAATGTTAGCTCTTTCACGAGCCTCGATTCAGTATACAAAAAAAAAAAAAAAAAAAAAAAAAAAATCCCCTACCCATACATATGCAGAGTGTACATTTTTAAAGGTCATATGTCACGTGGTATTGGCAGTCAAATTAGCTTGAAAGCCGATATTAGAAAAAAATCCCTTCTCTGAAACCGATTCACCGATCGATGTGAAACCTGTCATGGCTGGTGAGAATGTGATACTTGAAAACAGCTGAAGGGATTTAAATCAAACTTGTTTATTTTTAGGACAGTGAACAAGGGCATATACCCGGTGTGGGACTATGTGGAGGCATATTGGCAACACAGTCGTATTGCTCTAGTTGTTTTTTTTATACCTTCCTGCTCTTTTATCATTTTCCCAGTTGTCAGTGTATGATGATGCTGATGTCGAATCTCCTAGGGTAATGATGGCGTGTGCCTTCATATTGCCTTTCTATGGCTGGTACACACGAGTAAGTGTGTGGTAACACATGAGTAAGTGTGTGGTATAGACAGGGGGTCGCCACTCCTCTCCGTCCCTCTGCTGGCCGTTGGGGAATGCACCCTCTTCTGTCCGTGCTGTTGGAGTTGATTGGACTCTCATCCACCAGATGTGCAGAGCCATCTGCCATTTTAAACCGCATGGCTGCGGACCGTTACCCTGGTAGAGGGGGGGGGGGGGGCTGACATTTACAACACCTTGCCCACAGGTGACCTGGGATTATGCAAGGCATGCGCATCCATCCCCCTGAGGTATCAGACGATACCCGCATACCCCAACAGTGTATATCTGTTGATATTTCGTTATATATTTTTATTTTGTCTTCTTTGCAATTGTTGGGGCTGTATTTTGTTTCTGTTTCGGTTTCATGTGTGACATCTTCCATTCACACCTGAGTTTGGAACATTTTTTGCTTGGGGTGTTAGAAATACCTTCTCTGGTTTGTTGTCTTCGTGTATGCTTACAAATTGGATTCAGTAGTCTCTTGAACTTTTTAGATATTCAGCCAATGCTACAGTTGTCATTCTATGGTTGGGTTCCATCAGGCCGCTACCTCCTTGTCTCGGCAGGTACATTCTCGGGATGCATCGATTTTTGTAAAACATTTTGTGAATGGTGAGAAGTTTCCTTGTTTTGATATCCAGTTTATTGATTTCTAATCGTGGCCAGTTTTGTGTGTGTGTGTGTGTGTGTGTGTGTGTGTGTGTGTGTGTGTGTGTGTGTGTGTGTGTGTGTCAGCTCCACTATGGGATTTAGATTGTACACTTGGAATATGTCTTTCAATTCTGACAGATCTCACACTCTCACTCTCTCTCCGAAAGAACCGTATGGCAACCCTCCCATCTACTTCCTCAACACTTCCTTGAAAAAGTTTAAGCCACTCAAACTCATGGGTTTCACTATCAGCCATGATATTTCTTTGGCAAACCATATTTAAAAGTTGGCTTCCAAAGCCACCGCCAACCGGGTATCCTCCATCGTACAAAGTTCTTCCTTGGCACACCTGAACTCCTATCCACCCACAAGGCCTACATCTACAGCTTGATGGAGTACTGCTGTCCCTCCCCTCTGGGCTGTCTCTCCGCCCTCACGTCTTGCTCAGCTTCACACCGTGGAAACCAAGGCTTTCAATATTATTGGAATCACCCACGATTATTGGTCTATGAGGCCACCATCAAAGACAGGCAGGTGGCATCTCTGTTTTCTACTGCCTCCTTTTTGGTCTTGCACCTTCTGCACTTTCCGTGTTTTGCCCCCCCTCCCCCTCCCCAAGGTTTCTGCAGGTCACACATGGTCCACCATAAACACCCTTCTCTTGCAACTACCAAAATCCAGAATCACTGCTCACCTCCATTCATTCGTTCCTCCTTTCTCCTGCCTGTGGAACCAACTTTCACATCCTCTTCAATCTCATCCTTCCCTCCAGGTCTTCAAGACAGTTAATCATCACCATCACAGATCGTCCTGAATCCAAAACCATGATTTTTTTCTCGCCACCTTAACCCACCACCAACCAGACCCAAATTCCTCCTCCATACAAATTCCCAGCTTTCCCTCCTGAGATTCCTTTTGTATCCATCTTCTCCACCCCATGCATCCTCTCCTGCCCCCATTATTCATCACACCCATTGTTTGTCCAAGTCTCCCTCGATCTTCGCCTTCAAATCTGCTGTTGGTGTTTCCCCCTCTCTCAACTGTTTATTATTATTTTTGTCCTGTTACGCCTGATCCATTCAGTGCACTAGTACTAGATCTTCCACGAGCCTCGACTATCTATACAAAAAAAACAAAAAAAACACGATCAGCCTGGGGGAGGTATGCGCTCTCCCGAGTGCCAAGTCCCACTACACTTGACTTTTAGCACCTAAACCCTGATCATCTTCCTCGTGGGGGTGGGAGAAGAGGGATCAAAATGAGTCATTCCCACCTCATGTCATCCCTGATCGCAATATCCTGTCTTCCTCTTTTTGCTTCGATGAAGGGTTAACGCCAGAAACGTCAACAGCTTCTTCTTCCTTCCCATGGCGAATAGCGTACCTCGATCAATGTCCGATCGATTTCACCAATTATTACGAATGACCTGTATGTACTGAAGTGTGAGATCATCTATCGTTACATTTTGCATCATGGAGGTAAAACGGTGTTTGCAAGTCATAGTCAGGTTCACGATGTTATTTCGTTCAAAATTTTGGAGATTAGCAAAACTATACATTTTTGGAATATTCAGAGCATGAGGAATCCAAAAATTAATGTTGGCATTTGCGGAGACACCTTTGCGAAAATGACACTCAGGACAGTGATGAAGATCTGTAAAAGCATATTCCTGAATGGTATAGACCTCGTAGATCCTGTGTATAGGACTTATAGTTCAATCTGATACTAACAAGGCTGCTTTCTTGCTTTATAAACCCAAACCTATAACTCCAAAGGACTTGCAATATCATGTATTATGTAATACAGTTATATCACAAATATAAAGACAATGGTTTTCAATTACCTTTGTTTGTTGCTTTTCTATAATCCTGAGCACTATTTTGAGGCCTTTATTGGATTCCTTGACCCAGAAAACATAGGATTAGCATATTTAACGAAGTTTCTAGGTTGACTAGAAGTCGAGATAGCACAAAATATGTATTTTATGGCGGCCATTTTGAAAATCCAAAATGGCGGCCATGCAGGCAGGTGTCTGTGCAAATGCCAACATTGATTTTCGGATTCTCCATGCTCTGATGATTCCAAAAATGTACAAATTTGCTAATCCCAAAATTTTGAACGAAATTATATTTGTTAACGTAGTGAACCTGACTATCAGGCCAGACTCAGGGGATTGGAAAACACGTTGTTGTGACAGGAACATTTACGTACGGTACATCATTTACTTGTTAAAAATAAACATAAACATAATTGTGGCTTGTGCACTGTGCACTGTGGTGTGCTGATGTGCAATTCCATACCGAGCTGCCGCAACCACTGCATCTTCGGTCAGGTTCCCCAGGACGCGAGCTCTCAGACCGGCCATTTTGGAATCGGAGCGCACATCCCAGACTCCTTCACACGTTGCTCCCGCATTTGTGACATTGCTGTTCGAAGGCTGGCAGAGGTAGCCAAAAGCAAGGCCTAAAAAGAAGGCCAGAGTGGCAAATGATAAGGCTGGGATGAGAGGATGTCTGCGACAGCTTGGGGAAGAGCGGCGTCTTGCCGACTGGTGAAGCTTGTCCGTGGAATGAAACATAAAACCATCGACGGTATTCTGATTTGAGTCCCCATCACTCCTGAGACGCTGGAATCGCCCATGTGGTGATGCAGAATAGTTATCGAGCTCAAGATCATCAAGAGAATCTGAAAATCCTAAAAGGGAAAAAAAAATCAGTCAGGGGAAGTGGCAGACTCGGAGGGCAGTGGCAGACTCGGGGGGAAGTGGCAGACTCGGGGGGAAGTGGCAGACTCGGGGGAGGTGGCAGACTCGGGGGAAGTGGCAGACTCGGGGGAAGTGGCAGACTCGGGGGAAGTGGCAGACTCGGGGGAAGTGGCAGACTCGGGGGAAGTGGCAGACTCGGGGGAAGTGGCAGACTCGGGGGAGGTGGCAGACTCGGGGGAAGTGGCAGACTCGGGGGAGGTGGCAGACTCGGGGGAGGTGGCAGACTCGGGGGAAGTGGCAGACTCGGGGGAAGTGGCAGACTCGGGGAAAGTGGCAGACTCGGGGGAAGTGGCAGACTCGGGGGAAGTGGCAGACTCGGGGGAAGTGGCAGACTCGGGGGAAGTGGCAGACTCGGGGGAAGTGGCAGACTCGGGGGAAGTGGCAGACTCGGGGGAAGTGGCAGACTCGGGGGAGGTGGCAGACTCGGGGGAAGTGGCAGACTCGGGGGAAGTGGCAGACTCGGGGGAGGTGGCAGACTCGGGGGAAGTGGCAGACTCGGGGGAAGTGGCAGACTCGGGGGAAGTGGCAGACTCGGGGGAAGTGGCAGACTCGGGGGAAGTGGCAGACTCGGGGGAAGTGGCAGACTCGGGGGAGGTGGCAGACTCGGGGGAAGTGGCAGACTCGGGGGAAGTGGCAGACTCGGGGGAGGTGGCAGACTCGGGGGAAGTGGCAGACTCGGGGGAAGTGGCAGACTCGGGGGAAGTGGCAGACTCGGGGGAAGTGGCAGACTCGGGGGGAGTGGCAGACTTTGGATGAGAAAAAAAAAAGTACAAACGTGAAAAAGTTTGATTGATGGAGCAATTAACTCCACTGGATGAAAAAGAGAAAGAAAAATATAAGACATCATAGCTAAGATTATGCCCTAATGTCATTATGAATGCATTAACCATTTAAGAATGAAATTAAATAATTATACTTATTTTGTGTGCAGGACATGGCTGAAGGTTTGCATCACATTTTGTCTGGTGTGCATGAGGGGCAGGGTGGTAGGAGTAGGGAGGAAGTGGGGAAGTGGGGAGCGAATGGGCACGGCTGTGTCGCTAATGCAGTACCCCCTGTATGTTAACGGGGGGAGTAGTATATTTTGTTCAGGATGCTGGTGATAACTCGCCACTCTTCGTGACGGACACCGTGGGATATTTAACATCTTACAACGAATACCTACAAACGGGATGCCCGTTTAACGTCCATCCGAGGGACGGCACGCACATTGATGAATCACCTGCCTGTAAAACACCAGGATGACATAATATAGCTGAGTGAGGATTCAAACCCAGGCTGGACAGCTAGGAGGTGAGTGTGCGTATATTATATATCCTGCCAGCCCAAATAATTGTCGGTAACAATATATTCCAGAGTTGTATCAACTCCCACCTGTCCATAACTTTTTCTATCTCTCATCAAACGTGTCTTCTTACAGTGAAGCTGGAGCGAGATGAAAACACAACAGCAACCAGTGATATTTGTCACCACATCACTGCCCTCCTTGTCCCTCTCCAATTTCCTCCATTCAATATGCTTGTCCGTGCCACGTCTTCCTTATTTCCTTCAGTGCGGAATCACTTTCTGCGCTCATCTTAATCTCATTTTATATCAAACCCATCATTCTTTTCACATTCCTTTTACTCTTCGCACCCCTCGCCCTTCCCATCCCCACCACCCACCGCACTCGTGTCGGAGCCCCTCGCCTCCCCCGAACGAGACAAGCTCTTTCGATACGGCTTGGAGATGAATTACTAGAACTGACAGCTCAAGCTAACCAGCAGAGTAGTCCAGTGAGACAAAATGACAAAAAAAAAAAAAAAAAAAAAAAAAAAAAAAAAACTTTCCTAATGTTCGCCTGACAGCCAAACTTTCCGCAAGGAAGCTTCAAAGCTCTCACAAAGCAGCACAACTGATTCTCTAGAAATCAATTTAAAACACGATTTGAACACCTTTCTATTACCAATACCAACCGCTTCTTCAGTTTCCAAAGTCATCTGGCTGCCTGGAAATCGGGAAATGCAAAAAATGATCGCAATATGCAGCTCAATTGTCAGATCATTGAAATTATACATTTCCGATTTCAACAACAAAAGAACAATTACTAAGATGCAATCAATGATTTTCTTTCTTTGGATACAGAGTCAAAGCTCGTGGAAGACGTGGAACACCGAACGGATCAGGACGCAACAGGATAAAAGGAACAACACAGGGAGGGATGGGAGGGGGGACACCAACATCTGAGTTGAAGGACAACATTGAGGCAGAGTTGGACAAATAAGGGATATAGGAAGAATCAAGTATTGTGAAAGTAAAATTAGAAATTATTTAATTACAATAATTAATTAATTAATTAATTGAGTTTAATTAATTTTGTAAGTAAAATTATTTAGTGCGCCGTCCTCGTTGCGTAACCCGTCACACTTTAGCACCTCAAGTGTTCGTTTAAACAAGACAGTTCCCAAAAAGTGCGTAAACGAGACCACAAATCGGCACTCGCACACGGAAGCATTTTTACCTGCCAGGGGAACACCGATTCTTAAAGACACGTCCTGACAAATGAATCACAACAGACAACAAACAACAATGGTCAAGGTCTATTAGGAAGTGCTAAGCCTTAACTATCGACTTTGCAATTGTGGAGACGTAATTCGTTGCGATTTCCCAAATAGGAACTGAATGTAACACCAACACAAGCCTTGGTTTTATAATCTCAAGTATCAAGTTAGTTGAATGTACCACGACGCTTCTGCCCTGAAAGGTCATTAATGATGGTTGGGAGGAGAGGAAGGGGAGAGGGAGGGCTGGGTGGCACTTTCATGATGCCAGTAGCTTCTAAATGGTGCACTTCACTCATATCAAAAGGTAAAACGAAGTAAATAAATAGTGAACAGCTATCCGCCAAGTGAATTATCAATGCGACATCGATGGAGCAACACAATCGTCTCACTTACCTGTAGCAAAACGTGCTAGACCAGGTGATGGAGCATCGCAATGTCGCCGCCCACACAACCGTGTCTCGCTCAGCTCCTTCTCCATATCCCACTCGAGAACACTATTGGAGGTTTCATCATCCCTCACAATTCCCCTGTGCTGGCCAGTTCTATGATCTTCATCATCCTCTTCTTCTTCGTCTTCATCATCGTCTGCCTTGTCACCCGGGCTCGTAGCTGGCCTGTCAACTCCAGATCGAAGTCTGTCTCCCCAATGTCGACCATTAGTCTTATCCGCCATCACCGTGACCCTGCCAGCAGAACAAAAAGGAAAAGAGCAACCTGAGTTACATCGATGAACAATAATAAACACTAAACTTGGCATTAAAACCTCTTGCAAGAACAATGCAACTAATGATCACATATGTGGCAAACGTAAGGACGCTACATTGGCCTCCAGGAAAGTTGTGGGTTCAAATCCATCTTTGGGTGTGCCAGTGATTTGGATTAAATTTGTCTGGAAAACCTGATAGTCACAGCAGAAAAGTCTCAGTATAAATGCCATACTGTTACCGGATTGTCAATTAAAACCCAGCTGGTCCACAAGTCTACCACCTGTGTATCACCAGCTGCTCTTCAATGACGGGACCTTGAGAGTAAAACTAAAAAGCAATGCAGTCCCCAACGAGTAAATAATAATAATAATAATAATAATAATAATAATAATCTATCTATAATTCCAGTAATCTCTGTGTGTATGTGTGTGTGTATGTGTGTATGTGTGTGTGTCTGTGTGTCTGTGACCGCTGTTTCTCGACAACCACGGGTCCGATATACTTGAAACTTGCCAGGTATATTGCTGGGGACCCGAGGATGTGCCTTTTCAAGGTTTGAAATTAATCGGACAAGTGGTTCCCAAGGTATGGTCACCGTACTCGCAAGCCGTTCGCTTTGGCTTTGCGAATGGACCAAACCATTTCATGTAAATAGAGGGGGGGGGGGGGGTTCTACCGTACTCGCAAGCCGTTCGCTTTGGCTTTGCGAAGACCAAACCATTTCATGTAAATAGAGGGGGGGGGTTCTGTGGTCGTTACTGCCACATGGTTTCAAAGTTTTTTTTTGTTGTTGTTGTTTGCACGCATGTTTTTTTGCACCCACGTACGGGCACGCCCTAGTCTATCTATAATTCCAGTAATCTCTGTGTGTATGTGTGTGTGTCTGTGTGTCTGTGACCGCTGTTTCTCGACAACCACGGGTCCGATGTACTTGAAACTTGCCAGGTATATTGCTGGGGACCCGAGGATGTGCCTTTTCAAGGTTTGAAATTAATCGGACAAGTGGTTCCCAAGGTATGGTCACCGTACTCGCAAGCCGTTCGCTTTGGCTTTGCGAATGGACCAAACCATTTCATGTAAATAGAAGGGGGGGTTCTACCGTACTCGCAAGCCGTTCGCTTTGGCTTTGCGAATGGACCAAACCATTTCATGTAAATAGAGGGGGGGGGGGGTTCTGTGGTCGTTACTGCCACGTGGTTTCAAAGTTTTTTTTTGTTGTTGTTGTTTGCACGCATGTTTTTTTGCACCCACGTACGGGCACGCCCTAGTAATAATAATAGCAGTAGTTGGAGTGAAGTCGATGGTGTGCCATCGAAAATCCAAATCCCCATGCTTCCCACCAAAAGCAAGTTTACATTTTGTATCCACTGATAGGCCGGATCTGGATCCAGACCTGAAACAAAATCGAATCGACTGGATCTTGTCGCCGAACCAACTCATCCACCTAGTTTTGTCATAATCTGTCCACAGAATTTTGAAATATCATGCTATACGTCCTTTTTGGGCCTAACACTCAATGGTGAAGAACCACTTGGAAAAATGTAAAAAAACCTCTCATTCAGATCCTCACCAAAATCAAATCGATTCGTTCTTGTCACACAACCAACCTGTCCACCAAGTTTTGTCCGAATCTGTCCATAACCTTTTGAGATAACCTGTTCACAGACAGACCGACAAACAGATGAAAAATCGGTCAGAGACCGAGGACTTGCCGGTATGTACTTTTTTAATCGGCCATTTTGGACAAATATGGCGGCCAAACCACGTGACTGATGACGGCATCATTATTTGTTGCCTAAACTAATTTATTCCTTGATGATGCTCAAGAAATTTCATCTTGATCGGATGAAGTTTTGTACTTGTCGAATTATAACGTCATAATGGAGGCACCTATGACATCATCATTAATATATTTTATTCCCCATGGAGTTCTTTACAGTGAGCCATGTCTCAATTTTTTATATTCAGCACTTTCGGAGATATAGAGGTGCAAAGTTTTTCGCCTTTTCCAAGATAGCGGCCGAACCATGTGACCAATGACGTCATCGTTTTTTTTTTCTCCACCAGTTTATGCCGTCATGTCGCTCAAGAAATTGCATCTTGATTGGATGAAGTTTTGTACTTGTCGAATTATCAAATCATGACGTCATAATGGAGGCCTTGGACCGAGAGAGTTAAAAATTGGGCACAGTCTATTCCAGGGCAAGACAAATATGTGTGCAAAGATTGGCGATTCTACGTGCAACGGTGTAGACGTAGTGATGTGCACAGACAAACAGACAGACAGACAGACAGACAAACCAACCGATCAACATACTTGCCGGAACCTTTTCCGGCAAGTAACAAGGGTGAAAACATAACCTCCGAGATAAAGGTGGCAAAGAGATCTGCCAGGAATGACCTAATATCAAATTCTGAGTAAAACATTTCTTCCCATTTTGACCCATGTGATCCAAAATCCCCTTCCCGCCACACTAACCCCCCCCCCCCCCCCACCCCACTCCCCCCCACCCCCCAATATAGCGTGACCCTGGGGTGTAATCCAAAAAAAAATTACATATTTAATGTGTTCTCTAATGGTGATTGCATATACAAAGCTTCATTAAAAATATTTTAAAGTGTGCTTGGAATTGCATTTTGTGTATTCGACCTTTTGATCACACCCAATAGGGGCAAAAATGATCCTGCTCTCACACCTTTGTGCCTTGTGGTGACCATAAGTACCAAGTTTTGTGAATTTCTGCACAACCGTTTAGGAGGAGATATCATGAAAGACTATCATTTTTGGCCGTGCCCCTGGGGTGAGGTCAGAATATCAATTGCCAAAAAATACAAGAGAACGTTTTTAACTGGTGAAGCCCATTTAATATTTGGCTATGTCCTTCCTTCCATCCATCTGTCTCTCAAAAAATGCAGAAAAACCTTTCTAATCCACCGTGTTTAATTTTAAAGTTCTGCAGTGTAATTTGAGAGGGTTCTAAAGTATAATTCTAAAGAGTAATTCGAAAGGGTAATTCCAAAGGGGATTTCGAAAGAGTAATTCTAAAGTGTAATTCTAAAGAGTAATTCTAAAGAGTAATTCTAAAGGGTAATTCTAAAGGGTAATTCTAAAGGGTAATTCCAAAGGCGATTTTGAAAGAGTAATTCTAAAGTGTAATTCTAAAGGGTAATTCTAAAGAGTAATATCCCTGGTGTTGGGCTAGCGGCTAGGGTGCCGGCTTAGGATCCAAGGATCCTGGGTTCGAATCCCGGTCGATCGCTGAATTAACGCCAGGGGGGTTGACTCAGCCTGTCATCCTTCCGAGGTCGGCTAATTGAGTACCAGTTCACTGGTAATTCCCTGTTTGTCGTTAAAGGCGGCAAAAAGGGTTGGCGTCAGGAAGGGCATCCGGCCGTAAAACATTGCTTCAAATAGAGGACCGAAAAACAACAACAACCACGGTTCCCGAAAAAGGCCAACCCCCGCTTTGCGGGGAAAAATGGCCTCTAAAGGTGGTTATTTATTATTATAATTCCAAAGTGTAATTCCAAAGTGTAATTCCAAAGAGTAATTCTAAAGGGTAATTCCAGAGTAATTCCAAAGTGTAATTCCAAAGAGTAATTCCAAATGGTAATTCTAAAGGGTAATTCCAAAGTGTAATTCCAAAGAGTAATTCCAAAGAGTAATTCCAAAGAGTAATTCCAAAGACTAATTCTAAAGAGTAATTCTAAAGGGTAATTCTAAAGGGTAATTCCAAAGTGTAATTCCAAAGAGTAATTCCAAAGAGTAATTCCAAAGAGTAATTCCAAAGTGTAATTCCAGTGTAATTCCAAAGAGTAATTCCAAAGAATAATTCCAAAGTGTAATTCTAAAGTGTAATTCTAAAGAGTAATTCTAAAGGGTAATTCCAAAGTGTAATTCCAAAGAGTAATTCTAAAGAGCAATTCTAAAGGGTAATTCCAAAGAGTAATTTTAAAGGGTAATTCCAAAGTGTAATTCCAAAGAGTAATTCCAAAGAGTAATTCTAAAGGGTAATTCTAAAGGGTAATTCCAAAGTGTAATTCCAAAGAGTAATTCCAAAGTGTAATTCCAGAGTAATTCTAAAGGGTAATTATAAAGGGTAATTCCAAAGTGTAATTCCAGAGTAATTCCAAAGAGTAATTCTAAAGAGTAATTCTAAAGGGTAATTCCAAAGTGTAATTCCAGAGTAATTCCAAAGAGTAATTCTAAAGAGTAATTCTAAAGGGTAATTCCAAAGTGTAATTCCAAAGAGTAATTCAAAAGTGTAATTCCAGAGTAATTCTAAAGGGTAATTCCAAAGTGTAATTCCAAAGTGTAATTCCAAAGAGTAATTCGAAAGTGTAATTCCAAAGTGTAATTCCAAAGTGTAATTCTAAAGAGTAATTCCAAAGAGTAATTCTAAAGGGTAATTCCAGAGTAATTCTAAAGGGTAATTCCAAAGTGTAATTCCAAAGTGTAATTCCAAAGAGTAATTCCAAAGAGTAATTCCAAAGAGTAATTCCAAAGAGTAATTCCAAAGTGTAATTCTAAAGAGTAATTATAAAGGGTAATTCCAAAGTGTAATTCCAAAGAGTAATTCCAAAGAGTAATTCTAAAGAGTAATTCTAAAGGGTAATTCCAAAGTGTAATTCCAAAGAGTAATTCCAAAGGGTAATTCTAAAGGGTAATTCTAAAGGGTAATTCCAAAGAGTAATTTTAAAGGGTAATTCCAAAGTGTAATTCCAAAGAGTAATTCCAAAGAGTAATTCTAAAGGGTAATTCTGAAGGGTAATTCCAAAGTGTAATTCCAAAGAGTAATTCCAAAGTGTAATTCCGGAGTAATTCTAAAGGGTAATTATAAAGGGTAATTCCAAAGTGTAATTCCAGAGTAATTCTAAAGGGTAATTCCAAAGTGTAATTCCAAAGTGTAATTCCAAAGAGTAATTCTAAAGAGTAATTCTAAAGGGTAATTCCAAAGTGTAATTCCAAAGAGTAATTCCAAAGTGTAATTCCAGAGTAATTCTAAAGGGTAATTATAAAGGGTAATTATAAAGGGTAATTCCAAAGTGTAATTCCAGAGTAATTCCAAAGAGTAATTCTAAAGAGTAATTCTAAAGGGTAATTCCAAAGTGTAATTCCAGAGTAATTCCAAAGAGTAATTCTAAAGAGTAATTCTAAAGGGTAATTCCAAAGTGTAATTCCAAAGAGTAATTCAAAAGTGTAATTCCAGAGTAATTCTAAAGGGTAATTCCAAAGTGTAATTCCAAAGTGTAATTCCAAAGAGTAATTGGAAAGAGTAATTCGAAAGTGTAATTCCAAAGAGTAATTCCAAAGTGTAATTCTAAAGGGTAATTCCAGAGTAATTCTAAAGGGTAATTCCAAAGTGTAATTCCAAAGAGTAATTCCAAAGAGTAATTCCAAAGAGTAATTCCAAAGAGTAATTCCAAAGTGTAATTCCAGAGTAATTCTAAAGGGTAATTCCAAAGTGTAATTCCAAAGTGTAATTCCAAAGAGTAATTCCAAAGAGTAATTCTAAAGGGTAATTCCAAAGTGTAATTCCAAAGAGTAATTCCAAAGTGTAATTCCAAAGTAATTCTAAAGGGTAATTCCAAAGTGTAATTCCAAAGAGTAATTCCAAAGTGTAATTCCAGAGTAATTCTAAAGGGTAATTCTAAAGGGTAATTCCAAAGTGTAATTCCAGAGTAATTCCAAAGAGTAATTCTAAAGAGTAATTCCAAAGGGTAATTCCAAATTGTAATTCCAGAGTAATTCCAAAGAGTAATTCTAAAGAGTAATTCTGAAGGGTAATTCCAAATTGTAATTCCAGAGTAATTCCAAAGAGTAATTCTAAAGAGTAATTCTAAAGGGTAATTCCAAAGTGTAATTCCAGAGTAATTCCAAAGAGTAATTCCAAAGAGTAATTCTAAAGAGTAATTCTAAAGGGTAATTCTAAAGGGTAATTCCAAAGAGTAATTCCAAAGAGCAATTCTAAAGAGTAATTCTAAAGGGTGATTCCAAAGTGTAATTCCAGAGTAATTCCAGAGTAATTCCAAAGAGTAATTCCAAAGAGTAATTCTAAAGGGTAATTCTAAAGGGTAATTCCAAAGAGTAATTCCAAAGAGCAATTCTAAAGAGTAATTCTAAAGGGTGATTCCAAAGAGTAATTCCAAAGAGTAATTCTAAAGGGTCATTCCAAAGTGTAATTCTAAAGAGTAATTCTAAAGGGTAATTCCAAAGTGTAATTCCAGTGTAATTCCAAAGAGTAATTCCAAAGAGTAATTCCAAAGAGTAATTCCAAAGAGTAATTCCAAATTGTAATTCCAGAGTAATTCCAAAGAGTAATTCTAAAGAGTAATTCTAAAGGGTAATTCCAAAGTGTAATTCCAGTGTAATTCCAAAGAGTAATTCCAAAGAGTAATTCCAAAGTGTAATTCCAGAGTAATTCTAAAGGGTAATTCCAAAGTGTAATTCCAAAGTGTAATTCCAAAGAGTAATTCTAAAGAGTAATTCTAAAAGGTAATTCCAAAGAGTAATTCCAAAGAGCAATTCTAAAGAGTAATTCTAAAGGGTGATTCCAAAGTGTAATTCCAAAAAGTAATTCTACAGGGTAATTCCAAAGTGTAATTCCAAAGAGTAATTCCAAAGTGTAATTCTAAAGGGTAATTCCAAAGTGTAATTCCAAAGAGTAATTCAAAAGTGTAATTCCAGAGTAATTCTAAAGGGTAATTCTAAAGGGTAATTCCAACGTGTAATTCCAGAGTAATTCCAAAGAGTAATTCTAAAGAGTAATTCTAAAGGGTAATTCCAAATTGTAATTCCAGAGTAATTCCAAAGAGCAATTCTAAAGAGTAATTCTAAAGGGTAATTCCAAAGTGTAATTCCAGAGTAATTCCAAAGAGTAATTCTAAAGAGTAATTCTAAAGGGTAATTCCAAAGTGTAATTCCAGAGTAATTCTAAAGAGTAATTCCAAATTGTAATTCCAGAGTAATTCCAAAGAGTAATTCTAAAGAGTAATTCTAAAGGGTAATTCCAAAGTGTAATTCCAAAGAGTAATTCCAGAGTAATTCTAAAGGGTAATTCCAAAGTGTAATTCCAAAGAGTAATTCCAAAGTGTAATTCCAAAGTGTAATTCCAAAGAGTAATTCCAAAGTGTAATTCCAAAGTGTAATTCTAAAGTGTAATTCGAAAGAGTAATTCCAAAGTGTAATTCCAAAGTGTAATTCCAAAGTGTAATTCCAAAGTGTAATTCCAAAGAGTAATTCCAAAGTGTAATTCCAAAGAGTAATTCTAAAGGGTAATTCCAGAGTAATTATAAAGGGTAATTCCAAAGTGTAATTCCAAAGTGTAATTCCAAAGAGTAATTCCAAAGAGTAATTCCAAAGAGTAATTCCAAAGAGTAATTCCAAAGAGTACTTTCAAAGTGTAATTCCAGAGTAATTCCAAAGATTAATTCCAAACTGTAATTCCAGTGTAATTCCAAACAGTAATTCCAAAGTGTAATTCCAAAGAGTAATTCCAAAGAGTAATTCCAAAGAGTAATTCCAAAGAGTAATTCTAAAGAGTAATTCCAAAGTGTAATTCCAAAGAGTAATTCCAAAGGGTAATTCTAAAGGGTAATTCTAAAGGGTAATTCCAAAGTGCAATTCCAAAGAGTAATTCTAAAGGGTAATTCCAAAGAGTAATTCCAAAGGGTAATTCTAAAGAGTAATTCCAAAGAGTAATTCTAAAGGGCAATTCTAAAGGGTAATTCGAAAGTGTAATTCGAAAGGGTAATTCTAAAGGGTAATTCTAAAGGGTAATTCTGGGGAATAAAATATGTTAATGATGATGTCATAGGTGCGTCCATTATGACGTCATAATTCGACAAGTACAAAACTTAATCCGATCAAGATGAAATTTCTTGAGCATAATCTAGTAATAAATTAGTTTCGAAAACAAATAATTATGATGTCATTGGTCACGTGGTTCAGCCGCCATCTTGGAAAAACCGAAAAACTTTGCACCTCCATATCTCCGAAAGTGCTGAATAGAAAAAAAATTGAGATATGACTCATTGTAAACAACTCTCCATGGGGAATAAAATATGTTAATGATGTCATAGGTGCCTCCATTATGACGTCATAATTCGACAAGTACAAAACTTCATCCGATCAAGATGAAATTTATTGAGCATAATCTAGGAATAAATTAGTTTAGAAAACAAATAATGATGACGTCATCGGTCACGTGGTTCGGCCGCCATATTTGTCCAAAATGGCCGATTTAAAAAAAGTACATTCCGGCATGTCCTCGGTCTCTGACCGATTTTTCATTTGTTTGTTTGTTTGTTTGTCAGCACAGAATAAATATGATTTTCTCTGCAACCATTGGTCCGATCGACAGGAAATTTTCACCAAAGGTGAAATTTCACCAAATTTCACCAAATAACCCCACTAGGTGCATCTCCACCTGTATAATTTTTTAAAGATAATTATGACATCATAGTTCACGTGGTTTGGCCGCCTTCTTGGAAAAACAGAAAAAGTTTGCACCTCCATATCTCCGAAAGCGCTGAATAGATAAAATTGAGAAATATCTCATTGTAAAGAACTCTCCATGGGGAATAAAATATGTTAATGATGATGTCATAGGTCCCTCCATTATGACGTCACAATTCAACAAGTACAAAACTTCATCTGCTCATGATGAATTTTTATTGAGCGTCTTGTAGGCATAAATTGGCGGAGAAAAAAAAATCATGACGTCACCGGTCACGTGATTCGGCCGCCATATTTGTTTTCACACAAAAGCCTTAAAAACCACTGAAAATACACCCTGGCGAGGGTTTGCAATCTCTGATTGCTCTTTTTCTTGTTGTGTATTGCAACATGCTGTCTGTTGATGAAAGCAGTCAGCGAAGCAAAGGGTCTTGTACTCTTATATGCTCATAACAAGAGTAATAAAGATCACCGTGAATGCAAGTCATGCTTTGTACAACAACATCTGCATACCCGATTGACAATCAGGGTTCTACTACTGGGATACCAGTTTTCACAAAGTCGACCTCATCAAATTTACATCTGACCGCGACACTAATTTGATCAGGATATTGATTAAATTAGTGTCTCGGCCAGACGTAAATTCACTACAGTTGAATTGCATTTGCTCTTCTTAACCGTCCACAAGTGAGTGCACACAACATGCCATTTAGTTCAAATTACATCAATGGGCATTTGACAACTTGGATTGCCAATACAAATAACAATAATGAGAGTCTGTCTAAATCTGCTGGTTCATATACAAATGGCTGTCCAACAACAGTCTATTTAAGTTAACCCCACTAGTTCAACAGTAGAAGAATTCATGTAAAAGAGATGTTTAAAACTAATTTGTGATAGCTGTTAATGAGTAAGGAAGGTAAGGTGGACGAGATGAGATGCGAAGTGGCGTACTCTTTACAGAGCATCGGTACTGCCATCTTGGTAAAATTTATGCCGGTTGTTTTGCCAGAACCCTACGAGCTGTCAGTCAGGGCAGGAATTTGTAATTTGTTCAGGGTGCCGGAGATAACTCGCATACTCTTCCAAAGGACACCATGGGCTTGGTTGTCTAGCCTGGGATTGAATCCCGACCTTGCTATAAACGGTCACCCTGGTGTGTCACAGGCAGGGCGAGGCATTAATGTATCCGTTAGATCGACAATAGATAGACATTAAACCGGGTGTCCTTTTTGATAACGTTAATTTGCAGACGTCAAAGATCCCTCAGCATCTTTCACAGAGATGAGGTGAGGTACAGTCATGTGAAAAAGTAAGTACACCCCAAGTAAAGTTTTGACTTTTTCAACATATTTCAACATACAGCTATTTGATCTTCATTTCAACAATATTGATAGATAAAGGTGATATAATATAACAAATATCATGAAACATTTACATTTTGTAGTCCATTGTATAATTTAAATAAACATAAATGCAAATTTCGCATGTGGAAAAAGTAAGTACACCCTTGGCTCTAATAGGTGGTATTGCCCCCTTTGGCAGAAACAACCTCAACTAGGCGTTTCTTATAACTGTCTACCAGTCTCTGACATCGACTGGGAGAATTTTTTGCCCAATCCTCCATGCAGAATTCTTTCAGCTGTGCGATGTTTGAGGGGTTTCTTGCATGCACAGCTCGTTTCAAATCCCCCCACAATATCTCGATGGGATTTAGATCCGGGCTTTGACTTGGCCATTCCAGAACCCTCCATTTCTTTCTTTTCAGCCATTCCTTGGTGGATTTACTGGTATGTTTAGGGTCATTGTCATGTTGCAAGGTCCACCTTCGGTTGAGCTTCAACTTTCCGACAGATGGCCTCACATTATCCTCAAGCACCCTCTGGTACAATGAAGAATTCATAGTGGATTCTATGATGGTGAGCTGTCTAGGCCCTGATGCAGCAAAGCTGCCCCAAACCATAATATTTCCACCACCATGCTTTACAGTTGTTATCAGGTTCTTGTGGTAAAATGCTGTCTTTGGTTTTCGCCAAACATGTCTTCTGGTACTGTGGCCAAATAGCTCTACCTTTGACTCATCTGTCCAGAGCACATTGTTCCAGAAGTGCTGGTCTCTGCCTAGGTGTTCATTGGCAAACTTTAGTCTTGCCCTGATGTTCTTTCTGGACAGCAAAGGTTTCCTCCTGGCACACCTCCCATGTAGATCAAATTTGTGCAGCCTCTTTCTAATGGTAGACTCGTGCACTTTGACATCAACAGTGGCAAGCGCTACCTGTAGGTCCCGTGATGACGTTCTGGGGTTCTTAGAGACTTCTTTCATCATCTTGCGGTCTGCTCTCGGGCTGAATTTGCTGGGGCGGCCTGGCCTGAACAAGTTGGCAGTTGTTTGGAATCTTCTCCACTTGAAGATGATCTTCCGGACAGTCGAATGATTGATTTCAAATTGTTTGGAGATCTTTTTAAATCCCTTCCCAGACTCGTAGGCATCTATAACCTTCTTTCTGAAGGCCTCAGACAGCTCTTTTGATCTAAGAATGGTGACGCCGCACACTTCAACAACAAAGAGCAAACCAAACTAAATGTCTGAGGTTTGAATAAGACAGGTTCCTCCAAGATCCTCTCTAACAATGTTCTAATCATTTGCACCTGAGCTGGTGCACCTGATTCTAATTTTAGGTGTTTGAAGTCGTGATAAATGTAGGGGTGTACTTACTTTTTCCACATGCGAAATTTGCATTTATGTTTATTTAAATTATACAATGGACTACAAAATGTAAATGTTTCATGATATTTGTTATATTATATCACATTTATCTGTCAATATTGTTGAAATGAAGATCAAATAGCTGTATGTTGAAATATGTTGAAAAAGTCAGAACTTTACATGGGGTGTACTTATTTTTTCACGTGACTGTATTTGCCAGCACCTTGCAACAAATGACGAATTCCTCTAACTGATAGATCAGCGCACCAAATTCAGAATTGAATCCCATTCCAATGTCCAATATCAATTCGCTAACAACAACAACCGGTTTCTCTCAACTGTTACCTCGAGGTCAGAAATTATAGAACATAGGTCAGATGAGCAAGGACACAACTCAAGAATGGCTGGTTTTCCCCATTGGGGCTTCTCAGCTTGGAGCTCTGATCTGACCAAAAGCTTCCTGCTTTGGCACAAGGGAATACTGGGGCACACCGAAAATTACCAAAAGGTGTGAGCAATAGCAGCTCCGGCAAGAATATTCCAATGAATCCATTTTTTGGCCCAAACTATGTAGTTCTCGACTCGTATGGACCATCAGTCTTTCCGCAAAGGAGGGGGTGAGGAGGTTACGTCAGTTGCAGTCAATATTATAGGAAACAAGCGTTTGCTTGATCAACAATGTACAGAGCGTGTTCATGGAAAATTATATTTCAAATAAGTGTAAAAACTAGACAAATGAAACTTGACAATAAAATTTCCTTACACCAGATCAAAATTGCTACACATAGGCCATTCATCAATGGCTTCCTCATCAATGTACCGTATGCAATCGATTGTCGCCTAATGTCAAGAACACCTTTGCAGAAGACAGGTATAAGATCGTGTCAGCCCGTGCCACCACACGACAAAATGACCTCACGGAAAAGAGTGTAACCCAGACGATGCTGGAAACCAATCAAATGTAATTTCATTTTTTCAACATGATCCAACCTGACAGATCACCTGCATGGACACCTGCATGGACACCAAGTGGAAGACGCATTCTCATGCGTAAAATCAGCAATTCATTTATAGCGTTTTCAACAATCATGCTTAATTATTCTATTCCTATCTTTACTTATGTTTTATAACTCGTAATTTAGGTCATCTACTATAAATGCATGAGGTGTGTGTGTGTGTGTGTGTGTGTGTGTGTGTGTGTGTGTGTGTGTGTGTGTGTGTGTGTGTAATGTTTTTTGTGGAGTTCTACTGGAGCTTTATGATATGGAATCTGACAGACCAAAATGATCGTTATGATCTCCTTAGTTGATTAGACTAATTAACTACAAAGAATCCGGAAGAATTCCCGTGTTTTAAATGCACGTCATATCAAGGTGTATACAGTATATATATATATACATATATATATATATATATGTGTATGGGGCACTTACCTGCCCAAGGACGATCCTGGGTTTGTTAATGTCACGTCCATTTAAGATTTGTATATCCCGCCAAGATTTTCAAAAGACATGGAAATGCAATCTCACAATCATCATCGTTCGTATGCAACACGTGGCTAAGAGTTGTTAGCATGACTGCCATCTTAAGCATGATGTTAGCAACTCATCTTGATGTCAAGTTAGCAACTAAAGCATGACTGTCTTCGGCATTTATTTTTCCAGTCCCAAAATGCAACGACAGCATTTGCCAAATTGCCCATAGAGCAATTCTGCAGCAACCTGTACACGACGCTGTGCATCGAGCTCATTGGCAAGGCTTGCAACAAACGGTAACGCTGCACTGAGCAGTGAGCAGTGAGCACCTTTCTCTTCACAACAGGACAGTACATTTACACCACCAGTGAAACCACACAGCCGTGACATGCATACACATCCCAACAACAAATGAACGCAGTCACTGTCCCAGAGGACGTGGAAAATAACAATGGAACAAAATGTCAGACGGTAGAATTTAGTGGCAAACCAGCTGTGCGGTTCTGGCATCAGAGGTTTAATGACTGGCCAGTTGAGGTTTAATGGCCGAGAACTTCATAACTGGCAGCGAACGTGGCAGCCAATCCATGATGCTTCACCATACCATGAAGTCAACGGCTTGTTTTATACCAGACGCACACTGGGATCACAGGAGATGGAATGCATACCAGTAAGTACACATTGACGTGCATGCACAAAAAATATCAAGACAACAATAACAATAATAATAATAATAATAATAATAATAATAATAACAACGTGAATGACACTGAGCAAAAAATCCTATCGGCTTATTCTTGTCACCTACCTAACTCATCCACCTAGTTTCGGCCAAATCTGTCCACAATTTTTTCACATATCGTGCTCCATATAGATTTTGGCCGTATCTCTCAATGGCGAAGAATCACTGAAAAATTAGCTGATCCGGATCCAGATTCGGATCTTCACCAAAATTGAAGCAATTTTTACTTGTCAAATACCCAACTTGTCCACCAACTTTTGTCTGAACCGTCCGCAACTTTTTGAGATATCCTGTTCACAGACAGACAGACAGACAGGCATGAACCATGGGCATGATGGCAGAGGTAATAATAACGAGCGTTACGCCTGGGTCCCCCGTCGGGGAAGTGATGTGAGTTGACAAAGTGGAAGACGCAGAAAACATGCTATGATATGATATTTCGCTCACAAGGTTCAGACATACATGGAGGCGGCCATCTTGGATTTTGACGTGGCAACCAATTTTCAATAGCGTTCTTCCTTGTGCCTAGATACACCAACACACCAGATTAGAAGTTGGTACTTCGCTTATTTTTCAAATTATTCTGCTCACAAGGTTCAGACATACATGGCGGCGGCCATCTTGGATTTTGACGTGGCGACACAATTTTCAATAGGGTTCTTCCTTATGCCGAGATACACCCACACACCAAATTAGAAGTTGGTACTTCGCTTATTTTTCAAATTATTCTGCTCACAAGGTTCAGACATACATGGAGGCGGCCATCTTGGATTTTGACGTGGCAACCAATTTTCAATAGCGTTCTTCCTTGTGCCTAGATACACCAACACACCAGATTAGAAGTTGGTACTTCGCTTATTTTTCAAATTATTCTGCTCACAAGGTTCAGACATACATGGCGGCGGCCATCTTGGATTTTGACGTGGCGACACAATTTTCAATAGGGTTCTTCCTTATGCCTAGGTACACCCACACACCAGATTAGAAGTTGGTACTTCGCTTATTTTTCAAGATATTCCACTCAAGTTTCAGACATACATGGCATCAGACATACATGGCCGTGGCCATCTTGGATTTTGACGTGGGTTACACCCACACACCAAATTCGAATGCGGTCCTTCGCTTATGCACGCACACACGTACGTACGCAAGCACGCATGCCCGCACGCACGCCCACATGCACGGATGGACGGACGGACACACGGACGGAGGGGAAAGCCATAGTCCCCCTTTCGCTCCGCGGTGCGACGGGGGACAATAAGTTCCCTTACATTGAAGCAGGAGGACGCCATTAGGCCCATCAATCCCAACCATTGACCTCCTAGACCCAGAGTGAACGAGCTAACGATTACTCCCACCAAGTCTGGTTATATGAAGGCATGGGCCTTCAAGCATTTCATTACATGGTACATTAGTTATCAATGTTGCGGATAACTTCATGCATCCCACCATATCAAATACTTTGTCCCACTTTTGTTCCCTCTTTGGAATATGTGAGTAACTAGATTTGTCCCATCGACATTCTTCCCAATACATAAGGTGAACTTACATATAACTACTGGTGATCATTTTGTGGTTAAATTCTCGATAAAATTGCCTGCTTTTTTTTTTCAATACCTCTCTATTGCCTTCACTGTGAGAACACAAACCGTAAACCCTTTATCTGTCCATGAGCCCAGATTTCTGCATTCTACATGGCACATCGTCAGACAAACACTAACAAAACATACTCACCCACAACAGCTGTCATCGACAATAAAGGGTTCACTCTGTTTGAGCTGAGAATTTATACGAGCAAATAACCAAACTTTTACCATCAACCCTCTCATCCCCCCCAAAAGTCACCCCACCTGCCATTCCCACAATCCTCATTAACCCTCCCACTCATTGGCTGTGACAGTTACACATGCCACACAGAAATCCGGGTGCAACCTTTTCCTCCAAGGCTTGAAAATAATTAGCGCTCTTCGGGTGACGGAGCCCATGTTATCTCATCCCGCCGCCCTGACTCGCACGAAGAGGCTTACTGAGGCATGTGCCTTCAAGCACCTACTGACCTCACACTCCAATCTCTAGGCCTTTGTTTTCCACCTTACAAGCATCCAGAGAGGATAATGCTCTTCAACCCATGGGGTCCACTTCAGAATAAATGCTTACCTCAACACGCAATATGAAACTCGCTACTGGATAGTCTGCTGCATCAGATCAAATATTAACTTAGCTTAGAAAGCCTGGTGTTGGCTTAGCAGTTAAGGTGCCGGCTTGGGATCCTAGGATCCTGGGTTCAAATCCTGGTCGATCGCTGAATTAATACCAGAGGGGTTGACTCAGCCCGTCCTCCTTCCGAGGTCGGCAAATTGAGTACCAGTTCACTGGTAATTCCCTGTGTGTTGCGAGAGGCGACTAACAGGATTGGGGGCAGGAAGGGCATCCGGCCCTAAAACATTGCTTCAAAAAAGGGGACCACAGTGCCCCAAAAAGGCCAACCCCTGCTCTGCGGGGAACAATGGCCTCCAAAGGTGGTTCTTAGAAAGCAATTTCAATTCCAAGTTCAGATTATTTCGATATTTATTATTTTTACAAAACAATGGTGCGATATTCCCCCTGGCTCCAGCAGCATATGAATGAATGAATGAATGATCATTTTAAGGCCATTTTCCCCGCCAGAGCAGGGGTTAGCCTTGCGGGCCCCATGACAATCATGGTTCCCTGGTTGAGGCAATGTTTTTATGGCCGGATGCCCTTCCTGGCGCCAACCCTTAGTCGCCTCTTACGATGCATGCGCAGGGATACGGTGTACCTATTCTAGGCCGGGGTACACACCGGGATCATTCATCCCAGCAAGCTGGTACTCAATTTGCCGACCTCGGAAGGATGACAGGCTGAGTCAACCCCCCTGGTATTAATTTAGCGATCGACCGGGATTCGAATCCAGGATCCTAGGATCCCAAGCCGGCACCCCAAACGCTAAGCCAACACCAGGCTCTCCAGCAGCATATGGCTGTATCTAAACCAAAGACATTCACCGAACCATCGCAAATGTCCAATTGTCATCCACATGTACACAATTAGGCCGCTCCAACTCCAGTTCTCCTCCTTTGCAAATTTTAAAACTTGAACCAAACCAAAATTTTTTTGGTTTTTTAAACCAATGGCAATCTGATGTCAGAACACATGCAGGCAGATACGGAGGCCATGAAAGTACAGACCAGATATTGTGAACATGCAAAACGACGAGGCAAATGTTACTTTGAATTCACACCTTGTTCTCTGAAAGGCAATGTGCTGAAAAAAAGGCCTGGCGGAAGCATTTAAGAGTGACAAATTGCCGTTACAATCTGGAGACAAAGAGCACTCGGGCAACCAACGGAAGTCATGACTTGGTCTTACTGAGGTCACTGCTGAGATTAATCCCTAGACTTAGCTCCACATTGCAACAGTGACAGAATTATTAGGATTACCTTTTAAACTAAATTATCCTACTGTTCATTATTTCCAAAGAAACAAAGACCCCTCTAAGGTCACAAAACTGCAGCTTCGGTTGTTAAGATTACAGATCAGAAGATCATGAGTGTAACATCATCTTGACTGTGTGCACAACGAGCATGCGAGGCATTCCTGAAACAACAACAACAACTAGAGAGTTCATTGAACACCTTACTCAGTGCTGTCTTGAGAAACAAGGACATGGGCGGGGTTTGCGAGCGTCAACTTTGATTGGTCGTGATGACGCAAAATGCCGTAATATTTTGTTCAAGTACTACTAAACGGAAGGGTTGGCAAAATGTCAATATGGCGATTTGTGTTCTACAGTGTTTGAGTATCAATTGAAATGAAAGAAAGATTTTAAAGGTTGTAGAAAAAAAAATAGGAATTTTACCGCCGTCGATGCAGCATCTGTTACACCACATTAATTAACACATTACATTACTTATCGGTACCTGTTGTTTGTGTCCTTTATGACGTTCTTAAAAACATTAAGTTTCCTGTTTGGAATGATTTTCACTTTTGTTTGACTGCCAGACAGACGGAGTCAAAATATTGTCTCACTCCTCTCTGCGTATGTGCGACCGGGTGGAATTCAGAGCCAAAGTACTGTTAAACTACAGGTTTGTTTTCCGATTTGTGTTCAAAATATAACGTTCAACTGAAATGAAGTTGGTCCTTGATCATAAACGTGCATTAATAAAACAGACAAAAATGAACCAATTATTGCTCAACTCTGCTTTTCACTTTGCGTGTGCAGTGCAACAATGTCGTCAACAACAACAACAACAACAACAACAACAACAACAACAACAACAACAAATGTATGTTGAGCTAGTAATATGTTAAAATGTTAACATGGAATGTAAAAAAAAAAAAAATGTCGATATGCAAAAGCTTTGCGTTGATTGGGAAATTCTGACGACATAATTTGACTGCAGCAAAAAAGGTGTTTGAACCTTCCATAAGAACTTTCCCAACTAAAAATGATTTCATGATTTCAGTCTTCATTTAGAGTAAAAGGATTAAAGGATTGTCTGAAAACAAATTCACTTAAAATTTCATTTATGAAGAACCTTTTCCCTCGCCCTACCTCACCGCACCCCCACAAACACCTTTGGGAGAAACACGACGGTGTTTAAGGACTCTTTCACACTTAGTCACAATTAAGCAGCGCTTCGACTGGGAGCAGGATGGCCGACTTGACTCACCATTAGCGCATCATGATCATAGAAGCATGCTTACCGTAGTCCTGCAGCACGACAATTGCAGGTTGACGCTGCTGCACCTGACTCGCCTTCGTTGGCGGAGTGTGCCAGCGATGCCAGCAAGCAGCACGTTGTAGATTTCTCAGGCAGCGAGAAGCTCACGTTTAATTAGCCAATTAGAGAGGATCTTGTTGGAAAGTGCCAGCACGTGCGTTAAATGGGTTTGGTAGGTTAGATGCTCGGAGATTACATGAGGAGTGTGACAAGTCCATGTAAGGCCTAGGAGTTTGGCGGATATCAATGGGGGAAGGTATAGGGAGGGCTACCAATCACTCTGTAATTGACCAATTTTGACGAAAAAAATGGCACGACCAAACAGACCAGGAGGTCTTGAAAGCAAATCAAATTCAATGGTTTTATGAAAATGATAACAGAGAGGCTGTTTATCTCACAGTGATAAAAGCTCAAGCAATGCTTTATTTATTTTGTAAGTGCAGGAGAGGATTGGACTTGTAGCCATTCAAAATGTCCTCCTGTAACAAGGTGAAGGGAGTAAAAGCGAAACAGTGAGTAGGCCTACACAAGCATGACATGTAGAAGGGACCAGGTTGGGGGCAGTCAGATTATCTGAAATCCCAGAAATAAATAAAATAAATAAAATAAATAAAATAAATAAAATAAAATATATGAAATATATGAAATAAATAAAATAAATAAAATAAATGAAATAAATGAAAAATAAAATATATGAAATATATGAAATAAATGAAATAAATAAAATAAATGAAATAAATGAAAAATAAAATATATGAAATAAATAAAATAAATAAAATAAATGAAATAAATGAAAAATAAAATATATGAAATATATGAAATAAATGAAATAAATAAAATAAATGAAATAAATAAAATAAATGAAATAAATGAAAAATAAAATATATGAAATAAATAAAATAAATAAAATAAATAAAATAAATGAAATAAATGAAAAATAAAATATATGAAATATATGAAATAAATGAAATAAATAAAATAAATGAAATAAATAAAATAAATGAAATAAATGAAAAATAAAATATATGAAATAAATAAAATAAATAAAATAAATAAAATAAATGAAATAAATGAAAAATAAAATATATGAAATAAATAAAATAAATAAAATAAATAAAATAAATAAAATAAATGAAATAAATGAAAAATAAAATATATGAAATAAATAAAATAAATGAAATAAATAAAATAAATGAAATAAATGAAAAATAAAATATATGAAATAAATAAAATAAATAAAATAAATAAAATAAATGAAATAAATGAAAAATAAAATATATGAAATAAATAAAATAAATAAAATAAATGAAAAATAAAATATATGAAATATATGAAATAAATGAAATAAATAAAATAAATGAAATAAATAAAATAAATTAAAAAAATGAAATAAATAAAATATATGAAATAAATAAAATAAATAAAATAAATGAAATAAATAAAATAAATAAAATAAATGAAATAAATAAAATATATGAAATAGATGAAATAAATAAATAAATAAATAAAATAAATCAAACAAATAAAATAAATAAAATAAATAAAATAAGAAAGAAAAAAAAAAGATTATCCCAGTCCTGAAAGATCCTCAATGAGCCAGCTGAGTTTTATCGACAATCCAATGGTGGCGTGGCAGTTCTACTGAAACCAAGTTGAACTTCATGAAGCTGGGAATCCAAATCCTTTAATCCTTCTGCCTTCAGCTAGATTTGAACCTCCAACCTCAAGGATGCAAGACCAAGGTCTTCACCAACAAACCACCACTGTACCCTAGCAACGTGGTGTTGGTTATGGCGGCCCAAGGGCAGCACCTTAGCTTTTGCGCTGAAAGTTCCCCCGAATCGAGTTTGAGGAGTGTGGTGGTCAATTTAGGCCGGGGTCCACCAGACTGCTGCCGAAGATGCCTCAGTGCATCAACTTGCCCCCATCCTAAAGCCTGTCAACACACAAAATTATTTTCTACCTCTTCAGAGCTCTATTAAACGAGTAATATGTATCCCACCCCGGCTAACTATGTGGTCATCATATTTCTTCTTTGAATATTTGAAACTTCTTCGAATGGCAATGACATTGACACACAATTACAAAAAACCCAACCACGATGTGATGGTGAAGGCAGCAATTGGCAATCCACTTCCTACTTTATTAGGAAACCAGAAGGGGGTACCGGCTGGGTGAGCTTTTCCCAGCGGTAGTTTTGGAACATGTTGAACATTGAAAAGCTATGGAGCCATTGACCTCATGGCAGTTACCTTTTGCCTGCGGACTGGCGGCAGCACTATCTGACCGCACATCCCAAAAAACACTTTATAGTAGTCTTTGGTGGCCTATAACGGACTTAAAAGCCAATGTTCGGTGGCTTTAAATCTTTCCCCGATTGTGAAGTACCTTCACTGAAACAGGGCATCGAGGTGCCACAGTTCGGCTGTGAAAGAGTAACATCCAAACACATTAAAAAACCCACAAACATTGAAAAATATTTATATAATTACAGATTACTCCCATTTCCTGGTAATTATGGGTCATCTATGGTGCAGACTCAAAAATGGAGATGTTTCATCCCCTTCTACAGGTACAGTACAAACCGCAGCTCAATGGAATACTGTTCCCCCCTCTGGGCTGGTGCTCCTGCCTCACACCTTGCTCGGCTTCACGCTGTTGAGGCCAAAGCTTTCAGAATCATTGGAATCTCCTGCGATGTAGTCAACACCGAGGGCCTTTCACTCACTCACCGCAGGCAGGTTGGTGGTCTTTCTGTCTTCTACCGACTCCTCTCCGGCCTTGCTCCCCCAGCTCTCTCTGTGCTCGGTCCCCCAAATATTCCTTCAGGTCGCACAAGATCTGCCTGCAACCCTCTTATGGTTAAACTGCCAAAGTCTAGGCTCTCTGCTCACCTTCACTCCTTCATTCCCCGTTTCTCCCGCCTCTGGGACAAACTCCCCCACTCCCTTCAATCCCACTCCTCCCTCCAGGTCTTTAAAACAGCTGTTCACCACCATCTCTTATCTTCCCCCATCGAAAACCTTGATCTTTTCTACCCCCGGTAATTCACCCCAGAGTCCTTGCAGTGTTCATATGTTTTATTCCTCTCCCACCTCCCCCCAAGTCCTCCCGATGTCCCTGCTCTCAAATGTTGTGTTTGTGTCCTTCCCCCTCTTCCCCCTCTCTTTTGTGTCCTTCCCCCTCTCTCCCCATCTTGTTTGCCGCTCCCCTTGTTTTTTGTGTTTTGTGTGTCGGTTTGTCTTTTTGTGTGATTAATGTTAGCTCTTTCACGAGCCTCGATCTTGTATACAAAAAAAAAAAAAAAAAAAAAAAACTGACCAATGACAGTGCTGGATCTGAAAAAAGGTGACCTGAGAAACATCTGCAGTATATGAGGAGGATCTTCTATCCAAATAATTTCATGCTTGGAAATCGATGGCTACGGTGACTCGAAGACCAATAGAGGAGAGGGTGTAAGTTGAGCCATGGGGCAAGTTGAGCCACCCTCTACAGATCTTCTTCGCTGTGTTTCTCCATCTGAAAGTACGTTTTTTTTTAATAACAAGCAAAGTATGTGACGTCATGAATAGATGGTGCCATCTTTCAGCTCTCTCCATCCTGGCACTTCCAGTAGAGGGTAGCTCAACTTACCCCATGGCTCAACTTATCCCACTCTCCCCTACACACGATGGAGAAAGTTTACCTCAAACTCAAATGCCTGACTGACCAGCCTTGTAAACGACTACACCAATTAGACATGGATGTAAACGGTAATACAATATGTTGAAGAATTTGTACAAATTGCTCGATTGTGAACAAATTAGTCATTAAAAGTACAACTAGAACGCCACTCTGGAGAGCGCATACTCCCGCCGTGGGTTTAGTTGGAATAGTACGTTTTGTTTAACATCCCCTCTCCCCAAAACAATAAATGAAAAAGAAAGTAGGCCCAAACTGTCAGAGAATTTATTTTGATATATCTCGGAATTAGAGGAGAAAAACATCATTTAAGAATAAGAATAAAAGCTTTAATGCAGTAGAACAGAAAAAATCTTTCCCAAAAAAATTTCCAAAATAAATTCCTGGATCCGGAATAATATCCTGAGCTTCACCAAAAGCTAATCAATTCTTCCTTATCCCAAGGGCAATCATCCCACCAACTTTCATCCAAATCCGTTCAGAACTTTTCCAGATATCTTGTTCACAAACACACGAACATACATACACATACACACACACACACGGACGGACACGATCGAATGCGTTATTCCCTGGTGGGAGTAATAAACCTGAAAATCGCAGAGCCAGAACCAGAATTATTTATTTGGTCTGGGAAGCCCATGCGAGGTTTCTTCTTCTTCAGCCTCTCACAACCCTGGGTGAATATGCGATCTTTTTTTAAAAGTTCGAATTTTGCCAAATCTGTTTATTCGTTTGTTAATATACCTCAGCCATTGACAAATCTGGAACTAAGTCTTTATAAGTTCATCAAATACTGACACCGCGAATGACATTCGCTGAGCTAAATGTTGATATCTCTTCTGAGGTTAAAAAAGAAAGAAAAAAAACAGTTTTAAAGCATTATACGTATCAAACGATACATTTTATGAAACGGGGAAACCTAATACACACTTTGGTGGTTTTAAAATGACAGAATATGTCTTTATTGAAAAAAAAAAAAAAGAACCTTGAAGACGACGCTGCTAATAAAATACACCGCTCTAACGCATAACCACGAGTTTAAACTACATTTACAACAAATATGAAAACTATTTTCATATCACAATGTTAAATATAGAATATATAGAAGATAATGTTAAACAAAAAATGAGCCCTATCTTCCAATGGTAAACAATCCTTCAAAAAATTCCTGGATCCGGAATAATATCCTGAGCTTCACCAAAAAACTAATCAATTCTTCCTTATCCCAAGGGCAATCATCCCACCAACTTTCATCCTAATCCGTTTAGAACTTTTCCAGATATCTTGTTCACAAACACACGAACACGAGTGAATGCATTACGCCCTGGCGGGAGTAACAATGATGTTGTGGTGCTGTGCACACACGACTCGATTGCCAGAGAGGTAGGCCACAACGCGTGGATACAAACAAGAGTCTTTATTAAGAGCTCGCATATCAGCACTGGGCGGGCTCGAGCTTAGAGCCCGCATATATGTCCCGAGGCCACGCCTTGCCCCCGGGCGTGGCCGATCGGCCGAAAGGCGGGGCATGCATTTCAGTTCCCCGCCTGGACGCTCGCGCCACCCACTGGTGCGCGGAATTATTACCCCTTGTGCCTGCCACATGCGCCCCCCCCCCCCCCCGAAATTCCCGCGCACCTGAAGGGTGAGCTTGCGGGGAAGCCGGATGACCCGGCCAAAACGCCCCCTGGCGATGCGTGCAGGGCTGGGGGGTAGCGGGACTGGGGGGTGCCAGGGGTTTGACTGCCAGGGGGCGGCCTCGACGCGGAGGCAGAGCTGCTTGCGGGGGGTGGTCCAGATCGAGGTGGGCCGGCTTGAGGCGCTCCACAGAGATACAATCCGGGGCACCGCCGATGTCCACGGTGAAATGTTTGTCCCCGGTCTCCAGCACGTGGAAAGGCCCGTCGTACGGGGGCCGCAGCGGTGCCCGGTGGGCGTCGTGTCGGATGAAAACGTACTCCGCCGTGCGAAGCTCCGGGGCGACGTTGGAGGGCGGGCAACCGTGGTGTGCCGTGGGCACCGGGGCGAACCTCCTGGCGGCCTCCAGCAGGGTGGAGCGTTGTTGCGCCGCAGACCAAGGAGCCGTGTAGTTGGGGATAAACTCGCCTGGCACCCGCAGCGGCTGTCCGAAGACCAGCTCCGCCGAGGATGCGCGCAGGTCGTCCTTGGGCGCCGTCCTGAGGCCCAGCAGGACCCAGGGGAGCCTGTCGGCCCAGCTGCCATCGTGGAGGCTGGCCCGGAGTGCGGCCTTCATGGAGCGATGAAAGCGCTCGCACAGGCCATTGGCCTGGGGGTGGTAGGCCGTGGTGCGGTGCAGTTTGACGCCGAGCCCTTGCGCCACCGTGCCCCAGAGCTCCGAGGTGAACTGGGGGCCACGATCGGACGAGATGTCCGAGGGGGCACCAAACCGGGCAACCCACGTGGCGATGAAAGCATGTGCGATGTCAGTCGCAGTCGTCGCCGCCAAGGGCACAGCCTCCGGCCACCGGGTGGTGCGGTCCACCATGGTGAGGAGGTGGGTGAACCCCCGCGAGGGTGGCAGAGGTCCCACCAAGTCGACGTGGACATGGTCGAACCGACGCTCGGGCACCGTAAACGGGGCCAACGGAGCCCGGGTGTGGTGGTGGACCTTTGCGCGCTGGCACGCGAGGCACGTCCTGGCCCAGTCGCGGACGTCCTTCCTGAGGCCATGCCAGACGAACTTCACCACGACGAGCTTCTGGGAGGCCTTCGTGCCCAGGTGTGACACGCCGTGGATGGCGTCGAAAACCGGGCGCTGCCAGCCAGCGGGCACGATGGGGCGAGGCCGGCCAAGGGAGACGTCGCACAGGAGGGCCGCGCCGCGACGTCGAACGGCACCTCTGTGACGCGGAGGCCCGTGACGGCAGTCCGGAAGGCCTGGACGCCGGGGTCGGCGGTCTGGTCCTCCGCCACCCGGGCATAGTCGATCCCGAGGTGGACCGCGTGCGCGACGGACCGGGAAAGGCAATCCGCCACCGGGTTGTCTTTACCCGTGATGTGACGGATGTCCGTCGTGTACTCGGACACGGCAGAGAGGTGACGTTGCTGCCGGGCTGACCATGGCTCGGCAACCTTGGCCATCGCGAACACAAGGGGCTTGTGATCAACGAAAGCCGTGAACGGGCGGCCCTCAAGCAGATGGCGGAAGTGTCGGACCGTCAGGTGGAGCCCGAGCAGCTCGCCGTCGAAGGTGCTGTAGCGGCGTTCGTGCGGGCGAATCTGCCGGCTAAAAAACGCCAGGGGCTGCCAAGCACCACGCACCCACTGCTCGTGTACCGCGCCCACCGCGTAGTCCGACGCGTCGGTGGTGAGGGCGATCGGTGCATCGGGTGCGCCAGCATGGTGGCGTTGGCCAGGGCCAGCTTTGCGCCCGCAAATGCCGCGGCCATCGGCTCCGAACAGGCGACGTCACCTTTGCCCGTCTTGCCCCAGAGGGCCTCATGCAGGGGGCGGAGGAGCTGGGCGACGTGGGGCACGAAGCGGTGGTAAGAAATTACCATGCCCAGGAACTCCTGGAGCCCCTTGATCGTGCGGGGGCACGGGAAACCCCTGACCGCCTCCACCTTGGCCGGTAAAGGGACGGCCCCGTGCCTGGTGATGCGGTGCCCCAAGAAGTCGATGGCGGCGACGCCGAAACGGCACTTTTCGGGGTTGATGATCAGGCCATGCTGGCCCAGGCGTTCGAAAAGCGTGCGGAGGTGGAGCAGGTGCTCCTCCCGGGACGCGCTCGTGACTAGGATGTCGTCCAGGTAGACATAGATGAAAGGTAAGTCACGCAAGACGCTGTCCATGAGCCGTTGGAACGCCTGGGCCGCATTCTTCAACCCGAAAGGCATCCGCAGGAACTCAAAGAGGCCGAAAGGGGTGATGACGGCCGTCTTTGGGACATCGTCCGGTTGTACGGGGACCAGGTGGTAGCCCCGGATGAGGTCCACCTTGGAGAACACGGTCGTGTTTGCCAACCGGGCGGAAAAGTCCTGGATATGCGGGACCGGGTAGCGGTCGGGGGTGGTGGCATCATTGAGCCGGCGGTAGTCACTGCACGGCCACCATCCGCCGCCGGGCTTCGGCACAATGTGCAGAGGAGAGGCCCAAGCGCTGTTGGAGCGCCGTACGATACCCAGCCGTTCCAGCGTGGCGAACTCCGCTTTCGCCACGGCGAGCTTCGTGGGTGTCGAGTCGGCGTGCCCGGGCGAAGACCGGCGGCCCGACCATTGGGGATATGGTGCTGCACACCGTTTTGGACGGCCACCGCTGAGAAGGTGGGCCGCGTGAGGGCCGGGAAACTGGTGAGGAGGCGGGTAAACTCGTCCGTTGCCGGAAGCGTGCAGACTAACCTCGCCGGGACGGAACCTTTCAGCAACCCGCTTGGCAAGCCGCTCGGTGAGCCGCTCAGCGAGCTGCTCAACGAGCCGCTCAGCGAACAAGCGAGCGAGCTGAAGGTTTCGGCCTGGACGAGACGTCTGCGCTTAACGTCGACCAACAGCCCATACGCACATAGGAAGTCCGCACCGAGCAGGACCATTGGCACGCTGGTGGTGACGAACGACCATTGAAAGCGCTGCCCTCCGAACCGCAGTGAGAGGCAACGCTTCCCGAATGTGCGGATGGGTGTACCGTTGGCGGCAAGCAAAGCGGGGCCCCGGCCCGCGGCTTGCTTGTCGGACGCGGAGGCAGGGAGGATGCTTACCTGCGCTCCCGTGTCGCAAAGAAAACGGCGCCTGGACAAGGTGTCCGTGATGAACAGGAGGCTGCCGGAATGGCCGACGCTCAGGGCCGCAAGTGAGCGCCGGCCCGGTCGTTTCCCGACCCATCAAAAGAACACGACGGGCAGCACGTTTTAGCCTTGCGGCCGAACCTGGCATGGTAGTAGCACCAGGTTTGCGGCGGTGGCGGCCGCGTCGGCCGTGCCGGCGGTGGTGGTGGTGGCGGCGGCGGCAGTGGGCGGGGCACAGCAGCGGCCACGAGGGAAGCCGGGGGCGCTGTAGCCTCTGCCCCGGGATCCACTACGGCAGCACCGTACACCGACCGCATGTAGCAGGCCGCGAAAAGCTTGTCGGCCTCTCCGGCCAGGGCGCGGGGTTCCGTGATTTTGGAACCGGCTAGCGTGAGGCGCACCTGTATCGGTAGCTGGCGGAGGAAAAGTGCGCGGAACAAGAAATCCGGGCGCTGGTCTCCAAGCAGGGACAGCATGAAATCCATCCGGACGGATGGTCGTGTGTCACCTCGGGCGGGAAGGTCCAGGAGGCGGTCGGCACGTTCGACCTCCATGAGCCCGAACGTGGTGAGGAGGAGACGTTTGAGCGCCTCGTACTTGTGGTCGACCGGCGGGTGCCGAAGGATGGACACAACGCGGGCGGCAGTGCCGGGCCCGAGGGTGGCGACCACGTGGTAGTACCGGGTCTCGTCCGCCGTGATGCCCCAGAGTTGGAACTGAGCTTCGGCTTGCACAAACCAAACGTCGGCTTGCGCTTCCCAAAACTCCGGGAGTTTGATTGCAACGGCGTTGGTAGCCATGGCGCGTTCGGGGGTCAGCAATGGCTGAACCATTCGGGGTCACCAGTGTGATGCTGTGCACACACGACTCGATTGCCAGAGAGGTAGGCCACAACACGTGGATACAAACAAGTCTTTATTAAGAGCTCGCATATCAGCACTGGGCGGGCTCGAGCTTAGAGCCCGCATATATGTCCCGAGGCCACGCCTTGCCCCCGGGCGTGGCCGATCGGCCGAAAGGCGGGGCATGCATTTCAGTTCCCCGCCTGGACGCTCGCGCCACCCACTGGTGCGCGGAATTATTACCCCTTGTGCCCGCCACAATGTCATGATAGCAAATCCAACAGCCGTTCTCATAAAAACCTTTACAACGATATTATGTCTTATTTGCTCAGAAAAAATAAAAATACAATTAGGGTTCATTGTACCAGATGAAATATTACACCTTATTAAAATAAAATAAAAACTTTCGCTTATCGGAGAAAAATAAAAAAAACTGTTGCATTTCAACTTATGCAGCTCTCGCTGAAGAAACCTAGTTTGTAAAAGCACTGAAATATGACCTCATTTAAAGGGAGAAGGTCAATGGCTCTTCTATGGAGCCTTCACCTTTGCATGTTTTGAAAAATAAACGTTTTTCTCATGTCTATTAAAAAACAATTAATTTTGTAGATAAATATCAGTCACAAAGACAATAGTTTCACTTTGGCTTGGACTTTTAGTGTCCCCATCTGAACTCCTGGAGCATGATGCAGGTTGCCCAGGTTTAAAGGCCTGGCAGGATAGCCTCGAGGTACGTGCATTCGCCTCGGTTTGAATCTAAAACTGGCTATAATCTGTCCGTTTGCTGCATTACTTGGTGGATGTTGAAGATCTCACGATGGCCTTCGCGAGGAGTAAGCAAGCTATCGCTTTACAGGGTAGTTACAAACTACTACTCTATCCTACAGGAGGCATTGCATCGGTACCACAACCACACTCAAACTACAACGGTACTCAGTAGAGAGCAAACCTCCGCCTGGTTGGCCATATCAATGGTGAAGAATCACTTAAAAATTATACTAGCCGGATCGGAATCCGAATCTTCACAAAAATTGAATCGATTCTTCCTTGTCACAGACACAACCTGTCCACCAAGTTTGTCCGAATCCATCCACAACTTTTTGAGATATCCTGCTATTTATCGTTTTTGGCCCCATCTCCCAATGGTGAAGAATCACTGAAAAATTATTATTAGCCGGATCCGAATCCGGATCTTCACCAAAATCTAATCATTTGGTCCTTGTCACATACGCTACATCTTTGCCAAATTTCGTCCGAATCCATCCACAACTTTTTGAGATATCTTGTTCACAAACAAATGGACAAACAAACGGACAAATAGACAGATAGACAGACAGGGGTGAAAACACAACCTCCATCCACCTCTGGTGGACAAACAAATGAGTGGAGGTGAACACTGAGCAATGATCCTGGATTTAGGGAGTTTCACCATAAGGGGGTTGATGATGGACCATGTGAACCAGCGGTAGCTTCGCAGAAACCTGGGGAGGGAGGGCGGGCAGGACAAAGCACAGAAAGAGCAGAGCAAGACCAGAAAGGAGGCCGTAAAAGACAGAGACCACCAAATTGTCTGTGATCGTGAAACGATAGGCCCGTAGACTCAGCTTCATCGCGGTCGATTGCAATAATATTAGAGGCCTTGGTTTTCATGGCGTCAAGCTGAGTAAGTTGAGGCCTTCTTCCGAACACTCCATCAATCTACGGATGAAGGCCTCGTAGGTGGATAGGAGTACAGGTGTGTCAAAGAAGAACTTTGTACAACGGCCGATGCCCAGTCGGCAACTGGCTTTTGGAGGAAAACTTGCAAATGTGGTTTGCCCAAGAAAGATAATGGTTGATAGTAAGACCCAGGAGTTTGAGAATTATATTTGTTTGTTTGAGAATTCTATTTGTTTGTTTGAGAGGTTTGAGAATTTTCCTGGTTTTTCTGGGAATTTTCCTGTTTCTTCTGAGAATTTCCATGCTTTTGAACTTTTCTGCGTCTGCAGACAGGTGGAACTGATGGAATCAACCTGACATCGATTGTGGTATGCCAACGATTGATCCCATTGTCACATACCCAAACTGTCCTCCACATTTTGTCCAAAGACGTCCACAGCATTTTGAGATATCCTGCTCACAGATAAACTAAGACAGACAGACAGAAAAACAGACAGGGGTGAAAACATAACCTCTGCCCACCTGAGTTGGAGGATGTAAAAATCCTTCTTACATTTATGTGTGTGTACACAAGAGCCACCTCCTTGTCCACATGCCCCGGAACTCCACAACCACCGCCTATTACTGATGCATAACCCGAGTTTGGATGGGCACAATCATTTTTTTCCAACATCTAATTTTCCTTGCTTTTAATGCAATTGTACATGGAATTTTGAAATGAATAAATTGCAAATTTCCGACTACTATGTGCAAGAGTAGCTTTTAACAAAGTCGAGCACATTCATGACCAGGGTTTGGATTTGTGCCAATAAGTTACCGGAATAATTTGTCAAGGCACGACCGTAGTTGCTGCTAATGTAATAACTCCATTGTTTGAAGTTTTCAAACGCAACAATAGCTTAAAGCATTGTGATTTGATACAATGAATGTTTTCCCATTAACTTTGGGCAATCAAGTTGGGGAGGAGTGGATAGAACAAGGACAAGGCCCATGCTGAAGGCCAGCCGAGCGCTGCTCAGCATTTATTATGTCATTTACGCTGTTTTGATGTGTGCCTATATATATATATATATATATATATATATATATATATATATATATAAGTTCAAAACACACCTGGTCACAAGTGTGCCTCACTGACCGGGTCCTCAGTCGAGGTCCTCAGCATCATCCCGTTTCGCCCCTTCAACCTCAATATGGTCAGCTAAGGTGGGCCAGCAGGGGCACATACACCTCCACATGCGGCAACTACACCTGGATGTGTACATACCCCCACCCCCACCACCAGCCAGTGCAAACACAGACGACAACAACAAAATCACCTCCACTTCCAGAATCCACAGCACCAAACAAGTAAACATGGTGGAACACTCAAACACCCACGTTTATACCCTTCATCACTCACCAACAAAACACAACAGATCAATCACACACACACACACACACACACACACACACACACACACACACACACACACACACACACACACACACACACACACACACACACACACACCAACAACCAACCACCTACCCTTACAACATACACCACTCAACATACAAAAACACACACACATGCAAAAATTCATTCATGCAAAAACACACACTCTCACCCACTCACTCACTCACTCACATACATACACAAAATAAGAAATAATAATAGTAAAAAAAAAACAACACATAACCAACAAACCGCACACAACCAACCAACCACCTACCCATACCCACATGCACCATTCATGCAAAACCACACCCACTCATGACCCACTCCTGCAACACACACACACACCATTCACACATCTCCATTTCTATTCCGTAACCTCAACCTACACTGTTCGACGTGCCTCCATAAACTTCCTCCATATCCAAAATGAGCCTTTCAAGGCAAGCTGGGCCACCTTGTCACACATCCTCCGTCTTTCTGTCCCACACACTCCAAGCCAAGCAAGAAATGCAGAAAAGGAATTTCCAATATACCCTCTACACCCCACCTCAAATGGCTGACAAGAAACTCGCCAACCCTTCTCCCGGCACTCTGCCTCCAGCTCACTGTACTTTCCTTTCTTCCTCTCGTGCACGTCCTCCATGTTATCTTCCCAAGGTACAGACAATTCCCCTAAGATGACCTGTCTTGTTGCACCTGACCAAATGACAGTCAGGCCGCAACCTTGTCACACAGATCTCCTCTGGGAATACCAATTGTGGCTTTAGGTCTGCCACTACCTGCCAATCATAAGCATCTGACAGCCCTCTTGCTTTCCACCTCATATATATATATGTATGTATGTATGTATGTATGTATGTATGTATATATATATATATATATATATATATATATATATATATATATATATATATATATATATATATATATATAAATATATATCAATATATATATATATATATATATATATATATATATATATAAATATATATATATAAATATATATAAATATATATAAATATATATAAATCTAATTATTTCAGCGGTAGTCGGTGCGGCCTCCGTCATTCTGCTGTTTTGTGTCACTGTGTGTATCGCAATGAGCATGGAGAAAAGAAAGAAAACCAGAGAATTGTCGAAGGAAATCAGACACAAGATTGTAGCTTAGCATGGACAATCTCAAGGCTACAAGTCCATCTCCAGAGACCTTGATGTTCCTGTGTCCACTGTATGCAATGTAATCAGGAAGTTTGAGGCCCATGACACTGTAGTCAAACTCCGTTTTGTGGCCACAAGAGAAAACTTGATCAAAGATTATAGCGAAGGTTTATTCGAATGGTGGAGAAAGCACTTCGATCAACTGCCAAACAGATTCAAGCTGACCTTCAGATACAAGGTACGACAGTTTCAACTCACACCATCTTTTGCCAACTCAATGAAGGGGGGTTCTATGGTAGGAGACCCAGGAGGACCCCACTGCTAAGAAAGCCTGACTGGAGTTTGCCAAAACACACCTGAACAAGCCAAAATTCTTATGGGAGAATGTCCTGTGGACAGATGAGACCAAATTAGAGGTTTTTGGTAAAGCACATCATCTCTATGTTTACAGAAAACAAAATGAAGAGTTCAAAGAGAAGAACACCTTCCCTAAAGTGAAACATGGAGGAGGTTAAGTGATATTTTGGGGTTGCTGTATTGGGGTTGCCTCTGGCACTGGGTGCCTTGAATGTGTGCATGGCATCATGAAATCAGGAGATTACGAAGGCATTTTGGAGCACAATGTTCAACCCAGTGTCAGAAAGCTGGGTCTCCGTCGAAGGTCATGGGTCTTGCAGCAGGACAATGACCCCAAACACATTTCAAAAAGCTCCCAGGAATGATTCAAGACAAAACGCTGGTTCTGAAGCGGCCAGCAATGAGTTCAGATCTAAATCTCATTGAACACCTGCCGGGAGATCTGAAATCAGCAGTTGGGAGAAGGCACCCTTCAAATCTGGGAGAACTGGAGCAGTTTACACAAGAAGTGTGGGCCAAACTGCCAGTGGAGAGATGTAGGAAGCTCATTCATGGCTAAAAGAAGCGCTTGACTATTGTTATTTTGTCCAAAGGTCGTGCTACCAAATATTAAGTCTCGGGTGTCAATAATTTTGTCAGACATTTCTTTTTATTTTCGGATTTAAAGGGATATATTAAGTTCTGAATCAAAACCAAATGTTCTGTAATATTAACAGTGAAATAAAGAATTGTGAAGACCAAATACTTTTGTCAATTTCAACTTATTTTTGGAGAAAATTGTGAGTTATTTGAAAAAAGTGCAAGGGTGCCAATATTTTTGGCCACGACTATGTATGTATATGTGCATGTATGTTTGTATCTGTATGTATGTATGTATAAATGTATGTGTGTGTGTATGTGTGTGTGTGTGTGTGTGTGTGTGTGTGTGTGTGTGTGTGTGTGTGAGTTGTTGTTGTTGTCGTTGTTGTCGTTGTTGGCTGCAATGTCCACACGTAGGTGGGTTTCAGGAGATGGAACGGAGACCTATCAGGTCTCAAAGTATCCAACACCATATGTATGTATATGTGTGTGTGTGTGTGTGTGTGTGTGTGTGTGTGTGTGTGTGTGTGTGTGTGTGTGTGTGTGTGTTGTTGTTGTGTTGTTGTTGTTGGCTGCAATCTCCACACGTGGGTGGGTTTCAGGAGATGGAACGGAGACCTATCAGGTCTCAAAGTATCCAACACCATATATGTGTGTGTGTGTGTGTGTGTGTGTGTGTGTGTGTGTGTGTGTGTGTGTGTGTGTGTGTGTGTGTGTGTATACACACGTGTACGCATAGATATGTACGTGTGAGCTACAATGCCAACACAGCAGTTCTGCAGCTTGTGTCTCAATATCAATGGGAATTAGTGTCATTGAGTTCCCGTCTCGATATAAATTTATTTACGACCATTCTTCTAATCACAGCCGATACCGCGCAGTGGATAAGTGAGGGTTCAACCTATAACTGCAGTTTATTCATCACATCAGCTGCCAAAGAAACACAATTAGGGGAACAGCAAAAACAATCCCTCGGATCGATTCACCGTGGAAGCATGATCATCATGAAGACCGCTCCAAGGAACAATTACCTGATGTTTGAAGGAAAACGTACCAACAGACCATTTAATAGAATGCTAGCACAAGTACCCGGTGATGCTCTAATCCTGTTGGCATTTTGAATAATCTGTTGGCAACAATTTGTTGCAACAACCACAACAATTTGTCTAATCCTGTTGGCAACAATTCGGTGTTTAAAAAAAAAAAAAAATTGTTTGTGCCTAAAACACTCCCCAAGCTACACCAATATGGAAAACGTACATTTATTCTATCGCACACACGGCTCTCTCATAGTATAGATAAATAATATCGTGGTCCTTAAGGATAAAGTCATTATCCGCAAAATCACAATTTTTTGGCTCAACTTTGCGTCCACATCACACAAGTGACCTTGGATATTTTGTAAGTTTTAAGTGCATCAGAAAACGCCATTCTTCTTGGAGTGACAAGTCTTGTGGTCATCAACATCTTGTACGAAAAAAACCCACTTAGCTCGAAAGGAAAATCCATTATGTCGTGTATTTCGTGGCTTGCAGCAGAAACTCGATGCAATTCACGAAAGTCAGAGGAATATTCACCATGATTCACGTGAGATCAGATTATAGTTTGGCATATGAGCGATCGTTAAAAATAATATAAATGAGACAGATTTAAAGAGGTTCTTGGAGTTTGATTTCTATTTGAGCAAGTTGATGATTCTATTCCGGTAAACAGTCACATTATTTTTTTTATATACAATATCGAGGCTCGGGTAAGAGCTAACATTAATAACCAAAAAAAAACACGGACACATAAGACGAAATAAAGGGAGCGGGAGACAAGATGGGGAGAGGGGGAAGCACACAAGTACAACATTTGAGAGCAGGGACATCGGGAGATCTTTGGAAGGGAGAGGGCCTGGGGGGGGGGGGGGGGGGGTTGAGGGGTGGGAGAGGTAAAAAAAAAGCAAGGACACTGCTAGGACTTCCAGGAAAGAAGTCGGTATTTCAGAAAAGTGGATCTGGGGTGAATTAACAGGGATAGAAAAGATCAAGGTTTTGGATGGGGGAAGATAAGAGATGATGGTGAACAGCTGTTTTAATGTGAACTTTTAATGTGACTTAATGTTTTGTGATAATGTTGTTATGCCGGTTGGATAGGACATATATAGATCCAGGTAGATCTGCATAGGTACAGTCACGTGAAAAAGTAAGTACACCCTGTAGTGAAATTATACCAAGGTGAACCCAGGGGGTGCTCGCCACGAAAGGGGCCGTCTATAAGACCCGGGACACACGGGGCGTGCGGACACTTCGGCGGGACACACTGTGACATTATCCAGTAGTTGAATGGTATGTACGCCCCCAATTGCTGCGCTGCGTTAACCATTGTTATATCGAAGCTACCTTTGCTGTGCTTGAATGCTCTGATTTAATGCCTATTGTTGCATGTATTGTTACAGGAGATATTGCCGATCTAAATGATATTAAAGCCTACCCAGAGGAAAGTCGTGTCTGCGCTTGATTTTCACGACATTTAATATCATTTAGTTCGCCATGGCTGACCACAAGATGATCGTGGTTCCGATTCTCGGTGCCGACCCTCAAGCTGAAGGATCTGCATCGGAGTTTGCTCACTGGCTCAACACGCTGCGGAATTACTTCGCTGCTCACGAGACGGAGCCAACCGCTGAGATACAGCTGTCCGTCTTACAGTCCAAGGTCCATCACACTGTGTACAAGACCATTTCTCGGTTTGAGACGTATGATACGGCCCTGGACGAGCTGAAGCGCCTGGGAAAAGGGGCGTGTCGATTGAAACTTGTGATAAATGGACGCACGTTCCCGGACGTGTATCTCATGGTATTACCGGCCTTATGCGCTGACATTCTGTTAGGACTTGATTTCCTTAAGCGGCATGGTCGTTTAGAGATGGACTTCGGAGGGCCGGACACGCTCGCTGTGTGTGCCCTCGCTCAAATGGACATGGAGCCACTCTCACTGTTCCCCAACCTGACCACTGATTGTACCCCTGTAGCCATCAAATCGTGGCGCTACTCTCACGCGGACGCGCAATTCATTGCGGAAGAAACGGCCCTGCTCTTGAAGGACGGTATCATAGAACACAGTAGGTCTCCGTGGAGGGCCCAAGTCTTAGTGGTGCGGAGTGAGGCTCACCGCAGGCGAATGGTAATCGACTATTCGCAAACGATTAATCGCTTTACACAGCTGGATGCCTACCCATTACCGGGGATGGACGCCCTGGTACGCCAGGTGGCCCTGTATTCCGTTTATAGCACTCTCGATCTACGTAGTGCGTATCATCAAGTCCCCATCTCTAGGGCTGATCGCGTCTTTACAGCCTTTGAATCGGGTCAGCGGTTGTACCAGTTCACGAGACTTCCTTTTGGGGTAACGAACGGCGTCGCTTGTTTTCAGAGAGCTATGGATGACCTCGTTGCGAAGGAGCATTTGACGGATGTCTTTGTCTATCTGGACAATCTTACGGTTTGTGGGTACGACCAGGCGCATCACGACGCTAATCTAAAACGCTTCCTCGAGGTCGCGCGGAAATATCGCTTAACCATGAATGAGGCGAAGTGTCAATACTCTCTACGCACGGTAGACCTTCTGGGGTACACCGTGACCCATGGCTCCGTCTCTCCGGATAAGGAGCGTCTGCGCCCTTTGCTCGATATGGCTCCGCCTAGCGATCGGGCTTCGCTGAAACGCGCTCTAGGGCTGTTCGCCCACTACTCGAAGTGGGTGCAAAATTTCTCCGCTAAGCTCCGCCCCCTCGTGGCCTGCGACACTTTCCCCATGGGCCCGGCCGCCCTGGCGGCCTTCGAGGGCCTTAAAGTCGACATTGCTGGCGCCGCTGTCGCAACGATTGACGAGAGTGCCTCTTTCGTTTTGGAGAGTGATGCCTCGGATCATGCGATAGCGGCGACCCTCTCCGAAGGAGGCCGCCCTGTGGCTTTCTTCTCGCGGACTCTCACCTCCGCCGAGCGGAGGCATTCGTCCGTCGAAAAGGAGGCGTACGCGATCGTCGAATCTATTCGGCGATGGCGTTCGTATTTGCTTGGGCGGAGTTTCCAAATTATCACGGACCAACAGAGTGTTGCGTTTATGTACGACACCTTACATGCTCAGCGCATTAAGAATGAGAAAATCACCCGTTGGCGTATCGAACTCGCCGACTTCTGCTACACCATCAAATACCACCCGGGGAAGGATAACCTGGTCGCTGACGCCTTATCGAGGCCGGCCACTTGCGCGGGGGTCGTATCTTTGGAGGGGCTGCGCACTTTGCACAGCACTATGTGTCATCCCGGGGTAACGCGCTTCGCGCATTTTGTGCGCGCGGGCAATCTGCCGTACTCGATGGAGGACATCCGCCGCATCTGCCGTGATTGCGCGGTCTGTGCGGAACTCAAACCGCGTTTTTATAGCCCTCCCCTGGGGACACTCGTTAGGGCTACTAGACCGTGGGAGCGCTTGGCGATGGACTTCAAAGGGCCGCTGCCAATGTCGAGCAACTCTCGCTATCTGCTCACTATCGTCGATGTGTATTCCCGATTCCCCTTTGCTTACACGTGCGGGGATATGTCGGCTGCCACGGTTATTCGGTGCCTGCAGAATTTGTTTTCTATGTTCGGGTATCCGGCCTACGTGCATACCGATCGGGGTGCGGTGTTCCTGTCCCAGGAAGTGAAGGGCTACTTGCTCCAAAATAATGTCGCTTCGAGCTACACCACCCCGTACCGGCCCCAAGCTAATGGACAGATCGAACGCTTTAATGGGATTATATGGCGGGCCGTCATGCTAAGCCTTCGGACCCTCGGCCGAGGCCTCGATAAATGGGCGTGGTCGCTGCCTGCCGCTCTAAACTCGATCCGGGCTCTCCTATGTACTGCCACCAACCAGACTCCTCACGAACGACTGTTCCACCACCCTAGAAGCTCCGGCAGTATCCAGTCTTTACCCAGCTAGACGCTGAACCGGGGCCCGCCTATCTCAAACGAGCGGTTCGCACTAGCAAGTACGACCCCCTTGTTGACAAGGTGCAGGTCCTCCAGGCTAATCCCGAGCATGCCCGCGTGTTAACGGCGGATGGCCGCGAGTCTACTGTCTCCGTACGCCATCTCGCCCCATGTGGGGACGACGACAGGGATATCGACGAACCCGTCTACGAGTCTATGGACTCTATCGAAGCTTCCCCTATGGAACTACCACTGTTACTCCCGTCGTCCCCCGCTCCCGTGCCCGAAGGCGCAGGGGCGCCCCCTCCGACTCCAACCTCCGGCGGCTATTCCGACGCGGGGGACTCCGGGCTAGGGGACGCCGTGCCCGGTAGATTCCGAACACGAACTGGCAGGGAGGTTCGCCGCCCCGACCGCTACGGGTGGACCGACTGACGTGGATTGACGTAACCCTTTCATTTATTGCTGATGCTTGCCTGCGAACTGCCGAGCGGTAGTATAGTTTTAACGACGGGGAGAATGTAGTGAAATTATACCAAGGTGAACCCAGGGGGTGCTCGCCACGAAAGGGGCCGTCTATAAGACCCGGGACACACGGGGCGTGCGGACACTTCGGCGGGACTCACTGTGACATTATCCAGTAGTTGAATGGTATGTACGCCCCCAATTGCTGCGCTGCGTTAACCATTGTTATATCGAAGCTACCTTTGCTGTGCTTGAATGCTCTGATTTAATGCCTATTGTTGCATGTATTGTTACAGGAGATATTGCCGATCTAAATGATATTAAAGCCTACCCAGAGGAAAGTCGTGTCTGCGCTTGATTTTCACGACACACCCCATGCAAAGTTTTGACTTTTTCAACATATTTCAACATACAGCTATTTGATCTTCATTTCAACAATATTGATAGGTAAAGGTGATATAATAAAACAAATATCATGAAACATTTACATTTTGTAGTCACAAATATTGATCAGATTTGATGAAACTTGTTATGCAGCATCTTTAAGACATAAACTAGTTTGGGATTGCATTTGGGCGTCGCACGCCCAAAAATGGTCGCGGCAGGGCGGCCATATTGAAAAATCAATTTTTGTCAATCTGGTACTTCCCAATGTAGCTGGAAGGCTGAAACTTGGTGTGTAGACAGTATGTAACAAACCTCAACACATATAATAAATTCAAGTCTGAAATCTGAGAAAAGTAATTGTAGTTTTACTTTTCATGCCTCACTTAATTTCATTCCCGGTGTGTACCCCGGTTTAGAATAGGTACACCGTATCCCTGCGCATCGTAAGAGGCGACTAAGGGTTGGCGTCAGGAAGCGCATCCGGCCATAAAAACATTGCCTCAAAAAGGGAACCATGATTGTCATGGGGCCCGCAAGGCTAACCCCTGCTCGAGCGGGGAAAATGGCCTTAAAACGATCATTCATTCATTCATTCACTTACAACTCAATTTTTTCTAGTTTCCTGTTTAAACATGAGATACCTTCAACGTTACTGTACCTCTTTAGCACATATACACTATATAGTTTGTGGTTCTATTATGCATATTCTAACCATATTGATAGAGACCAGTTGAGTTCAGGTTCCCTGGAACCTCGAGTTTTATTTATCTCTCAACTTTTTTTTTTTTTTTTTTTTTGGCTGTCCCCACAAGCCTGGTGTTAGCTTAGCGGTTAGGGTGCCACCTTGGGAACCTAGGATCCTGGGATCGAATCCCGGCCGATTGCTGAATTAATGCCGGGGGGTTGATTCAGCCTGTCATCCTTCCGAGGTCGACAAATTGAGCGCCAGTTCACTGGTAATTCCCTGTGCCGCAAGAGGAGCCTAACAGGGTTGGCGGCAGGAAGGGCATCCGGCCGTAAAACATTGCTTCAAAAAGGGGACGACGGTGCCCAAAAAAAGGCCAAACCCTGCTCTGTGGGGAAAAAATGGCCTCTAAAGGCGGTTCCTTTATTTACATTTTGTAGTCCATTGTATAATTTAAATAAACATAAATGCAAATTTCGCATGTGGAAAAAGTAAGTACACCCTTGGCTCTAATAGGTGGTATTGGACCTGACGGCATCAGCCCACGGGTCCTAAAATCCTGTTCTTCCGCTCTTTCACTCCCTCTCTCTGTTCTCTTCACCCTCTCTTTTGCTCAAGGTCATCTGCCATCTGCTTGGAAATCAGCCAACATCACCGCTTTACACAAAAAAGGTGCAAAAACAGATCCTAGCAACTACAGACCAATCAGCCTTCTCCCAATTATCAGCAAAGTCATGGAATCCATCATTGCTTCGGATATGAAATCTTTCCTCTTCTCCAATGGCTTGATCTCTGATCATCGATTTGGTTTGAGACCAGGTCACTCTACTCTTGACACGCTGCTTCTGCTGTCTCAACAATGGATGGTCCTCAATGCCAAACAGGAAATTAGAGCTGTCTCCCTCGACATATCACGTGCCTTCGATACGGTCTGGCACCCCGCTCTGCTCACCAAACTCTCCTCCTTTGGTATCCATGGAAATCTCCACGCATGGCTGGCGGAATTCCTCTCTAGTCATAGTCAACATGTGGCCCTGAATGGGTTTCTCTCATCTCCTCTTCCTGTTCAGGCTGGAGTTCCCCAAGGCAGTGTTCTGGGCCCTGTGCTTTTTCTGGTCTTCATCAATGATCTCTCCGACTCTCTTGAAAATCCTCTCTATCTCTTTGCTGATGACTCCACACTCTGCCGCTCCATTCCTCATCCCTCAGATCGGCAGTCTACAGCCTCTTCACTCTCTGCAGACCTGGACAAAATCACAGACTGGGCAAACAAGTGGAACATGTCTTTCAATCCTTTCAAATCTCACACTCTTACGATGTCTCTCCGAAAAGACCGACTGGACAACCCTCCCATCTACTTACTGAATAATCCTCTCCAAGAAATTCTGTCACTCAAGCTTTTGGGTCTCACGATCTGCCATGATCTTTCATGGGAAAAACACATTTCAAATCTGGCCTCCAAAGCCAGTCGCTGACTGGGCATCCTCCGTCGTGCGAAGTCTTTCCTTGGCACACCTGAGCTCCTCACCACATACAAGGCTTTCATCCGCAGCTCAATGGAATACTGCTCTCCCCTCTGGGCTGGTGCTCCTGCCTCACACCTAGCTCGTCTTCACGCTGTTGAAACCAAAGCGTTCAGATTCATTGGAATCTCCCGTGATGAAGCTACCTCCGAGGGCCTTTCACTTACTCACCGCAGGCAGGTTGGTGGTCTTTCTGTCTTCTACCGACTCCTCTCCGGCCTTGCTCCTCCAACTCTCTCTGGGCTCTGTCCCCCAAATATTCCTACAGGTCGCACAAGATCTGCCTGCAACCCTCTTATGGTTAAACTGCCAAAATCAAGACTCTCTGCTCACCTTCACTCCTTCATTACTCTTTTCTCCCACCTCTGAAACAAACTCCCTCACTCTCTTCAATCCCACTCCTCCCTCCAGGTCTTTAAAACAGCTGTCCACCACCATCTCTTATCTTCCCCCATCCAAAACCTTGATCTTTTCTACCCCTGCTAATTTCATCCCAAATCCACTTTTTTGAAATACCAACTTCTTTCCTGGAAGTCCTTGGTGTCCTTGTGTTTATACTTCTCCCAACCCCCCCCCCCCCCCCTTTCCCACACCGCCTCCCCCCAAGCCCTCTCCCTCACACACATTCCCGATGTCTCTGCTCTCAAATGTTGTGTTTTTGTGCTTCCCCTCCTCTCTCCATCTTGCCTACCGCTCCCCTTTTTATATACTTTGTTTGTTTGTCTGTTTGATTTGTTTGTGCGATAAATGTTAGCTTTCACGAGCCTCGATTATTTATACAAAAAAAGAAAAAAAACATTGCCCCCTTTGACAGAAACAACCTCAAGTAGGCGTTTCTTATAACTGTCTACCAGTCTCTGACATCGACTGGGAGAAATTTTTGCCCACGCCTCCATGCAGAATTCTTTCAGCTGTGCGATGTTTGAGGGCTTTCTTGCATGCACAGCTCGTTTCAAATCCCCCCACAACATCTCGATGGGATTTCGATCCGGGCTTTGACTTGGTCATTCCAGAACCCTCCATTTCTTTCTTTTCAGCCATTCCTTGGTGGATTTACTGGTATGTTTAGGGTCATTGTCATGTTGCAAGGTCCACCTTCGGTTGAGCTTCAACTTTCTGCCAGATGGCCTCACATTATCCTCCAGCACCCTCTGGTACAATGAAGAATTCATTGTGGATTCTATGATGGTGAGCTGCCCAGGCCCTGATGCAGCAAAGCTGCCCCAAACCATAACACTTCCACCACCATGCTTTACAGTTGTTATCAGGTTCTTGTGGTAAAATGCTGTCTTTGGTTTTTGCCAAACATGTCTTCTGGTACTGTGGCCAAATAGCTCAACCTTTAACTCATCTGTCCAGAGCACATTGTTCCAGAAGTATTGGTCTTTGCCTCGGTGTTCATTGGCAAACTTTAGTCTTGCCCTGATGTTCTTTCTGGACAGCAAAGGTTTCCTCCTGGCACACCTCCCATGTAGATCAAATTTGTGCAGCCTCTTTCTAATGGTAGACTCGTGCACTTTGACATCAACAGTGGCAAGAGCTACCTGTAGGTCCCGTGATGACATTCTGGGGTTCTTAGAGACTTCTTTCAGCATCTTGCGGTCTGCTCTCAGGCTGAACTTGCTGGGGTGGCCTGGCCTGAACAAGTTGGCAGTTGTTTGGAATCTTCTCCACTTGTAGATGATCTTCCGGACAGTCAAATGATTGATTTCAAATTGTTTGGAGATCTTTATAAATCCCTTCCCAGACTCGTAGGCACCTATAACCTTCTTTCTGAAGGCCTCAGAGAGCTCTTTTGATCTAGGCATGGTGACGCCGCACACTTCAACAACAAAGAGCAAACCAAACTAAATGTTTGAGGTTTAAATAAGACAGGTTCCTCCAAGATCCTCTCTAACGATGTTCTAATCATTTGCACCTGATATGGTGCACCTGATTCTAATTTTAGGTATTTGAAGTAGTGATAAATGTAGGGGTGTACTTACTTATTTCACATGCGAAATTTGCATTTATGTTCATTTAAATTATACAATGGACTCCAAAATGTAAATGTTTCATGATATTTGTTGTATTATATCACCTTTATCTCTCAATATTATTGAAATGAAGATCAAATAGCTGTATGTTGAAATAGTCAAAACTTTACATGGGGTGTACTTACTTTTTCACATGACTGTGTCATGCTTCGGCTGTCGTGATAGGAAACCTCACCTGTAATAAGTTCTGTTTCGGCGGTTTGTTCGGATTAAGGTGTATCTTCATCCCCATTACGAGGAATGGGGCATGATAAATAGTTACTCGGGATTATGCTAACTCCATTGTATGTGAAACCTCTGTGATCATTCCGTTGATCCCTTGTGGCAACACATCACACACAGTGGATAGATCCATTAGTGCACACACTAATTAAATTCCCCCGCCGCCACAATGACTTTGGAAGAACAGACCAGAAGCGGCCGCGTACAACGGCGCCATGGAACACAAACATCGCACAGGCAGGCCGAGAGCCACGCCCAGGAGAACTCTTGATTGACAGGGGGAAGGGGCGTGTTGGAAGCAGGTCGCTGATTGGAGAAGCGCTGGTGAAGTGAGGAACGCGCGAAAGAGCAGAAGGAAACGTCGCACTGATTGGCAGAGAGGGAGAGCTGACGTCAGATGCCGAGCGATAAAACAACTGGCTCGCCGGCATTTTGCCCCTCTTGCATCGGCTTCTTTCCTGCCCGGACCTCCCTTCTGCCTTTGCCTTTCGTTCCCGGTCGGACCTTTCATTTGCGAACCGCGAATTGCCTGCGTTACGACGGACGTTGGGGAAATGTTGGAGCACCGTCGATTCCCCTCCCTGGTGTTCACGTGTGAGCGAGGCTTGCCGCTGAGCGGGTGAGATCAGCGCGAGCGAGACGCTCGGTGAGGCCTGACGGAGCATGAACACCGGAGCCTGGATGATTCCTGACGGACGCTACATCCAGACACAGATAAGACGCACCACACCCAAACCACAACGTTTTCTTTATTTCATTCTTCCTGTGTTGTGTATTTGAAGTGAAGTGTGGGAGCGCTCCATTGGAGGGGTTTAGGATTTATCGTCGCATTTCATTGTTCTCGGGTTCCATAATAAATCTTTCTTTTTTGTACATTTTACCTCCGTCTCGGGTTAAGTTAATTTCCACAGGGAGAAGACATCGTCGGGGCCGTGAAGGTAAGCAGCATTCTCCCCCCAAACTCCCCCTGCTCGTGTATCCTCTGCCATTGAATTGATTGTCGCCTCATTAAGCTCGATTAGCCATTCGTGGACACTCTGTCTTCATAGAGCCGTCCACAGGACAATATGTAATGATAATGTAATGTAATGAAGTTGAAATTTTTTTTTTTTTTGGAATTTGAAAATTGAAAATGAAATTTTTTAAAATGAATTTGAATTTGAATTTGAATAATAAATGAGTGTGATAAGAATGATAATAATGTGTGATAATGTGAACTTTTAATGTTTTAATGTGAGGTGAACAGCTGATGGTAGTGAACAGTTGAATTACCGATATATGTATGACCGAAGGTGGATGAAGGTTATATTTTCATGCCTGTCTGTCTGTCGGTCGGTCTGTCAGTCTGTTCATCTGTGACCAGAATATCTCAAAGCTACGGACAAATTCGGATGCAACTTGGTGGACAGGTTTGGTATGTGACAATGACGAATTGATTCCATTTTGGTGAAGATCGAGATCCGGATACAATAATTATTTAAGCGATTCTTCACCATTGAGAGATGGTGCCAAAAAAGATATATAGCACAATATCTCAAAAGTTGTGGACGAGTTATGACAAAACTTGGTGGACGAGTTGGTTAAGTGACTCGAAAGGTATACCGAGTGCAGCTCCAGATTATTTTTTAAATCTATTCCATTAAACCCCGACAGTGACAGTAGCAGCAACTATGCTTACAATCATAATCGGAGTTCTCTTCCAAGGAACTTTGATGTAGGAAGAAGCCATTAGGCCCAGGCCTGTGAAATGATTGCTTTCCTATGGTTGCTTGTCAGTGCTCTATCCTTTCTAAATGCTGAGGGTCAAGCAAGGAAGCTTCTCAAGCAAAGAAAAACGGCACGTACCATTTTTAAATTCCTTGGTATGACTCGCTCGGGGTTCAGAACCGCCGACCGCCCAGACTCAGAGCAGACGCTCTGACCGTTACACCACCAAGTCTGGTAAACTAGTCACAAGCATTGTTTCTGATTGTTTACTGATCCACAACACATAGACATGCTGTTTCCTTCCATATTTTGTTTGTCACCTTGCGCTTCAATGAGGCTCGACTTTGTTTTTAACGAAAAAACGTTATTTTTCATACGAACGTACTTCATGGTACGCAATCTCATCAAGATGTCTGCAATGTATCGATTACCAGTAAGAAAGCTCAGTTTTATATTTCTCAATCCATGACAATGGATGATTACAAGACAATATAATGATTAGGATTTCGAAGTTTGGACAGTCATCATCAAATTATTTTTACTGCCTGATTATATCAAAATCTTTTTTTTAATCTTTAAAATATTTTTAAATATTTTTATTTTAATATAAAATCTTAATCAAAAAATATTTGGATTATATCAAAACGCAAATAAATCTTTGCCTTTAGTGTCCTAGTTGTGTGGCTGCAAAACAAATCTTCAAGTACACAATAGCACACACACATCGTGGTGAAAAAGCACCTTGCCAGAAAGGTGCCTCGTATTCGCAGGTGATCAAACAAAGAAGTGCAACACAACGGGAAAGAACGCAGTACACGCACGGACAGCATACGACCATCGTAACCAGCTCCATCGGGAGGTTGCCATGCTGACGCTTTCCTCATGGAAACATGATCAACGCAAAAGGAGGCGGCACTTGCATGGCACGGCCAACATCCAAAGACAGGCTTCCTCTCACGTTGCCATCGGTGTCGCGTTTATTGCTCTGTCTGTCTGTCAGTCAAACAAAATTGAAAATCATTCATAACAGGAAACCTACTGTTTTTAGGGGCGTCGTAAGGGACACAAACAACAGGCACGAAGAACTCATCAAACGTGTTACGTATGGTGGTGTAAAAGATGCTGCATCAACAGTGGTAAAATTCGGGAAGAAAAAAATTCCTAAAACCTTTTTAAAATGTTTATTTTAATTAAATGATATACTTGAACACTAGAACACAAATCACCTTCTTGGCACTTTCAAAAAAACTTCCGTTCAACAGGACACGGGCAAAATATTATGGTATTTTACAGCAATCAAATTTGCACCAATTTTATGAGCCATTTGAGGAAGAAGGCCGTGATACACCAGGAAATGGAAAATTGGATAAAGCAGCCCATTCCAGCAACAAGTAGCATTTGTGTGACATACAACAAGGACAATATATGCTCACATCAAACATCACCTGACTCGGTGGTGTAATGGTTAGAGCGTCCGGTCCAAGTTTGGGAGGTCAGCCATTTGAACCACAGCCGAGTCATACCTTAATCTTAAAACGCTTAAAACTCTTAAATAATCTGACTCAATAATAATAATCTTAATCAATAATTATAATATTAATTAATATATTATAATATACAGACTTGGCATTTAATATGGAATATTTTTTTTGTGGGGGTGAACTTACTTTTCAAGATGTCTTAGAACCAAAAGTTCATTGGAATTATGTTGAAATTATTCTAGATTTTGTTAATGTGACCTTTAAAAGAAACAAAAACCACATTTGACATTTCGAAACAAATAAATTGATCCTTGAAAGTGATGTAAACTGATATCGAACTCAATTCATGGACAGTACTGTGTTAAACTTCTGTACGTTTTCCAGAAGTATCTCTTTATTTTGCACATTAGCCAAAAAATTTTTTAACAAAAACAAAAGTGAAATTACGACTGGGATTACGGACAGTAAAATTACAGTTCAGTACTGCGTGTAACCCCCAAGAGCATTCAGGGGGGCACGTACACGTTGAGGCATGCTGTTCACGAGATTTGCCAAGGTTTGGACAGGAATCGCTTGCCATGCAGTGACAATAGCCTGCTGCAATTCACGCACAGAGGTCGGCTGCTGGTCCAAGTGGTCGATTTGACGCGTTAATTCTGCCCACAAGTTCTCTATCGGATTCATATCCGGGGACATGGCAGGCCACACCATATGCTCTACACCACGGTCAGCAAGAAAGTGTTGGATCATGCGAGCACGATGAGGCCGTGCATTGTCATCTTGGAAGACAAAGTTTCCTCGAAAGGCTGCACGAGCAAATGGAAGCAATGTTTCTTCCAGAATGGCCCTGTACTTGAACTGGTTCAGGTTTCCATTCAGAACAACCAGGTCAGTTTGGCCCCCTGCATGAAAAGCAGCCCAAACGGTCACCCCACCACGTCCAGCTTGGACTGTTTGCACTATACAATCTTCGTTGTAGGCTTCATGCACTTGTCTACGCACTCGGACGCGGCCATCTTGACGATAGACCAGAAATCTAGACTCGTCACTGAAGATCACGTGATTCCAGTGTCCTGGCTGCCATTGACGGTGCTCTCTGGCCCACTGCAATCGGCGCTGGCGGTGTTGTCTGGTCAGGCGTGGCTTTCTCAGGGGACGCCTGGCAAGATAGCCTGCTTGAACCATTCGTTGGTTGACTAGCCTTCTGGATACAGGCACATTTGTCAGTTGCTGCCACTCAGCCCTAAGCCGATTAGCTGACTTGGTACGGCCATTGCGGACTAACCGGTGCAGCTGGCGATCATCCCTCCTTGTGGTTCTGCGGGGGCGTCCTGGCCTCGGTATTGGAGTAGGGACACCCCTCTGAGCATTTCGTTTCAGGATCTTTGACACCTGACCTTGAGTGATGCCATACTGCCGAGCAATAGCACGCTGTTTCATGCCGTAATTTGGTAAAGCCACCACTCCATGACAAACAGCATTGTCGAGTTGACGGACCATCTCCAGAGGAAGCGGCAATAACTTTTGGAGACGTGCAGCAGTTGTTTTCCACTAATACAGAACGCAACAACCCTTGTATACCCGACTGTGAAGCCAATCATCAAATGCACCTGTCTGTACATTTTTCCATGCCACCTGTGATATAATCCTGTTGTTGACTTCTTGCTGCGACAGACAATCAGTGACATGGTTCTTTTAACAAATAAATCACCAAAGTGTAAAAGAAACTCACCAGATTGATATACTGAGTTAAGAAAGTAAACCCAAGTTAAGAAAAAAAAAATATTCCATATTAAATGCCAAGTCTGTATATTACAATTATAATATAATATATTAATAATAATTATAATATATAAATATTTTTACAATAATATATAAATAATATATTATCATATATAATTATAATCTAATATAATATATATTATAACATTAATATATTAATTATAATGTTAATAATTAATTAATCAATAATAATCTTAATCAACTCTAAAAAAAATGGAACGTGCCATTTGCTTGCTTGATGCTCAGCATCTATGTACTGTACTATTGTGCATGAACAACCATAGGTTGGCAGCCATTGCACAGGCTCTGATGGGCCTAATGACCTCCTCGTGCAATAAATCACACCTAATGACCTCCTCGTGCAATAAATCACAACTAACAAAGTTTGGAATGGTGGAATGGATACCTTGGCATTCCGACAGGTGAGTTTTCATGATGTAAAACTCAAGAGATAACAATTGTGCCAAGTAGCAATCAAGAAGGCTGTTGGTTCAAATTGCAATTCACCACCGGTTACCCGGTGATAGCTCAACTTGTAGGGTTAACATAGCTGTATATCAGTGGTGATAACAGAAAGTGAGACGTCGGCATGGCGAGGAATGGATGTCCAGTTGAAGGTGCGTTGCGGTTCAGTATGCTGTTTACAGCATCATGAGTTACAAGGAGATAGGTGCGAGCGAGACCACGCTCCGGCCTGAATTCAAGCCATCCGTTACCAGTGGAGGGAATAAAATCTGCGCAGGGTGCCAGAAGCATGCAGAAAGGGCCATTTGTACGTCACCAAGGCGAGCTATCCTCCATCGCTTACAGGCTGAAAGTCACAGTCACACATAGTGCAAACCTCATTTGATGTGCGACAAGACGAGTATGCATTTCGTCACTTCACTTCCTTTTGCTCATCTTTTATACCCTCGATCTCTCACCTCCTCATCTCGCTCATGTCTTCCTCTTCATGAAAGTCCCTCCTGCAGTTCAAATCACTTAAGCTCATCATATACCTCCTCATCCTCAACAATGGCACCCTCTTCTTCCTTTTCAATCTTTCTGACCCGTAATTCTCTTCTTTGTATAAATAAGCACTTTGTTGAAGAACAAGCTGACCATCGAATTGCAAAACTATTTTTCAGTGTCCTGTGATAAAAGACTCCAGGCTGTGGCGTCGAAAATAAATAAATGAGGAGCCTTGGACCAGCTTCAAGCACCGCTGCGTCCAATGCAGAGCCTGTTAATAAGGGCCGCACACAGGCAAAAGACAACAAAGGATTTGGACATTTCACCGGATTTCACAAAACAGCTCATTTTAATATTATTATTTTCATTATGACGTACAATACGATTGTGAGATGGTAACGGCACAACTTTAGAAGGGCACATGGCCTATTGCGCTCGTCATGGGGATGGAATGAACATGCAAGGAGCGCGCTCTATGCTCCTCCCTTGAGCACGCAACACAATAACAAGGACACATGGTGTCTTATTACAGGGAGGAAGAATGACACAAAATCTTCACTTGAATTAAAATAATTATTTGTGGCATCCACCTGATTATTCCCTCTGCCACCGAAGGTTACGTTATTGCACCTGTCCATTTGTCTATGAGCAGGATATCTCAAGACGTGAACGGATTTGGACGAAACATTGTGGACAGGTTAGGTATGTGACAAGGAGGAGATGAATCGATTTGGGTGAAGATCCGGATCGGAATACGAGAATCGTTTCATTTTTTGTTTGTCTGCGAGTCCATCCTCTTGGTAAGCCGTGACGTAACGCGCCGCGTCATAATTCTGTTTCCGGGTCCAAACGCGCGCGTTACGTCACACTTACCAAGAGGATATGGATCAATTTGGAGTGAAACAATAGGAATTTGAGTACATTCTGCCAAATTGGTTATTTTATTGCAGATGCATTATTTTTCAAATCATACCTTCATTAGTACAGAAGTTAGACAGCACAGTAATGGTTTAAGGATAATTTCATTGTAAGTTAAATTGATATTCGGTGTGGCCTCCAACTCTCCTCCTCCGATTTTGTCCGCTCTTCCGATTCAACAATCCAACTCTTCAGATTTTGTTCCCGAGTAAGGGTGGGGTTCCTTTACAAGGAGCGACGGCCATTCGGCTCATCAAAGTCCATGCAATGGTTACCAACCAATGGCCGTTTTCCAGTGATATGTCCTTTTTAAATGCAGAGCGTCAAGCAAGGAAGCAGCGTGTACCATTTGTAAAGTGTTTGGTATGACTCGGACTTGGTTCAAAACAGCGACCCCCCAGACTAAGAGCTGGTACTACAACCATTACACGTCTTGGTTGCAATGCAGCACAAGGCTGCGGGGTCGCATCATTGGCCGAGGGCAGGGTATTTCCGCTGATGCAACGCCCTCTGCTGGTGAGTGCAGGAATTTGTAATTTGTTCAAGGTGCCGGCGATAGCTCGCCTACTCTTCATGAAGAACACCGTGGGATCGTTAACGTTCATCGATGAATGCTGGTACAGTGGTACATGGGACACCCAGTTTTACATACATTGATGAATCCCACTGCCTGTGAAACACCAGGATGGCAGTTTAAAGCTCGGTCAGGATTCCAACCCAGGCTAGACAGCTTGGAGGGACTGTGCACAGTTCTAGGTTCTAGGTCCTCGCTCCTGTTCCCCACCAGTAATAGGACAAGTGAAGTGACTAAGTGAAACAGTAAGCTCGTTTTGAGCTTGAAGCTGTTTTTTTTGTGGTTTTTTTTGTGTACAAGATCGAGACTCGTGTAAGAGCTAACATTAATGACAAAAAAACAAACAGACACAAAATACAAAATAAAGGGAGCGGGAGACAAGATGGGGAGAGAGGGGGAGGCACACAAGTACAACATTTGAGAGCAGGGACATCGGGAGATCTGTGGGAGGGAGAGGGCTTGGGGGGAGGAGGCATGGGAAAGGGGTTGTGGGTGGAAGAGGTTAAAAAAAAAAAAACACATGGACACTGCTAGGGCTTCCAGGAAAGAAGTCGGAAATTGACTGTTGCTGTTGACTCGGAACGTAGAAATTAATAATAATAATTATTATTATTATTATTATTATTATAAAAATAATAATAAACAAAATCAAAGCATAAATAAATACAAAAATATGGCTGAATACGAAGGAAACAAAAATAATGACGCTTGAAAAGGAAAGGAATATGTGTGATTACTGATGACTTACCAAACCACGAAGCTCACCGCACGCACAGCTTGAGGCTACAACTTGGCACATGAACCCAGAATGCGTGCAAGATCAGCCGAGCTCTCGAAAGGAAACCTCTCCTCTGTTCGTCTTTCTCTCAAGAAATCAGACATGTACACAGAGATACAGTGCACAGTGCCGGAATAATTATAATGTACTTTAATAACCTCCAAACAGGCCTCCGAATCAGTCAAACCCCAGGAACCGATAGGTGATGATGCCAAAATGACACAAAACAACATAGAATCGAAAAAATACAATTCATTCTATGACATCAGAGATGCGTCTCGTATTTGTGTCTTACTTAGAAATGTTTAAAAAATAAATATTTTTTCATGTTATTTTAATACCTAATTACAGCACAATTGCAGCAGGACCCAAGAGGTATTGCTTGCAATAAAAGCCGTAATTTTGTTTCATTTTTATTTCATTGGGTGTGCAATTTTGACCGTACGCTGGAGGATCATGTGGAAACTCAGACAGCCTGGATAAAGCCGAGATCTACCTCCCCAACCAGCATTCTCGTAAATACCAAAACACCCCGATGGGTTTACGCACTATGGCCTGGAATCAATCCCGGGCTTCCCTTTACCATTCAACCTATAACTCTCATCCTAGCTCAGGGATGGCCGTGCAGAGAATGTCGGGAGCTGCAGGACAAACAACAGATGTCTCTGTCTCTCCTCCCATTATATATTGATGGGTATTGCTTTGTTTTCTTGTTCATCTCCATCTGCCCTCCCGCATTCGCCCCTCCACTGCATTCACAATCTTTCCCCCATCACTAGCAGCATGAGAATGCAATTACCTATTGGTCTCCAAAGCATAGAATACAGTGAATGCTGGAATCACAACTGCAAGGATGATGTGAACATTTTTCTCAAAGCCTTATGGGATTGCTGACAAAAGGAACACGAACAGCAAAGGTAAGATATGTAGTTTGAAGGTTTGAATATATATATATTGGATGTGGTATTTATGCACAGGCCTTCAAACTACATATCTTTACCGATATATATATATATTGTTGCGGTTTTGCCATAAAGGCAAACCCCCGAGAGTTAATTGAACGACAACATGTAGCCTGCAGTAGTTAGTTATTTCTTATTGAATGTAAAGATTAGCCCCTTCCCATTGTGTAATAATCCACACCAATATGCGTTGAGAGGAGGCAGGATTTCAAACCTTCGTGTGGTTAAGGGAAGACATTTTTAATGTGCAGGAAGGCGTGGCCAGAAGAGCAGGCCCACGTGACCAATGAGGGGTCGGGGACATGTCACCAGCAAGCGACCAATGGGTTGTGGAACCTCCCCGAATGAAAGAGGGAAGGAAGGGGGAACTGAAACCTTCATTGGGGGAGGAGGGATTGAAGGCCAGCACGTGACCAACCTCAGCCAATGGGAGGCTGTTGAACATTCTGGAAGCTTTTCAGTTCTGATGAAAACCCCCACCCATCGCATTTCCAGCCTCTTGTTTCGTTTCGCTGACGAGACCCCTCTTGCATTTTGCTTTGCCGACCACACGCCTCTCTTGCTTTTTGTGTCGACGCCCGACACCCATCGCTCTTCGCCGATCTCTCGCTCTGATCCGGTGGACCTGCAAGCGTTGGATGATATACATGACAGACACATGAAAGCCCACAGAATCTTGTTTCTCACAGTCTGAGAGTCCTTTAGGTGCTTTTTTGCAAACTCCAGGCGGGCTTTCATGTGTCTTTCACTGACCAGAAGATGTTTCCGTCTGGCCACTCTGCCATAAATCCCAGATCGGTGGAGTGTTGCAGTGATGGTTGTCCTTCTGGAAGTTTCTCCCATCTCGACACAGGATCTCTGGAGCTCAGCTAGAGTGACCATCGGGTTCTTGGTCACCTCTATTACCAAGGCCCTTCTCCCCCGATTGCTCAGATTGGCCGGGCGGCCAGCTCTAGGAAGAGTCCTGGTTGTTCCAAACTTCTTCCATTTAAGAATTATGGAGGCCACTGTGCTCGTGGGAACCTTCAATGCAGCAGAATTTTTTTGTTGGCTTCCCCAGATCTGTGCCTCCACACAATCCTGTCTCTGAGCTCTGCAGGCAGTTCCTTCGACCTCATGGCTTGGTTTTTGCTCTGATATGCATTGTCAGCTGTCAGACCTTATATAGACAGGTGTGTGCCTTTCCAAATCATGTTGAATCAATTGGATTTACCACAGGAGGACTCCAATCAAGGTGTAGAAACATCTCTCAGATGATCAAGAGAAATGGGAGGCACCTGAGCTAAATTTCAAGTGTCATAGCAAAGGGTCTGAATACTTATGTCAATGTGATATTTCAGTTTTTTCTTTTTAATAAATTTGCAAAACGTTCTAAAATCCTGTTTTCTCTTTGAAATGATGGGGTACTGAGTGGAGATTGATGAGGGAAAAAATGAATTTAAACGATTTCAGCATAAGGCCGCAACATAACAAAATGTGAAAAAAGTAAAGGGGTCTGAATACTTTCTGAATGCACTGTGTGTATATATACAGACTTGGCATTTAATATGGAATATTTTTTTTTTTCTTGACTTGGGTTTACTTTATTAACTCAGTATATCAATCTGGTGAGTTTCTTTTACACTTTGGTGATTTATTTGTTAAAAGAACCATGTCACTGATTGTCTGTCGCAGCAAGAAGTCAACAACAGGATTATATCACAGGTGGCGTGGCAAAATGTACGGACAGGTGCATTTGATGATTGGCTTCACAGTCGGGTATACAGGGGTTGTTGCGTTCTGTATTAGTGGAAAACAACTGCTGCACGTCTCCAAAAGTTATTGCCGCTTCCTCTGGAGATGGTCCGTCAACTCGACAATGCTGTTTGTCATGGAGTGGTGGCTTTACTAAATTACGGCATGAAACAGCGTGCCATTGCTCGGCAGTATGGCATCACTCAAGGTCAGGTGTCAAAGATCCTGAAACGAAATGCTCAGAGGGATGTCCCTTCTCCAATACCGAGGCCAGGACGTCCCCGCAGAACCACAAGGAGGGATGATCGCCAGCTGCACCGGTTAGTCCGCAATGGCAGTACCAAGTCAGTTAATCGGCTTAGGGCTGAGTGGCAGCAACTGACAAATGTGCCTGTATCCAGAAGGCTAGTCAACCAATGACTAGTTCAAGCAGGCTATCGTGCCAGGCGTCCCCTGAGAAAGCCACGCCTGACCAGACAACACCACCAGCGCCGATTGCAGTGGGTCAGAGAGCACCGTCAATGGCAGCCAGGACACTGGAATCACGTGATCTTCAGTGACGAGTCTAGATTTCTGGTCTATCGTCAAGATGGCCGCGTCCGAGTGCGCAGACAAGTGCATGAAGCCGACAGCAAAGATTGTATAGTGCCAAGAGTACAAGCTGGAGGTGGTGGGGTGACCGTTTGGGCTGCTTTTCATGCAGGGGGCAAAACTGACCTGGTTGTTTTGAATGGAAACCTGAACCAGTTCAAGTACAGGGCCATTCTGGAAGAAACATTGCTTCCATTTGCTCGTGCAGCCTTTCGAGGAAACTTTGTCTTCCAAGATGACAATGCACGGCCTCATCATGCTCGCATGATCCAACACTTTCTTGCTGACCGTGGTGTAGAGCATATGGAGTGGCCTGCCATGTCCCCGGATATGAATCCGTTGAGAACTTGTGGGCAGAATTAACGCGTCAAATCGACCACTTGGACCAGCAGCCGACCTCTGTGCGTGAATTGCAGCAGGCTATTGTCACTGCATGGCAAGCGATTCCTGTCCAAACCTTGGAAAATCTCGTGAACAGCATGCCTCAACGTGTACGTGCTCTCCTGAATGCTCGTGGGGGTTACACGAAGTACTGAACTGTAATTTTACTGTCCGTAATCCCAGTCGTAATTCAACTTTTGTTTTTGTTAAAATAAATTTGGCTAATGTGCAAAATAAAGAGATACTTCTGGAAAACGTACAGAAGTTTAACACAGTACTGTCCATGAATTGAGTTCGATATCAGTTTACATCACTTTCAAGGATCAATTTATTTGTTTCGAAATGTCAAATGTGGTTTTTGTTTCTTTTAAAGGTCACATTAACAAAATCTAGAATAATTTCAACATAATTCCAATGAACTTTTGGTTCTAAGACATCTTGAAAAGTAAGTTCACCCCCACAAAAAAAATATTCCATATTAAATGTCAAGTCTGTTTATATATGTATATCTATATATGTATGTATGTATATATATATATATATATATATATATATATATATATATATATATATATATATATATATATATATATATATATTGCTGTGGATATGAGAATGGTTTTTTTTTTTGTTGTTGTCGTGTAAATTGTTGTAAAATATCGCCCTCCTTACTCCAGTGTTGTATAAAGGTCAAAGGGCATTCCCGTAGTTAGTTCCATAAAGCATACATGAAGGACACCATAATATCCCTGTTCAGTAGTTTATTTCCTTATTCTGTGTATTAGGTTAAGGCTTTGTCTTCCATTAAGATGACACTCCATTGCACCAAGTGAAATAAGATAGATCCCCTTTCATTCCCATTCCCAAAACCTCCATTTCCAACTGCGTCATTGCCAAGCCTCAATTGCCAGCTACATCCCCTCCAAGCCTCCATTGCCAACTGCACTGGGCAGTTTGCCAGGTTTGCTACAGCTGTGGGTTGTTGATTTCGCCCCAAAACCACCATTAAGCATGTGCTCAGCTCGGGGAAGAAGGGTGTGCCCGCCCATCGTCATCAAGGGTGGAGTCAGAGGGCCTGTGCCCACCAATCAGGGCCGAAGCGAGCTCACCGAGGGGCGTGTCCTGAAGGCCGGCGGCTTGATCGCCTGAGGCGCTATAAAAGCGCGCGCGCAAGAGCCGAGTGAGTGGTTGGACCAAGCGAGAGACGTGCAAAGAGACGTGCAAAGAGACGTGCAGAGAGACGTGCAAAGAGACATGCAAAGAGAAGTGGTTGGACCAAGCGAGAGACGTGCAAAGAGACGTGCAAAGAGACGTGCAGAGAGACGTGCAAAGAGACGTGCAAAGAGAAGTGGTTGGACCAAGCGAGAGACGTGCAAAGAAAGGCGCGTCAGAACGTTGGTTGGTGGTTGGTGGCGGAAAGAGTTGGTTACAAAAGAAAGTGGGAGAAGTAAAGAGAAGTGAGGCGGAGTGAGGCAGAGTGAAGCCAAGAAAGACAGCAAGCCTTGTGAGGGTTGAGTTGAGGAGGAGCACACAAAGGGACACCAAGAGTTGCGTCGACGCCACCGAGGTTTTCCCGCCAAGAACTCGAGGAGTCGGAGCTGTCACCTCCAGTCCTGCCGTTTGCAGGGACCTGACCCTTCCTCCCCCTCCAGCCATCCACCTCCTGCCATTCCTATCATCATTCCCCGCGTGAGTCTGTCTTTTGTTTGTTCTGTCCTGGGTTTAATTAAGACTGTAGGTAAGCTAGTGTTGCACTGTGTCTCTGAGTTCTTCTGTAAATTATTTTCTTATCTTTCCTTCTTCCTTGGTTTCTTTCAATCCTGTACATAGTAATAAATTATATTTGTATTCCTTACCCTTTGTCTTTCTTCTTCTTCACATCCTTCGCTTTAGTCTTTTCCCCATTGAATATCTGTGGCGCGATTCGGCCAACGTTCAGGAATCGGGTTAGTCGGGGTAACTGTTAGGGCCGCGGTGCCATCCGCTCGGCCAAACAACATCTTGTCCGCGGTCCGTAACTATATATATATATATATATATATATATATATATATATATATACAGTGGAACCTTGACTTACGAGTGCCCCAACTTACGAGTTTTTCGAGATACGAGCCGTCGCTCGGGCGGTTTATTGCTTTGAGATGCGAGCCGAGATCCGAGTTACGAGCTTTCGCCACCCGGTCACGTGGTTATCTTGCCGTGCAAGTACAGTATCTCTGTCGTATAGCGCTGCATTTTTGTTTTCGCATGTTGGTTATTTTGAGTTTACGCCGCCAGGTGGGTTCTGGTCACGTGGTTATCTTGCCGTGCAAGTACAGTATCTCTGCCGTCAACTTGTTCAGAGTGCCGGCGATAGCTCGCCTTCTCTTTGTGGAAAACACGGTACTGAGAAGAAGAAGAGGATGATGTGCTTGGATATAAAACACGCAATCGTCGAAAAACATGAGCGAGGTGTCGAGGAGGACGTATATAACGGCAGAGGAGAAGAGCATGCCAGGCCACAACTTGTGGATATAAAACACGCAATCGTCGTGTTTTATATAAAACTTGTGCTTGGATATAAAACACGCAATCGTCGAAAAACATGAGCGAGGTGCCGAGGAGGACGTATATAACGGCAGAGGAGAAGAGCATGCCAGGCCACAACTTGTTCAGAGTGCCGGCGATAGCTCGCCTTCTCTTTGTGGAAAACACGGTGAGATCCTTAACATCCAACAACTAATGGGACGCAAACGGGGCGCCCAGTTTAGCGGTACACACATTGATGAATCACCCTGCCTGTGATTCACCCATGACAGGTTATAGCTGGGTCGGGATTCAAACCCAGGCTGGACAGTTTAGACTTTAGAGTCAAGTGTGCGTACCTCCAGTCCAGGCCATCCTGCCAACTTGTATGCTGCATACAGGTGAAATATAAAGCGCGAGATATTTTTATATATACTGTATATTTAAAAAAAAATTGGTGTGGTTTTTGGCGGGCTGGAACGGATTAATAGCATTTCAATGCATTTCAATGGGGAAATTTGATTTGAGATACGAGCAATTTGAGTTACGAGCTCGGTCACAGAACGAATTAAACTCGTAAGTCAAGGTTCCACTGTATATATATATATATATATATATATATATATATATATATATATATATATATATATATATATATGTATTGTTGCGGATCTCCGACGTCGGCTCTCCCCTTATCAAGGGGGGGGGGGGGGGGGGTTAATCCCCTTGTCCGTTTATCTGGCCGTCGCGAGTCCTGGAAGTTATATAACGTTCCTTCCGGTCGGTCGACTTAGTCCGAATACCTAATTACTAACACCGACCGTGAAGCAAGGAAATAACTCCCGCCTGAACCACGGCATTAGTGGACACGCCGAGCGAAGCGAGCCGCGATTCGGGCCGTTAACAAGGACTCGACCCGATTATGGCGGTTCCGATCGTGCTACGTTTACCCAATGGAGAAAAGACTAGGACGATCGGATCAAGGAGAAACCAGAAAGAACAGGGCAATTTATTAACAATTTGTACAATTAGAAGAGGAAAAGAAAGAAGGGAATGTACAAGGAAGAGGAAGAAGCAGATACACAGGGCAGCCTTAAACAGTCTTATCTTATTCCCTGGACAAACGGGCCCGTCTCACATACACAGACACTCACACGGGGATTGTAGATGGTAGGGTGGAACAGGTTGATGGGCACCAGCGCGTCCAGGCTCCAATCCGGCTCCGGTCCAGCGGACGAAACCCAGCAGGCACCTCTGCGTGTAGCGTGACGCGAATGGACAGTTATAATGACGGGGGGGGGGGGGGGAGGCTGGCACTAGCGTACGTAATAGGCGCACGACCCGCGCCAAATGCCCCCTCTCCAAGGTCCTGCTTTGAACTCCCAATGCCAGCGAGCCCTCTTTGATCAAGCGCATATACTCTCGGGTTCTTCGTAATCACGACAGTCCTGTTAAATGTGCGCTCTCCCAGTAAGTCCTTTCAACCACGATCAAGCGTATTAGTCCTCTCAAAAGCCAACCTTCCAACGAGTCCTTTCTAACGAGCGCTCTTCTCCTCAGTCCTGTAAAAGGGCTTTGTGCGCTCGCTGTTATAATCCAGCCAGCGATGGCTCCGCCAGCCCAAAAGCCACGCCTATCAGGCGATGTCACTCCAGCCCTGGTTGGCTGGTGATTGCTTACCAGCCCTGCACTGACGGCTGGGTGACGTGGCCACACCTTCTCCCTGGCGCTCCGCCCCCCTTTTTCCGGGCCTCACCTCGTGGCTTATGGCGGCGTTGAGCGAGCTTACGGGCAGCTAAGGCTGCTGCTGCTGCTGGCCAAGGAGCGCACCAAATTGGGAGGGCCATGGGGCACAGACTGAAGGGTGCGCTTAATGGCATCGCTTGGAGAGGGAGGCTGTCAAAATGGACGAATGGGGCCTACTCTTTATTTGATTGACACAACGCAGATTCAACTATTGGAAGCATGGCCTTATCTATACACATACTAATGAAATAACTGATGTCCTATGGTGACCTACGTGTTGCTTGTGGCCTATCTATGGGGTGCTACCTTTAACCTTTCATGATGTCATATTTACAAGTGTGGGTTCTCAAAACCGCAACAGGATATATATTTAATATTATATACAGACCCCGCTATTTGGGGTTCCGCTATTCGCAGAATCCACGTATTCGCGGTTGATAAAATGTGACATGTTTCTCTATTCGCTGAAAAATGTCCCGCAAATTCGTGGGTTTTTTTTTTTATTCGCGGCCGGCCGGCCGTGTTCCACGAAATCGCGGTTTTTTTCTCCCTATCCGCGGCCATGTTCCGCTAATTCGCGGTTTTTCAGGGGCACAAACAAACTTTCACGAGCCGTTAGCTTGACATTTATAAAACCATCTTTCACCAGCCACGCATAAAGCAGTTGGACATACCCAAAAAAGCATCTTGAACCACGAGCATGACATGCTTATACATTCGCTGCTGTGTGCTTTGCGTTTTCATGGCTTTCGCGGCCGCAAAATTTAGCCGCACTATAAGCGAGCTTCGTGGTATTGCTTTCGTGGTATCCCACCAGATGTGTAAACAAGTCACCCCGAGAATTACAGAATGCAAACGCTTCATTAAATCGATTACAATTTGCAATTTACGGTAAAGCATCATCAGAGATCTTGCACAATGAAAACGCTTCGGGGGATGTTACCTCGGCGACTAAAACATGTCAACCCCGCGAATTATAGAATGCAAATGCTTCATCAAGTCTATTATTGAAATTAGCAGGTCGACTCAATATGGCATCATTCTATAACATTCCCCACAAACAATGGGCAGAGTATGTATTCACCCCTCCCACAGCTACCCACAATGCTCGCATTCCTACATATACAGACTGTGTCCTCGATCTCGATCAATGTTCTCGTTCCGTTGCTTGGACCTGTGTTTTTGACTCGCTCTGCTCATCGTTCAATCATGGCTCCCAAGCGCAAATCCAGTGCTGTCGAATACCAAGAGGCAGAAGAAAGTGATGAGCCTCAGCAACAAATTGAAGCTGCTCGACCGGCTTTCTAGAGGAAAGAGTGCGGCCTCTGTGGGCAGGCATTATGGTGTCAACGAATCTACCGTTTGCTACATACGGAAGAACGAGAAGGTGATTCGTGACAGTATTTCAGCCAGCGCTGTATCGAATACGAAGGTGGTCACCCATGTCCGGGATGTCCACATTGAAAGGACTAGGGCATTGCCCGTACTATATCTATATCTAAAATTATATCCCCCCCCTCTATTTACATGAAATGGTTTGGTCCAAAGCGAACGGCTTGCGAGTACGGTGACAATCCCCCCCCTCTATTTACATGCAATGGTTTGGTCCAAAGCGAACGGCTTCCGGAGTTTGGTAAAGAAATCGCCATCGCGTGCACAAACGCGCAGGAAAGCGAATGAATCGCAAATTCGGTTTTATTAGTTTTAAAACATAGTTTAACGCCAACATAGTTTGCAAACGTGAAATAAATGAATACGCTCTCAAATGTGCCATCCGAGGCAGAGTGTGTCCTCCACGTTCGGCACACGCGATCGTTCGCTGCTCTCTGATTGGTTGAATCGTTTTTTGGACATAGCTCGGTAAGTAATTGTCCGATTAATATGAAACCTTGAAAAGGCACATCCTCGGGTCCCCAGCAATATACCTGGCAAGTTAAAAGTATATCGGACCCGTGGTTGTCGAGAAACAGCGGTCACAGACAAACAGACGTACAGACGTACAGACGTACAAACGTACAAACGTACAAACGTACAGACAGAGATTACTGGAATTATAGATAGATGGAGAAGGCTCTCAGCATATAGATTGAGGACAACACACAAAATAGTATGCCTTTGAATGCACCTCTCATTCGCACAAAGACTAAACGAATTTACGATCATCTGTCTGACGCATCTTAGACCATGGTGTTGGGCTAGCGGCTAGGGTGCCAGCTTAGGATCCTAGGATCCTGGGTTCGAATCCCGGTCGATCGCTGAATTAACGCCAGGGGGGTTGACTCAGCCTGTCATCCTTCCGAGGTCGGCTAATTGAGCACCAGTTCACTGGTAATTCCCTGCTTGTCGTAAAAGGCGACAAAAAGGGTTGGCGGCAGGAAGGGCATCCGGCCGTAAAACATTGCTTCAAAAAAAGGGGACCAAAAAACAACAACAACCACGGTCCCCGAAAAAGGCCAACCCCCGCTTTGCGGGGGAAAATGGCCTCTAAAGGTTTTTTTTTTGTTTTTTTTGTCTGACGCAGGTGGTGCCAGCACGAGTGATGCGCCAGGCGATGATGGTACAAGCAGAGTGACTTCATTGGCACGGCAATTGGGAGGGGAAGGATTTGATGACATGCAGCGTGAAGAGTTGGAGGCTCTCATTGCCTCACATGGCAACAACCTCACCGAGGAGGAGTTGTAGGCCATTATAATGGTTTCCGAGGAGGCGGACAGCGATGAGAAAGAGGTGCAGAGATC